>NW_006799940.1:635590-675522 GCF_000485575.1 Poecilia formosa
TATATATATATATATATATATATACGTTCTGTTATTCAAGCGCAGTCATAGCCCTAGAATTGTCTAAAAAGTAGTAATAAATAGTTGTTATTGTCACGTTTATTGTTACCACAATAGTACTGCAAAAGACATACATATGAAACATATGTATACATGGAAAGAAAATGCCTTTTTGTCTGTAGGATTTAAATTGAGAGCCCATCAATTAAATGACTGTGTTGGGACAGACTGTTTATTCAGAAGCTCTGCCACATTATTGTTTGGACAGAAAGAAAGAAGCTCTCAGAACCAATAAGTTCAACTGAAGTCAAAAACAAAAACACAGTGCAATTAGAAAGCAAACCACTCAACCTGAAAAGGTAATAAATGTTGAAATTTTGGTCCCAAATTGAACCGAATCCACCAGAAAACTAGGTGTGAAGACACCCTATGCAGATTTGAGAGAGAAATTTTAGTGTTTGCAGCTTGTGCACCTTAAAGTTTGCTACGTTTCCTGTTTGAATTTTGTTGAAGCCCAGACATAATACCACACAGTGTGTGTGTGTGTGTGTGTGTGTCTGTGTGTGTTTGCATGTGGAGGAGTGTGTATGTTTGGCTGCAGGACCACATGGTGTTAATTGGATAATGAGGTACAATGACAAATCCCTGTTGCTGCGACAATAAGGAGCTGCTGTCCAGGTTTAATATCACAGGCGTGGATGTAATGCTGTTTGTGCGCGCGCTCACAAACGCAGCTCAGGTGTCGGTAGCACCACTTTGGAAACTAATCTTGCTCTTTCTCCTGGCAGCCAATCATTGGAGGCCACAGCTGCCCCAACAGCCAATCAATTATCTCTAATTCTTGTAAAGGTTTCCTCTCCTCTCTTCTTTGCATTTGCTGTCCGGTTCCCTGATCCTTTGTTTTTCTTATGTTTTGCTCCTCATCTTGCCGGTTTAATTTGCTTCACGTCTCTCTGATCCTCTTTCCTCTTCTCCAAGAGTTATTTCCTTTTGCTCTGTCTCTTGCTTTATTTATTGATTCTCCAAACTATTCCCTTTTTCTCTTCCCCAGTTCATTTTCTTTCCATCTTAAATCCTCCCTCTGTTTCTGTCTTTGTCTCCTTGTGTCCTCTCCTTTTTCCCACAACTCTCTTGCCGAGCCATAACTGGGGGGATGATGGGCCATAATTCACGGGGATCTGGGCCGCCCCAGACATGCTCACATTAATTGGATGTCTATATTAAATGGGAAATGAGAGCGACGCTGAGGGAAAAAGTGAATGACTGACTCTCTTGGCTGCTATTGACCTATGAGGAGGAGATGCTGCCCTTTTCCCCAGCGCTCTTCCTCGCCCAGTTTTCTCTGCTCCCATCAGCGTGATGGATCTCAAAGCATTCATTTTCTGACCCCTCACCTGGAAGCAGATTAAGCGCTCTGATTCAATAGGGCTGTTAATGGGGGCGCCAAAAGTTTATGAGGATTTCTGGAAAAGGCCATGGAAATTAGATTGTAAGCTAACAGATTTATTGCTGTGTTTCAACACATTGTAAAAAGATTATAGGACCTGGAGGCAGGTTGGAGGGGCAGAGGGGCGGCAGTGTGTCTCTCGGTGTGAAGGGGAGAGAAAAAGAGTCCTTGCACTCGCATTTAGCAGCTATTCTACTCTGACACGGCAAAGACAAGCATGTCAGTCAGCAGAGGATAAGCTCACGTCTGACCGTAACCCGGAGGACGGATGTTTAGACAGCCTGCCGTGACGAAGCTCTGCTGGAGGTGACGTGATGTGGACTGATGTTGTTGTCTGTAACGCCGTTCACCTGCTTTAAGCTGTGATGTCACTGATTTTTACTAGTTGTGTGTGATGCAGTGGCTCTTGAGAAAAACAGGAAACTTGTTGGTGTGGCCATTGGCCAACCAGAAACAGAATCATGTTAACGCTGAGGAATTTATCCACCGGGTCAGAATGGTGCCAAACAGGCCGATGACGCGTTTCAGACTGAACAGATAATAAATCGTTCTCGTTTTGCTTCTGAAAGGTGAGAATATATTTGAACATGGAAGATATATGAAACAAAGCAGAATATGGTTTGCCTTGATTTGAGAGAACCCATTTCAAATTTCACCTCAAAACTGCATTTTGTATCTTTTATAATAAAAAAAATTAAACCCACTTGTTAAAACTGTCTTGACAGATAATTTGTGAAAAGATCGTTCACCTTCGTCCAGTGCTACTACTGCAGTCTGAAAAAATGCACTGCTCCTGGTCAGAAACAAACAATCCGAGCCAGGAGGAGGGTCTTACCGCTGTCAATCAACATTGTGTATGTGCTAATGGCAGAGGAACAACTTGCCGTTCCAGGAAAACCGTTTATCTACCAAATGCTAACTTGCCTTAGCATTTGTGGCAAGCTATGTTGTGGTGAACCAGTTGTACCAAGGGGGAATACATGGGAGGACATGTACGTACACAAGCATGATTGACAGCGCTCACTCCCTCCTCCTGGTTCTGATTGGTTGTTTCTAGATATAATTGGCAGCACTAAAATGTTACATAGGGAAGCTTAAAAGTATTTTGTTGCTAACAGTCAGCTACAAAGACATGAGTGTTCCCATGTATTTTGTGGATAGTTTCAGTGCAAAAGGAATAATCACCAATACTTTCCGTAAAGTCGAACAAACATCTGACAAAAATATGGGTGATGTTTTTATATAGATGTCCATCAATCTATAACTCGCCAGTTATATTAGGATTTTAGACCACACTAAAATCTCATTATCTAAGAATGATTTTGTGCATATTGAGAATGTTTTGTATAGGCCATAGATCTATCCTAACCTGTTCAAGGAAGCATAATAGGTCCCCTTTGAATAACTGAGTTTAATCAACAAAGAAAACTACTCTATGTTCTCTATAGGTGGCAGTAAACTCATTTGAGTCTCTATCAAGCAGAGACCAGGCAGCACTTTGTCTTTGACTGCACTCTGACAAATATGTTCCAAGCTCAACCCCAACTTGGCATGAGATACAGACTCATGTCAAGGAGGAGAGTCTTCATCTCTGTGTTGAAGTGAAGTGCCTGCAGGAAAGTCCTCTGTTGGTTTACAAGGTCCTGGATTCCTAACCAACGTTTAGCAATCTGAAAGGCCTCAGCTGGAAACAGATCTGCTGTGATTTTGACTGATGTCTGTAAAGACGAGCTGTGATGCTAACGCAAACAGATTCCCAGTGTGTTTGGCAATCGACTCAGGAGTAATGTAAAATCAGCCATGCATGTTAGCTGTTGGTGAGGACCCAATGCATAGCTGATGGTTAAAAGGCATTCAGCAGGCATAAGGAGTCTCTGTGGGCTGAGCTGCAGAGTTTGGGTTTAACCCTGTGATGCACCAGCGCCTCAGGATCTTTTTCTGTAGTAAATTAATTTACATTTGGAGGATTTTCTAAAGATGCTGGCTTCCTGTGGAGTCAGGGAGATCAAAGTGTCTCATTCTGTGTGTTTGATGATGTTTGATGTTTGCTTTGAGTGTGAATGTTGCTGACTTTTTTTTGCTGTCTTTTTCTCGGCACAGCGGGAGGTGCTCGTTTCTGCCTCTTACTTTATACCCATCCTCACCTAAATGTGGTAAACTGCATCTGACTTTTTACCAACTCTCATTCAGGGTCTCTTTGCTGACATCTTCCTAATCACCTCTTGAAGTCTACTCAACACCAACAGCATCTGATGGTGGTGGGTGATGATGCAGTGGGGGCGGGGTAGCCTTGGGTAGAAGCACAAAATCTTTCTAAATTAGGATTGTTGATCATTTAAAATCCTGCTTCAGATGCTTCTGGAGAAAAATCACTGACTTTTCTGGAACCACACTTTTCTGCTTTTTTGCAAACTAACTGTTTTTATCAAAGATTGCCTTTCCTAATCAATCATAACTTGATCTATTAACCAAAACTGATAATAAATGTAATATCTTATATGTTTTAGACATTTTTTAAAAAAAATCACTCCCACAGATGGTGATGTGACGGGTTTTATGTCTCAGTTTTCAATTTTCATTGTTATTTGGGAGCATATGCTTACAGCTAAATGCGCCCTTATGCAGATGACACACTGCTTTATTCAAATGCTTCTATTTTGAGTCAAACGGTCGAGAATCACTGCCAGCCATTGGCTCTAATAATCCAGGGAGAGACTTTATTGAAAGAGTGTGATTTGTCTAGTATTTGAGTATTTTGCTGCATAGATCAGAGTAAATATTGAGCATTTGTTAAAATAAAAAAGACTTATTATTAAAACAAGGCTTTTCATTTTTAAAAAATCTTCTTGAATTTTGATATGATTTTCAATTAAATTTGACAAAGCCTATATAGCCCTTGTATTTACTGAATTCAAAATATTATGAACATTTTTGATAAATTGAACTATAGGAAGTATTGTTTAACATTTTTAAAAATTACTTTTTGAAAAGGAATAAGTATGAAGCTGAAAAGTAACCAATGATTACAGTTTAAAAAAGATTAAAAATGCACATAATGGTGAATCATTTGCACTTTTTGTCTGTTGAGAATCACACAAACTGAGCAGCTTTGATTAGAAAAAGTTAATAAACTGAACTTGTAAATTGTTTTAAGACTTAAAAAATTAAATGAGCTGCAACAACTTAAAATTAAAGTTGTTGCAGCTCATTTTATTAAACCGTTTTGATAATCAGGTGACAGAATGCTGCTGTCAGTGCTTAGTATAGATGAATAATTAAATATTTTCAATAGTATTTAAATTCAGGGTGGCTTGAAAAGAAAGCAGGACAGAAAATAATTGGGAAACACTGCTTTACCTCTTAGAAAGTAGATTTTTTACAGGTAATTAGCAAAAATATCTAATTGCAGAATTTTTTTCAGAATTTCAGCAGAAAGCAGGTCTACACCTGGATATCTGCATATTTTTAGACTAAAACTGGTAGCATTGTGTGTTAATCATCAGAATCTTCCATCTCGCTCTATAAATATGGCTCCCTCAAGCTACAACATAAGCCCCTGGGCACTTGGCGAGGCCCCACACCCACTCTTTCATATATGTTTTATCTGTGGTGTGAACGGGGAGAAACGCTTTATTGTTAATGTGATTTGGCTAAATATCCCCAGGGCGCACACAAAGCAGAACCTCTTCACCTCTAACCCTCATCCTGTTGGCTTTCTCACTCTCAAACAGTCAAAAATCCACAACTGTTCTGCTGATTTGATGAGACTAATCACCTTAAAAACTTTTGATAAAGATATAGATAATAATCTAGAGCAATATTTCTACATAAGGTCAGGATTTTCTTTTTGCATCAAATGGATTTTAATTCATTTTGGCTGATTTTAATTCATTTGGCTGGGATTAATATGCTTTGTCATTTATTATTTTCTACTTTTGTTTGAATGTGAATCGACAACCTATTTTCTTTCCAAATAATTTTTTTTTTTTTATAAATTAGGTCTAAAACACTATAATAGGTGGGAGAAATGTTAACCAATTCAGACTGGCAAGTGCTCCCAAGCATAATTTATTATAAAACAAATTAAAGTGGTGATATTAAGAGATTATTTGCAATGACATGGTGATGAATAATGATTTGAAAAGTCAAAAAACTAACTAAAACACTGGGATGATGACTCATGACCAGGATGATGTATTATTGATGTATTATAATTTGGCTATTTGTTAGCTTTTGTTTAAAACTACATGAACTGTTATATTTTGGTTGATACTTAATAAAATATAATCATAAAAATATCTTGATTTTTCCTTCTGTAGAAAAATAGCTTAATGGTAAGGAAAGGGAAGTATTCTCCAGATGGCTTTTTAAAGCACTTATGAGCCTGATTACTCCATGAACAAATAAAACAATTAATGTTTATTAATATTAAAAGTAGAACATGAAATTACCTTATGCCCCCAGCTATCAAATTAGACAAGAAGTATCTCTATTAACGGAAGGAATGAACTTGTAGCAGGTAGATTTCCCAAACAAAAACTGTTCTGGCTCCTTAAGAGTCATAGCTGACTGTTCAATGTAACGCTGATTTTTTTTAGTGTATTTTTTAAAATAGTTTATTCAGTTGAATTTTGAAAATCAAGTGGCAGTAAAGGACAAGTTTCTTCTCCCTCAGAAAACAACCAAAGAAAAGATCGGAAAACTGGAAGTCACTGAATTAGCACTTCCTGTTTAGCTATGCGCTTCGTTTGCAGCTTTTCTTTAAGTATAGCATAGCTACTAAGTTTGTAAAAATGTTTATTTCACTTGTAAAAGCGCATATCTGCAATGTACAATGGATTTTATTGATAGAAATAGTTTATAATATTTTCAATTGATGTAAATGTTGCGTATATGCGTCTAAGATGTTAGCATATTTAGCATTTAAGCTAGCAGCAACATGAACTGGCTTCACATGTAATTTCAGCATCCTGATGTGTTGTATTTTTCTCTTGCATTTTTACTCTGACTAGTTGGGTGTTGAATAAAGCTCAGTAATGACAACTATTCATGCTCCATCATCTGAGATGTCTAGGAAACAGAGAATAAAAACATTAAAAGAAAGAAATGGAAAAGTGTATGACCAGCTGACAATACAAAGCTTTGCACATCATCTGCCTCTGATTGGTAGCAGCTGCAGACCTGCATCTAACACACACTTTGAGGCATGTGTGTTTGACATCAGCTTTGCAGATTTCTCCAAGCAGTGTGGATGTCACTATTGTTGATTTAGCCTCATTATATCAAATCCAACATTATTTGCTGCAGTGTTTATTTACTCCTCGCTGCTTTTCTCTCTCTCTGCTATCTGAACTGTGACGTTCAGTTGACCTCGAAGCTAACAGTCACCCATTTCGTCTTTTCTCCCGCCCCCTCGCCGCCTGCCTCTGCCTCCCCCCTGTCCCTTATACCTGGGGCAAAGTCTTATGTAAAACACATTTATTTTTAATGGATTTTTTAATGAATTTTTTAGCTGCCTATTAATAATGCCATTAGTGGCGGCAGAGCGGCAGCAGACAGCAGCCGGGCCTGCTAATCCTGCCCCGCAGCCCTGGCAAACGCAACTAATCCAGGCCCCTGCTTTGGCTCCAAGTAGGCCTCACACACACACACACGTATGAGTAAACACGTACTGAATGTAAAACCCACTGCCACACACACACATGAGAGCATTAGTTAATCCTCACACTGGATTTTTAGTTGCTCTGCTTCTTTTTTTCTTGCTGTCTGTTCACATGCTCCTCCTTTTCTTCTCATCACAATCCTCCTCCTGCTTTCCTCCTTCTGTCACTCCTTCTCTTTACCATTCACGCCTCTCCTTTGCCTCCCGCTTCATTTCTCCCCTCGTCCCCCTTTCAAGTGCTCCCCTCACCTTCCTTCTTGACCTCCTCCCTCGTTTTTTCTCTTCGTCTTTGCCTCCCTCCTCAGCCGCCTTTCTTCTTCTTCTCCCCTGGGCGCCCAGCAGGCCTGGCCTTGGTGCTCGACTCCTCGCAGAGGCTCCTTTACCTGAGGCCCTGAGTGTGTGCACACAAAACCCACACATGTGCGAATGATACAGAAAATCAGTGGAGAGCACAGAAATGGTGAGCTGCTTAAAGCCCTAATAGAATTTGAGCCGTAGCTGGGAGAGCTCTGGAGAAAAGGCGTTAATTACTGCTGGTTTTAATGCTAATTAAATGTTTCAATTAATGGTGTTTGTTGCCAAAATTCTTGTCGGTAATTGACAAACGGCTGTAAGGTGTGTGAAGGCATTAAAGGAGGAGACAAAGGGGGGTGGGGGGGAAGAGAGAGCGCACTGCCAAGATGTGCCAGACCCCGGAGCAGTGCAGCATGGGAAATTTCATTCATGAGGTGGAGGAAAAAAGGAGCTGGAACCAAATCAGTGCAGCTGTTCTCCATAAAACGGTTCATGGCCCAAATCAAACGTGGGGAGTTTGTGCTGTTAGACTGCTGATGGATTCAGTTAACTAACTGTGCAGGATCTTTACTGGGAGAAAAATAATAATAAAAAAACATCCTTTTTATTCTAAATGGTTGCACAAAACATCCTTCTTGACGAGATTATTTATTTCAACTTTTGATTTAAAAGATACAAACTTGGTTATTTGGAAAATATTGGACATCCTGCAACAGTGTGTGGTTAGACACACAGACGTTGGACAAACATTTCATCAACAGAAACAAAACTGAAAGCTTTGAGTAACATGAAAAACTCTAAAAACTGACAAAAAAAGACGTTTTTAAATAAACCAAATGCAACATTCGAGGGATAGAAACTGAAGCTCAGAACTGGACGTGTCATGAGTTGCGATTCTACCAGATATGAACAGGAGCTTAAGGAAAATGATACCAAATGTTTAATACAAATATAAATAAGGGAGAACCGAATTTACAGCTCAGCAATGATCCAAAGCTAAACCAATAAATTTAAGGACTAATGCAGTTTGAAAACACGTCGAAGCAGGCGCTAAGCAACGGCAAACTCACTGCAACATGTGACTCTGATCCTTTGAGGTGACATTTATCACCTCATTATTGATTTTATGGAAAACTAACCATCAAAAGTTCAAAGAAACTGATTGAATATTCAATATTTGAAACTTTACAATATTCTGATATAGTTTTCCATTCTGTAAAAGTAAAAGTAATTTAATGTCTTAGTCTTAGGAGAAATCGAGAAGTTGAATAATTTTAAGGCAATCTAAAGTTTTGGATTGTCTATAATGTATACACACCATAGCCATAAAACTTTATTGATCCTTACACATTCAGCGTTTTTATCGTCACTGAGGGTGTATTGATAATTTTCTATTCACGCAGAAGGCGACGCTAAACAAAAAACTGCTTAGCAGGATTATAAAACAATCAAAATCAAAACTTTGCATTATCCTATGATATTTATTAACACATTTAATCTTATCCTGGCACAATTAACTTCCCTGTGAGTGTTAGAGCAGCACCCTGTGTGGGTTAGGTTTTTATTTTTATCATTGTGAAGCAGACAGGTGTTTGACTCATGCTGTCAAAGTGCAGAGGCCACAAGTGTGCATGCGTGTGTGTGTCGCTGTGCATGTTGAGCCCCACGGTGATGCACTGCACAGACGCAGGCAGTCCATCAGGATGAATTATAGCCACGCTGTGGAGCCAGAGATGCACAGCTCTGTTTTTATTTCACACACCGCCTGTGTGCGAGTGTTTTTCCTCGCTTGTGTATCTGTGTCACACTTGCTGCACGCTGATGTGAATCCTGTCTGACTTGGGATGCAAATTAAAAGGCTCTAGGTGGGGTAGTACTAATTGCCCAGAAGCTTTTTTATTTTTATTTTTTTAGGTGTGTGTGTCGGTGTGTGTGTGTGTAAGAGAACTGGTGACATGCATGTGTAGGTTTCCTGAGGGTTTCAGGATAAGGATGTGAAATTCCAGATCAGCGTTTCGGTGCTGAAGGCCTGTAGGCTGCTGTCAATCCCGCTGACACACACGCGCGTCTTTGCAAGTTTCTGGCTCAGATTAACATAATTAAGTCATTTGTTGTGGTTGAGGGTGATAAAAATCACTGAATTATTCAATACCAATACCCAGAGCAGATAAATCTGTGTGTAAATGTTTGTTCTGATGTGTGGAGGTTTCTCACCCATGCACCACCTTTCCATCACCCACGCATCGCTGCAGCAACATGGGCTAATCAAGTGCCACTCTTCCCAGGATCATGTCAATGCATCATCTGCACAAACCTTAGTATCATATCCCAATAAACATTAAGTGGTTTCCATTGTAACACCATTGTAGCCATCATTTGATCAGATGCTCCACAGGTTTTCTAAAAGCTAGAATTAGTATGCCCGGGTCATGTTTGTTTCTGAAGTTGAAAACTTTGCAGGAACACTGCAAAAACAAAATCTTACCAAGTATTTTTTTTTGTGTAGTTTCTAGTTCAAATATCTTAGTACACTTGAAATAAAACAAAACAAACTTTCAAGTAACTTTTCAGCAAGATATAGGAGCTTGATTTAAGTCAAAAATTCCTTAATATTGATGAAAATGTCCTAGTTTCCACTGGCAGATTATTTCACTAACAGGGAAAACATTTTGTTATAAGTGAAAAAGATTAACCAGTGGAACTAGTATTTCTTAAAATCAATATTACGCAGTATTTGCAACATTTGTTTCATTTTCAGTTAGTGCAGTTTGCTTTGACCTCACTGTGTCAAACGAGTCAAAACCTTTTAAAAACTTGTTCCCCTCCTCACCTGTGGTGGCGCTGCACTAAGAACCACTGAAGGAAACATGAAAACCTCGTCCTTCTTCATGAAATGCAAGCAAAAGTGGTGCGGCGTCAGATTTTAGAGGTTAGTTTTGTCTTCGATAAAAGACCATGAGACCTTTCTCCTGCTAGTGCTAGACATGCACACAAGTTTGTTTTGGTTAAATTTACCCAGAATGCCTTGTGCTATAGTTCATTTCCTGCTTTTGGAGTGGCCTCTGGTCTGCCTGGCGTTCACATATGCATTCAATCCACACCAGAATTCACGTCACCCGAACCAAAACCGAGGTTTTCCACTTTTTTGGTTCACATCAGAGTTCACACTTCCCCAAACAAACCAGAGTTTCTGAGTTGGATGAAAGCGGACCAAACAGGGCTGATGTGAATGCATCCTCACCACACCTTCAGATTTAAACATGACTATTCTTTAATCTGAACCACTCCGTTGTAGCGCTGACTGCATGTTTAGGATAGTTAATTTCAAGGCTTTCAGGGTTTTCCCATCAACTCTGACCAGCTTCCCTATCTCTGCTAAAGGAAAACATTCCCATGCAATGATGCTGCCTCTGCCGTGTTACACTTTGATAACAGGATTATGTGAGGTTTTCTAGGCAGGTCAAAAAGCTCAAACTTGCTCTCCAAAACATCTAATATCTTCACAGACAAGCTGTACTCCTGTTGAAGCAAAATTAACTCACTAATCAGGAAACTTTCCCTAAACATTTGGTTATATTTGATTTAACTGAGTTGCATCAGAGTAAATGGAAATGTAGACAAACATTAAGTCAATAAAAAGTCAATCAATGAAGTTTATTTATAAGGCAAATTTTGGTAATAATGCAGTTCAAACTGCTTTACATCATAAAAACTCCAAAAACACAAAGTCATAAAAAATTTATATGGTCAACTATTGAGAAAACCAATAAAAGATGTTATTTTATTATAATGATCAAGAACCATAATTATTTTTCTTCTACTTTATAATTTTACTAAATTGTTTTGACTATTAACGTAAAATCCCAATAAATTACAACTAACTTTGTAGCTGTACGGTAAGAAAACAAAAACCAAAAACAATGGTTTAAAAATGTAATTAACTTTTTACCAGTTCATGAAGCATACCCAACCTAACATACAGTTACTAAGCAAACCTGTGCCACATTTTTGTATAAAATTAATTAACTTGGTGGCGTCACAGTGTGGTTTTATTCTTTTAAAGTTCTGCATTGAAGGAACTCACCATTTATCCCTCATATCTACAATGCTTAAATATTATTATTTAAATATTTTCACTTCTCTATTCAGCAGAAACACAATTAGTAGCAAATATAGTAATAAATATGCAAAGATGTTTGGTAAAAACCTGCCATCGTCATACGCTGCTGCTCTGTTGGTGTCTAAAATCTTAATTTTGTACACGAGTCTTATGTCTGATGTGGTTTTCTCATTTAAAGTTCATAGTGAGCACTCCGCCAGAGAGGTAAATAACAAGGGTGATTAGGGGAATGAAGCGCGAGCCCTTGTTATTTTTGCGTCTTTCTAATCAACATTAGTTCAGAGTCATTTCTCAGAAGCAATTGTGTTCAAGGCATCACTCATTACTCTGCTGCTAAGGAGGGGGCGGACGGAGGAGACAAATTAAGTTGTTGTGGTGCAAACTGAAAACAAATTCATGTGATTGTTTTAAAGATTTAAATCAGGGAACAAACTGGCTGAAATGTGATTTTCTTCATGCATTTATACCCAGTTTAAGGAATGTTTGGAATTTCTATTAAATGTAAAAAATATAAAAACATTTCAACAGCATTGCAAATGATGTTTAACTCTCCTAGTGAGAATTTTTTTAAAACATTACATCTTGTTGTGAGTTTGTGTAAATATAAAGAGATGATCTTAAAGAAAAGCTCAATATTGTGGACTTGAGGCAGAAACAAAGACAACATCGGTAAAACACTTGTAAAGTTTCTGCTGTTGAAAAAATGCTCCCAGGGAGCTGCCAAAACTTTCTAACTTAAGAAGAGAAACATTATAAATTTCTTTGATTTCTGTGTACAAAAACTGCTAAAGCTAGCTCCTATTATTTCTATTTTGGTTTCTAGCAGTTAAACTATCATGTAACAGTTCTGACAATTCTCCAGACATTCTGACGATCTTTAAAGTTTTCCTAAAGGGGCCGTATTATGCAGAATTCACTTTTTGCACATTTTTATACCTCCATTTGGAACTGCCAGCCCTGTTTTGGCAGTAAGTTAATGTTTTTTTGGTGTCTGGAAAATTAACCGTTTCAAAAACCTCCTGATTGTTGAGTCACACTCGATGTGTCCTGATCCGTTACCTAGCAACCTCAACCCAGCCCGTCACCTAGCAACCCACGCTGAGCTCCAGCATGTCTGGTCAGCTGGTTTTGCTGCTCTATGTGCTGTACAATGGCTGCTGGAAAAGACAAGTGTTTTGTTGTTGACTTAGCATCCAGAAACCACTTGCTGCATTCTTGTTAGTTGCACAGGAGGCTCCACTTCTGCTTTTCAAAGATGTACGGTTGTATAATTGTGCATGTTTTTGCAGCCATTTTCATGTACGAGTATAAATGTTGAGTTGGGGGGCGTGGCCAGCAGCAGCTTATTTGGATTTAAAGTGACAGGAGGCCATAGGAGCAACAGAATCTCGTTGTCTAAGAATGATTTTTGTGCAAAAATTTTAATTAGCATGTTTGGTATTGCACCTGAACATATTCTAACCTGATCAAGGAAGCAAAATAGGTCACTATTAAGGCTGCAAATCTGGTTATGCAAGGAAAACATCAATCAAAGAAACATCCATGTGAACTATAGTAGTTCAGGAGGAGTTGCAGAGTCGTATAGCTCAGGTGAAAGAGGACAACACACTAAACAAATCCAGTCTTTATGGAAAAGTGGCAAGAAAACATGGTGCTGGCAGCATCATGCTCTGGTGAAGCTTTTCTGTTCTGGGCTACTTTGCAAAGATGCAAATTAATGATGGTTTTAGTTTCTGGATGTGCAAAGCTGGTAGAAAATACAGCAAAACACTTGTAGTTGTAATTGCAGGAAATTTGGTTCGACTAAGTGTTTATCCAGAGGAAGAAAGTACAAATGCACGCCACACTTTTCAGAATTTTATTTGTAAAAACCAATGAAAACGATACATTTAACAATGCATGAAACAATTATGAATTCATCTCACTGTAAGTCACCAAACTTTGATTGTAATTGTCTCTCTTTAAATGTTTGATACTTTTAATAAGTCTTTATTAGGTTTAATCCATAGTATTACACTGTATAGTCTCTACAAATTCATTATGATGCTTGGAATGATGTAAAATATTTTAATGCTCAATTCAGGGAATAAATTTATCTCAGCAAATGCTATCAACAGAAAACTGTTTTTCTTCATTCATTCATTTTTTTTTTTTTGGATTGTATTTTAAAATTGGTTAAAAAAAGAGAGATGAACACATCAAGACTTTAGCTTGATGGTAAGTAGTGAGGAACGCGACTCATGTGGTTTTCTCTGATCCTTTGTAGAAACAGGCTGAAGATGAAAGAGGAGAAATGGAGAAAAAGTCAAATTTAGCCCCAGCAGGGTGCACCAAAAAGGTCCATGGTGACAAAAAAAATCAGGAGACGACTCTAGAAACGCAAATTCATACTCTAAATTATATTTTCCAAAATAAAGTTGAGCAGAGGAAAACCAGATTTACCGTCAGAATCACTGAATTTGAAATCTGAAAACCAAATCACATGGAATCAGCCGTCCAATCAGAGCAGCAGCTGGCTAATGGTTACTGGAGGAATTGCACGCAAACATGGAGGCAAAAATAAAACCGTGTTGTGAGCTGCCACTTTAAGGAAACAGTAACAGTGAAGTATTAAAAAAAAAACTTTAGCAGCAAAAACTAATAATTGCAAAGCAGCCAATTAAATTGTGCGGGAGAGATGAAACCGCTCATATTTCCCCTGGTAATTTCATGCTCTAAACTCGCTTCCGTGCGCACATAAAAAGAGGAGAGAAAATATCATTTCAGAAGCTGACAGAACTCATTGTTCGTGGAATTTTAAATTCAAAAAAGTTAATAAAGGCGAGTGCGAGATGAAGGGAATTTGCATTTCTCAGATTAACAGCATGTAGAGCAGCGGCGGCGCGCGCAGCCTCGGGTCATCATTTAAGAAACCTTTGCATATTTTATTTAAGAGTGGCCCGGTTTGGAGCGTAATAAGACAGACAGATAATGATTAGAAGGTCGGGCCTGCAGGGCAGAGCCGGGCTGGGCGCTGTAACGCTCTAATACCCAACACACACACACACACACACAAATAGGAAGAACAGCCTGTGCAGCCTCCTCTAATTGGCTGCTGATGGTTTATGAAATGTTTTCCAAAGGTTTTATTATTGTTGTTGTTGTTGTTGCTTTTTATTGCTTTCATTATTTTAATGGAGGTTTCGACTCATGAGTGTTGGTTTAGCTCAGAGCCGCCTGGTTCGGCTAACATACTTTTTTTTTTTAATCAATGCAGGAAAGAGTTCAGAGATGTTGGATCACATGTGAATGCAGTGACTGTCATCCTGTTAGTCAGCCTGCAGATCTGAGGACTAACCCGATTTTCTTCACATGAGAAAAACCCTTCAGAAATAAACTGAATTTAGCTGAAATAAAGGAACACGGAAACTATTTCATGTAATTATAACTTTCACCCTTACAGACGTTTTTGTTTGTATAAAGTGAGCAGTCATTTTAGAAATATGAAGAGAAATGAGGAGATGCAGCTTTTCCTGCCTGTTGTAATCGACTTATGGATATTATGCAACAGATTTTATACAGAGAAAAAGTTTTTGAAAAACTTCAAAGTGTATTTTTGCAGTTTAAGTTCTTTTAATAATGCTATACTAGCATGATTTGAAAACAAACGCTGTGAACATTCAGATTTTTATCTACACAGAATATTTATTCTCGGTATTGATGCAACAACGAGGTCAGCGATAAAGTTGTAAAGTTTTGTTATAGTTAAGTTTCCCAACATTTAAAATGCACAGTTCTGCACTAATCAGAGAAACAGCAAATATTTCCAGGGTAACTCTGGAGGAGCTGCAGAGATCCACAGCTCAGGTGGGAAACTTTGCAACCAGGCCATGAATCTACTTTTTATGGTAAAGTGGCAAAAAATAGCAATAAGAAAACTTTTTTTGCCACATTTCAGTTACATTTGGTTCAAAAATATTTCAATAATCCCAAATGTAAGCTAAAATGGGCGTTGGCAGCATCATGCTGTGAGGATGATTACTCTCTAAAAGAGACAGGGAAACCATTCAGAGATGGTGAGAAGATAAAAACTTGGATCGAGATTCACCTTTGAGCAGGACATCAGGTCAAACACACATCCAGAGCTACAATTGTTATTGATGTGTTAGTGGCCTATTTAAAGTCTAGAATCATCTAAATGACAATGTGTGTCAGCACTTGAAAAACGGATGTTTGAAGACACTCTCCATCTTATCTGACTGAGCAACTGGGAGAAATCTGAATCTGTAGATGCACAAAGTTGGAAGTGAATCATTCACCAAACGATTTATATCTGAGCAGTTAAAACAACTAAATCCATACACACCCCCCACACTTTTCAGATTTCAGTTAGTAAACAAATACACATCATGTATCCATCTCTTCCATCTCAGGAATGTACTACTTTGTGTCGACCTGTCACAATAATACCAATACCAAGTACAATAGTACTTTAAAATTCAAAGGAACTGTACAAAACCTTCACTTTGTTTTAACTGGAAAAACGACAAAGTTGAATGAACTAGATTAGGCTAACGGCAGCGCTAAAGGTGACCTTTATGCTCCCATGTATAGGATATGACTGTGCTATAAAAGACATGTTCACTTTGTTTTGCACAAAATAATCATAGATGATAAGATTTTAGTCTATTTCAAGCTGGTTTCAGAATGAGCTGCTTTAGGCATCTTGTCACTTTAAACCCAAATATGCTGCTACTGGCCACACCCCCCAACCCCCAACTCAAAGTTTACACTAGCATGTGAAAATGTCTGTAAAACGATGCACAATTATATAATCCCACATCTTTGAAAAGCAGAAGTGGAGCCTCCTGCACAACCAGCAAGAATGCAGCAAGAGGTTTCTGGATGATGAGTCAACAACAAAGCACTTGTTTTCTCCAGCAGCCATTATACATCAGTAAAACCAGCTGACCAGATGTGCTGGAGTTCCACTTGGGTTGCTGGGTGACAGGCTGGGCTCACCCAGGGTTGCTAAGTAACAGTGGGAGGATTTTGAAACTGCTCATTTCCAGACAATAAAAAACATGAATGTGTTGCTAAAACTGGCTTTTTGTTGGGTTTTTTTTTTGTTTTTTTTGTTTGTTTGTTTTGTTTTTAAATGCTTTGGTTGTTCTTGGAGCAATAAAAACCCAAATGGAAGAATAAAAATATACAAAAAAGTGAATTTTGCATGATAGTTCCTCTTAAAAGCTGAAATTGACAAAAATTAGCCAAGGGGCACAACATTGATTCATACAGGAAATGACAAAATAACCCAGAACATCCAAAACTTTCAGACTTATTGGAACCAGAATTTCATACAACAACAAAAAAAAATCTTTTGATTGATTGATGGTTGGTTTAGTTAGCTCTTTCACCCTTCGATTAATGAAATCCTCATTTTAAAACTGCCTCACTGTATCTTTGTCTCATATTACGATTTGTTGGCAGATTTGAACATGTAGGTGTTAATAAAGCGATTTAATGAAGCCGTTTTTCATGGCGCTGAACATGTGGCTGTGTTTGGTCACTGCGGGTGTTTTTCTGCCCCTCCGGCGGCTCAAACTCTGATTCTATCTCACAGGCTCCTCCACGGGCTTAAGGCCTTATTACCAGAGCAGGTAAAGTAATTTCTCAGTTAGCCAATGTTTCACAGTGATTCCTATTCGTGTGTATGCATGCGTGAAAATGAGTGCGTGTGCTTTTTGTGTGAACACATCAAAGTAGTGCAGGGAGATGAGCTAGATAGTTTTTCTCTGATTAATTTAGTCATTTGGGATACTGTGTTAACTGGATTACGCTCAGATGTGTTGATATGACCACATGGCCGTGGGTTGTGTCTGTGTGTGTTGCGCATGCAGATACGGCGCGGTTCTAAAAATGATCAAGAAGCTCTGTTTTTTTTCCACTTGTGAGGTCCAGAAAGCCTCTCATGACGTAATGGCAGACGGTTCGAAGTGCGGCTGCGCTGCAAAGCCACTAAAGTGTTGCAGCACTAATGGAGTCATCAATAATTCAAGAAAACACTGCAAAAACACAAAATCTCACCAAGTAATTTTGGTCTTGTTTCTATCATAAGTATCAGTATACTTGAAATAAGATAAACCTAACCTACGAATAATGTTTCACCAAGATATAGGAGCTTATTTTAAGTCAATAATATTGATGAATAAGTGCTAGTTTGATTGAAAGATTATTTCATTTATAACAAGACATTTTTCCTTGTTGTATGTTAATTTATCTGCCAACTGAACGTTTTAATCAATATTAAGGAATTATTTACTTAAAATAATCTCCTGTATCTTGCTAAAAAGTTACTTTTAACTTAGTCTTAACTTATTTTAAGTGTATTAAGATATTTGCACTGGAAACTACACTAGAAACACCTAGTAAGATTTTGTATTTTTGCAGTGTACTACTGTTTTTAGAAAGGTTGAACAATAAATACCTTTTTCCATAAATTGAGTGACATATTTCATTAAATTATCTTGATGAACAGAGCTGTTTGAAAGAAAGAAATGTGTCTTCAGATACGAAGGAGAAACGCTCCAAATGTTCCCGGAGTTCAGAAGAGTCAGACTCTCCTCTGCTGCTAGCTGAACTGCTAGCTTAACTTCCCTTTTAGCATATTTTCAACAGGGAAAAATCCTAATAATTGTCCACTCCTCGGATGATAATAAGCAGGAATACATACTCTGGACAATAAATCTGGACTTGTTTTCAGGTTTTCCTGCCAGCCTTAAACAACAGCCAATAAACATCAAATTAAGCGTAAAGGAGACATCTGGAAATTTTGAGGTTCACATTGCCTTTAAATAGGGGTTATGGAATTAAAGGGGCAGTGTTATGTAAAATTAACCTTTTTTTTTTGTTATTCCCTCGTCAAAAACGAGGTGTGTTGTCCTGATTCTTCCATGCATGTTTGAGAAATCATTTAATCTCCATGGCAACCATTCAGCTGTGCAAAATGCCTGGTTGGACCTAGCCCCGCCTTCGAGGACATAGCTCCTCCTTAGAGCTGCAGTTTCCAAGCTTCCACCTCCCCACTCAGCTCCTTCATACTAGCCAGCAGCAATTAGCAAACACATGGTGTAACTACTGAGCTCATTATAGGAGCTACTTCTTAATGCATCGCTGGTAAATATTTTTTTTTTTTAAATGCTGTTAAAGGGTTAATAGAGGAGCCATGTTGGGATGACTTCCTGAAGGCGGAGCTCCAGAAAGAGCAGGACTTTCTTAAAGACACAGAGGCTCAATTTCAAAGTCAAATGTCTTTTAAGTCGTATTTTTTTTTATAACAACTGAAGTTAATATAGTTACTTTATTGTGCTATAAGGAGGCACTATGTACGTAGAAAATGCATAATATTTCGCAGTACTATTGTGACAACACTGAAAGTGACAATAAGATTAGATCTTTGTTAGATAACTGACTGTGACTGTGTGTCACAGAAATCATTGTCCTACAAACACAATCACTGCTCTTGAAAAACATTCCCATTTGTGATGTGCTTCTTTAGGACATCAGTCTCATAATCTGATTCAAAAATTTTTTTTTCAAATGTATTGGTATTTAATGAGGTTTTCTTTTAAGAAACTGAAGAAAATAGTAAACCTATCGATCCTGAAACATCATTAATTGGAATTTATTGTGGCAAATTTAAATCAAAACTCTTACTGTAAGAAATGTATTGTGATAAATGATAATTTATTTTTGTGACAGTTTTGTAAACATTTTTCAAAATATATGTATTTTTATACATCCCTCTTAAAAGAGGTTTTCCTAACTATATAATTTTACTTTGATTTTACTGTTTTTCTTATTTTTATGTGTGAATTATATGAATGTTTGTATTTTCTGTTTGTTTCTATGGGACTTTGGATGGTTTTGCCAAATCTGGTATATTTACAATAAATGAGACACACTGTCATTTAAGTAAAATTGATCAATCAATCATCCCTATTTAAACGTGCGACATCTTTATCAGACAAATAATTAAAGTATCCAGAATTTGAGGCAGATGCCGTCACATAGTGAAACTTTGTCACTAGACGTGTGAAAATGATTGCTGTGTGAGCAAGCCTGTTTTTGTGCGTCGTGCCAAGACGCATCACTGCAGAAAAGCAGTGAAATGTAAAGAAAAAGCGAGTTGGAGAAAGCGAATGTGTGGAGAGTGTCAGGACAGCAGCGAGGGGCAGAGAGGCGGCGAGCTCATGAGAAAGGAGGAGAGATGCTGCGGTGGCCAGAGGGCAGTGTGCATTAGAGTAAGAGCCTGATTGGCTCTGACCTTCCTCACAGCCAGCTGTCAGCCTCTTAGATACACTCACACACATACAGCACACAGCCTGTTACGGCCCTGCAGGCTCTGATTACCATATCAGCACCGTCTCATTTGCATAAATCCCAGCACTCTTAATTAGGCTTCATCTCCCTCTTCCTCTCTATACCTCGCTCTCATTTTCAGCTCTTTCCCTCCACTTTTCATCCTCTCTCCTCCTCCATTTGCTTGCAGATATAGGCTGGGGTTTAGGGTTAGAATTAGTAGATAGGAGGGTCCATGACTCCCAATTAGTTTAGTGTTGATTAGCCTAATGACAATTTCACTTCATCTACATGTATTAGTTCATATTCTTTTTCTACTTCTGTTCAAACAAACATTATCTGCAAGGAGCTCTCTTTTTCATCTTCTCCCTCTTTAATTTCTCCCACTCTTTATTTTACAGGTGTTATGGTCAAAGATGACAATGAGCTAATTGTGGCTTGAAGTAAACCCTTGAAGCTGCAATAAATTAACGTTCAGAGCACCTCAGTGTCAAATGTTTGCCTCCATCGAGACAATTTGTGACAAAAAATATGGTTTAATTTCTCTATTTTGTTCACTGTAAATTTGTTTTTAGTGCTAAAACTGATGTATAGTGAAAATATTCAATAAACAATTATGCAAATCAGCTGATGCTGGGAAGTTTGAACCAAGTAAAAGATGTTACTTCCTCAAAGGATGAGTTATTAGTTGTTTTGTTAATTGCATACAAATAAGAGAAAGTTTACATGTACCACTTAAAGGTTAGATAATGCCACAAGTTTCTGATGCAACCAATTTCTTGAGAAACCACAGGTGACGTCTGAAGGAACTTTTAATCACCTAAACCCACAAAGAGCAGGGCCATCTGGTTGGTACAGATTAAGTGTGTTTCCACATCTGACAGTCTGGCAGACTCGCTTCGATTTTGGACCAAATTGCAACATTTGCTACATTTTCAGCTAGTGCATTTATGCTGCACTATGCCAAACAAACCAAACCCTTTGAAAAACCTGTTCCCCTCCTCGCCTGTGGTGGCGCTGCACAAAGAACTAATGAAGAAAACGACACAAAAAAAACCCTGAAGAAGACATGAGCACAACTTCCTTCTTCACGAAATGTAAGAAAAAGAAAATTTACCGGTTGCAGGATTTCTCTTCTGTCTTTGACCATGAACCATTTCAGGCCCTAATGCTGGAGACGTGAGTCTATTTACCCAGAATACCCTGCGCTGTAGTCCGCTTCCTGCTTTTGGAATTGTCACACATTTATTGGAACTGCACCAGAGCTCACTTCAACCGCACTGAGACCCAGGCTGCAAGGCGGAACAGAGTTCACTTTTTTGGTCCAAGTGAACCGGACTTTCTAGCCAAACGAACTGGAGTTTGATTGAAGTGGACCAAACAGGGCTGGTGTGAATGCTCCCTAAGACTAATGTAAGTTAATGTTGGCATCATCTTACATGATGCTGATATCATGTAAGATGTAAGTTAGCATCAGTTATCTGTTTACAAAATGTTTTTAAAAGCACACAAGCTGTAAAAAAAATAACAATTTAAAATTAGCAAATGTAAGGTGGTTAATTTTTTTTAAAAATATATTCAAAACAGATGATAAACATTGACACACTGTGGAGCACTTCCTACAGAAAGTACTTCTTGTCAAGTGCTTATTTAGTTTTGTTGTGTCTTCTAGTTGCATCTATTGCTGCAAATTAACTTTGGAGACTTTCTTTGGTTATATCCTACAGGAACTACAGCTGGCTGAGTGGGTTGTGTTTAGCTATTTCTCTTTCTTGGAAGCAGCCAGTAACCGTGTTTTTGTTGAATTTAACTTTGGATACACTATTCATTTTTTTCTCCCTTGTAGGAAAAGATTAGAACTGCTGATTTAGATATTTTTGTCAATATTTTTGTGTACTGTTTGTTTTTCTTTCCAGTAGAAAGTACTGCCGGTCCAGCTCTGTTGTGTTTAGCTGTGTCTCTGACCTGGACCGAGCCACTGATGCATCTATTGCTGTTTAACTTGATTCTTCTTTCTCATAAGAAGAACTTCTGCTGATGCAGCGGTTTTGTATTTCTACTATTTTATTATTTTTTCATCTTTTTGCATGGCTTTTCTACAATCAGCGGCTTTAAGTGTGTCTGCTCATACCAAGTCTGGTTCTACTGGAGGTTTCTTCTAATAAAAGGGAGTTTTTCCTCTCTACTGTCACCAGATGCGACTCGTACAAACAGCTGGGCTTTTTATCAATTGGCAATAAATAATCAGCTGAATCTTTTGTATTATAAATGGTAATATAATATGAATTATGTTGGAATGAATCTGAATTTAATTAGGATAAAATCCTTAATAGCAGGATATTTTATCATGTGACATAATTGTGCATGTGCAGTAAATATTTTTGTTGTATGAAGACACTGGATACTATTGTCATGTCATACCTTTGTATTTTACATATAAAATCTGATAAATGCTTTATGTCATCTTTTTTTCTTCTTTTAATTTTAGGGTTGAAAAAGTAAAGTATGATTTAGTTTTAAATGGATTTCATTGAGTTTAGTTTAAACCTGATGATTTAACCCAAATTCAACATGGGCTTAGCTAACTGCTGTATGACTTGGTTTAAAACACTGTTTCATATTAAATGTTGTTTGTGAACATGAGTAAAAACAATAAATGAGGAGAAATCTGAAATAATATTCAGTTTGGTGGCTGACTGAGCCAGAAGTGACCCTGATCTGTGTGGACCCGTGTCGTCCTGCGGCCACGTTACGTCAGCTGAAAGCCCACAAAAAAAATCACAAAACAGGTCCTATAATCTAGATGGGGGGGGAAAAGCTGGAGTTGGACATTTGGTGAAGTTCACAACTAAGATGCAGAGGCAGACGATTTTGTTTTTGGAAGTCCAGTGTGGAAACGGGGCGTTGTGGGAGGATGCTGAACCCCCAAATACCGAAACCTTGTTCACCGTATGTGTGTGTTGTTGGAGGGAGGTGTGTGTGTGTGTTGGGAGTGAGGTGGGGGGGGTTAAACACAGCTATATTCTGTAGATAACAGGATTAGCTGGGAAGCGGATAATAAGTTAGCATTTCCTCCCTGCGGCACTTTCTCCTCTCTCTAATCCTGCAGCTTTGATGTCCCTGCTCCCATCAGGTATCTGGGCTGCTCTGGCCTCAGGGCCCTGAGGCCTCCAAATGCTCAGACACTGACGTTTGTTTTTTTTTTTCCTTTGCATGTGTGTGTGTGTGTGTGTGTGCATTCACTGTCCTCATTAGTTCTGCCTGTTTACTAAAGTTGGCTTTTTGGGCTGAAATCTGCTGTGCGTCCGCTCTGCTGCAGATCTGCTCTGTATTTTCAGATCTGTCCGCCGCTCTCTCTCTGCCAGCATCTGACCCAGCAGAAAGCTGATGAGGCATTTTAGCCTTGGCATGAAAAATAACATCAAAACAACAGAAAAGCAAACGAGGATTTCAACACCACAGCAGTGAGAACAGAGTAGAAATATCCTTTATTTGACCGTCAACGCCAGTAAAAAGAGGGACATTATCACCTCACTGATTAGACTGTTTGAGTTTCTTTTGGTAAATCACTGGAGCTGAAATGAAATATGTCTTGTGTTTTATTCATATCATTTTGTATTTTTTTGCAGATTTTATTATTTTTATTAAACTTAATTTTTTATCTACCTGTGATGTTATTATTGTGAAGCAATTAGCTCAGCTGAGGCTGCTGTAAAAGTGCTTCATAAACAACCTTCATTTATTGAAGGTGTAACAGCAGCAAAGGAAAGGTTAGTGAGAGAAGATAAAAAATTATGATCTAAATAAAGAAAATAATTCTGCACAGTTATCAAAAATAACATAAAAAGAAATGCATATTTAAATAAGACCATCTAAAAATGAAAAATGTTCAGGATGTGCATGAGTATTTGTACACAATAAATGACAAACGATTTACAAAAACTGAAAAACTCTGCAAATAACAGCAGTAATGTACGGTGGCCCTGAAGGTCAAACCACGTCAACAAATCAGTCAGCACAAAAACAAATTGAAAAACATGACAACATTAACCAACCATGCTCTTCTCCTTCCTCTGGTCTAAGCTTATTGACCTATTTAGACAGTCTATCAGAAAAAAAACAGTTTATTTGGGATTTATTTACACTTTACGCTACAAAGCCACAAACTCTTACCAAGTATATTTGGTCTAGTTTCTAGTACAAATATCGTAACTACACGTAAAATAAGACAAAACTGACTTATAAGCAACTTTTCAGCAAGATATGGGATCTTGTTTTAAGTCAATGATCACTTAATATGGCTGAAAAAGTTCTAGCAGATAATTTCACTGATAAGATTGGAAAATGTCTTGTTATAATCTGCCAATGGAACTAGTGCGTTTTCTGCAATTTAAAGGAATTATTGACTTAAAACAAGATCCAATATCTTGCTGAAAACTTATTTGTAAATTAAATTTATCTTATTTCAAGTGAACTAAAATCTAGGCCAAAAATATTTGGTAAGATGTTGTGTTTTTGCAGTGTAAAGGTGTTTGAAGCTGCTAAATGAGCCATTAGTTATCTTCTGACTTTTCCCTAACATTCAGTAGAATGTTCTGCTGGATAGGTGCTGCTGTTTCTTTTTCTGTATCTGCTCTGTCTTCTCAAACCCCCAGTCAGACTGAGGCAGATTCTGCTGGAGTTTACTTTCCGTTCAAAGGAAGGTTTTCCTCTTCGCTGTCGCTGCGTGCTTGCTCAGTGTGAATGAATGACTTGATGCAATCTGTGGGATTTTCTTAGAGAGAAATCCTTTAATTTGAATAATAAACTCATTTTGACTGTACTGTTTGATAACCAGGATTGTTTGGATTGAATTATTTTTTGTAGCATGCCTTGAGATGAAATGTGTTGTGATTTGGGCTATGTAAATAAACTGAATTTAGCAAAATCTCATATTTGCCTTTTGCAGATAACATGGTTCTGATGGCTTCTTCGGAGGATGTCGTTCAGTGCACACTGAGCTGTTCGAAGTTTAGATGAGATTCGGCTCCTCCAAGTCGGAGATCGTGTTTCTCGGCTGACAAAAGGTAAAGTCCCCCCTGTGGGTTGGAGGTGAGTCTCTGCTTCACTTGAAGGAGTTCAAAGAGTTTAAAAGTCATATTTTGCATGTTTATTTTTTTTAACTTCCATTTGGGTTTCTACTGCTTCTAAAAACAGCCCAAACACTTAAAAAAAAAACATCCAGATGTTTTTCAGTGTCTGGAAAAGGAGCTGTTTCAAAAACCTTCCGAAAGTAACATCACAAATTAGCAGGCAGCACATCACCTAGCAACCCTAGTGAAGCCTAGCCTGTTTGGTCAGCTGGTTTTATTACTGTATGCACTGTACAATGGCTGCTGGAAAGATAAGTGTTTTGTTGTTGACTTGTCATTGAGAAACCACTTGCTGCATTTTTGTTGGTTGTACAGATGGCGCTACTTCTGCTTTTCAAAGAAGTACGGTTGTATAATTGCTTATTTGTTTGTAGCCATTTTCAGATGTGAGTGTAAACGTTGAGGTGGGGGGCGAGGCCAGCAGGAGCTTATTGGGATTTAATGTTAATCTGAAAGGAGCTCAGAATACGCAGATTAAAATCTCAATATCTATGAATGATTTTGTGTAAAAAAACATGTTTTGTAAAACTTGTAGACCTAACATGTTAAAAGAAGCAGAATAGGCCACTTTTAAGTATCTCGGGTTCTTGGTCAGGAACTGGAGATGAACTGAGTTCAAATGGGATGGACAGAACAAAACAAGTCAACCATCAATCAAAGCTGATAGTTGCAGAATATCTCTAACCTGTGTCCCACGAGTATTGCTGAAGTTTTTGGTTCTCTTGATTGTGACAAACTGTTTACAGAGTCAGATGCTTCAGTCTGTGTGTGTGTGTGTGTGTGTGTGTGTGTGTGTGTGTGTGTGTGCGTGTGTGTGTGCGCGCACTTTGTGGGGAGGGAGAAATGGAGTCTAGGAGTGTGACTCTAATTAAAACGATGAAAATAATTACTGATACAGGCTGACAGACAGCCTCGCCCTCAGACATCCTCAGTAATTAGTTAATTAACCAAACGCAAATTAGCAGCAAGAATTAGTCAGCCAGGCTTAACGGAGAAGATGGTGAGCACTCCTCTTGCTTTCTGCTTTGCTACTCTCTGCTACGCCTGTGCTATCAGTGTGTGTGTGTGTGTGTGTGTGTGTGTGTGTGTGTGTGTGTGTGTGTGTGTGTGTGTCTACACCGCAACACTTTCCTCTTTTAAAAAAGTTTGAAATAGGGCATGTCTGCTTTATTACACTTTATCGCTGCTTTGCATGACACAGTCGCAACACACTGAGTAATATTTTATGCCTAAGTCAATTCATTCAAATTAAAAACTGATTTCTGGATAATGAGCCTGTAATTTTCTCAGTTTTTTGCCTAAAAAACTGGGATACATGGAGAGCATGTTTGCATCCGTTCCTTTTTAAATCTCCCTAAACATACAGCAGGGTAATAAAAATGCTAATTAAAGAAAAGTATTAAGCTCTAATTTTTTGCCAGGACACGTAAACATTTGCTTCAAGAGCTTAAAACTTTAGTTTAAACACAGTGGGGAAGACCAAAGAAATATTTTCCCCAATGGACATAACTCGTATATAAATTATGTGCTGTATATATGCACACCCCCCTCGTTGTAGCTCAAATGATCCAAACAAGCCGCTGCATGGTAGCTCCCCTGAGGCCCTGCAGGTCAGAAGAACAACCCCTTGGATGAAGTCAACATGATTATGAGCGCAGGGATGAATATTCGCCCACTGCTGGCTGCAGCGGGCGGGCCGCTTCAGCGCTGGAAGTGGCTGCTACTCCTCTTGTTAACACTCACTCTGACTCGCCTGTGGCTCATTTTCTGATCTGAGAGAGAACAATGCTCCATCCGAACAGGAACCTGAAAATTTGACTTATTATAGCCATATATAAAATATGTACGAATGTGAATAGAGTCCTCATTGTGAACAAATGCCGTGAAAAGTCTGTATCCAACTGAGAATTCAGCCTCCTCTTAAGTGTCTGCGGTTCCTGGGAGAGTTTGTACCCGGTGGCATAAACCTATTGTTGTCCAAAAACAATTAAAACATCAAAGAGCGACGCTGCTGCTCTGTAACATCTTCCTTCATTACTGCAAATGTGGACACTGTAGTTTAACCATACACAACCCTGATAGTGGAATTGCTAAAAGGTAATGGTAATGTGAAAGTGAAAATAATTATTTACTTTTGTTTGGGTACTATTTAAAATTATGCCATCTAGCTCTTATGGGAGGCTAAAGAACCGAACGTTAGAGAGAGAAACGTATATTCACCTTTAACCGTTAAATTTATATGAATTTGGGACAGGTCAGGCTTGCTTTGAGTTGTTCAAGTTCACCAAATGATCTTCATATGTTAAATTTACCAGTTAACGTTAGCTGTAAGAGGCTAATTTCAAAGTGGATCTGTTATACAGTATTAGCATTTTGCATGTTTTTGTACTTCCATTTGGATCTTAACTGCTTCTGAAATCAGCCCAAGTGTGCAAAAGTACAGTTTACTTTCAATAAATTAATATTTTTTGGTGTCTGGAAAATAAGCCTTTTCAAAAACCTTCCAAATGTTAATTCTCAACCTACTGGCATTGTGCCGTTACCTAGCAACCCCAGCCAAGCCCAGCCCGTTACCTAGCAACCCCAGCCAAGCCCAGCCCGTTACCTAGCAACCCCAGCCAAGCCCAGCCCGTTACCTAGCAACCCCTGCCAAGCCCAGCCAGTTACCTAGCAACCCCTGCCAAGCCCAGCCCGTTACCTAGCAACCCAAGTGGAATTCCAGAGTTAAAGTAAAAAAATGGACATATTGCAACATCCCTTACATCAGTGGTTCCCAAACTTTTTCTCCTGTGCCCCCCCAGTGGTTTCCAAACATTTTTTGGGTCCACCCTATGGATTACAAGTAGCTGTCTGGTTGAACAAAGTGTGTGTGTGTGGGGGGAGAGGGTCGGGGGAAATCGACTTTTTTGGGGGCAAAATGACTGTACGTAGCTGGACATAAACAACAACACCAGTAGCCTACAAGCTACTTGTTAAACTTAAGGTGCTGTATTGATATTAGTTAGCTAGTCATCTTGTAGCTAACTTTACCTGCATCCAACAGCTTTACTCAACTCAGTCGGTTAGTTTGGGGGGAAAACTGTGAAAAGTTCTTTGCGTTTTGATGGTTTGCTGCCATGATTCTAACTCACCTGCATAGCTCTGCACGGCAGCAGCAGGTCTCCTTCACAGGTGTAAACCCAGCGCGAGCGTCTAGAGCTCATGTTGCGTTTAAAGGTGGCTCGGAAAAACAGGTTACGACATGTTAACAACGGATTAAACTGTTTTAACTGCTGATAAAAGTGACAGAGGACACAGATATGGGAAGTGCGGAAGCCTCTACTGTATAAAATTTACAGAGGAATAACAGAGAGTTGACCATTCTAAGGTAAAAACCCAGCGCATACAGTGTTCATGTTTTGTTTTGTTTTGTTTTTTTAATTCAGATGGCTTCCCGCGCCCCCCATGCAATGGCACGGTGCCCCCCCTAGGGGGACACGCCCCACAGTTTGGGAACCTCTGCCTTACATAATGCAAAACAAAAATAGTTTTTTTTAAATATAGAATTATACAGGTTTAGCTACCTGAGGAACTTAAAGGTAATGTTTTAATCTAATGTGATATCAGTTTGTTTTATCTGCCTTCTTTGTGCTGCACACAAATTGGTAAAGCAATATCTCAGAATCAGGGTTTCGCCCAGAAAACTTGCTGAGCTCGGTGCTTGGGGTGCTGGAACAGTCATCCAGCCGCCCGCCATGTTTCTGAGTTAAAACATATTTATTTAAAATATATATTTATATATTTACATATTTAAAAATCTGTAAATATCACTTGTTAGTTATACTTTACTGGAAAACTGAAAGTTTAACACATAAACACCAACTATAAAGTCTTTTTTTAAAAAAGGCAATAATTAAAAGAAACTAAAATAAATAAACAACGCTAAGCCTGGTGGGGGCATAAGTAAAGCCTGATGGCCCGCCAGGCTTATAGTGCACTCGGGGAAACCCTTTGGTTTTGGAAATGTCACATTTCCAAAACCAAAGGGTTTACTAAATGGTAAATAATTACCATTTAGTGTTGTCTATAAAGTCTATAAAGCAGGGCAATCTAGTGTAGCTTAAGAAAACCTATCATAACATTTTGTTATTACGTTTCCTGTGAAAGTATAAATATGTCTTTCTATTGTGACAACTAGCTTCTGAAAAACATGCAAAAAATGTATGAATAAATCAGCTTTACTGCATTACTACAAGGACACACATACAGTATTATTACATAAACACATGCTAAGCAGATGAAACAATGGATGGTTGTGTCACTGGGCATATGCATGCATACTTGCGATAATCTTTGAATATTTTGAATGTGTGTGTTTATGCACATGCTCACTTTTAGCTTGAGGCAGTGGAGACATGAACATTCAGGTCAAACTCATCAATCAGAGTCCAGAGTTGTGTACATTTCTGTTTGTGACTGTATGTGTGGGTATTAAATGTTTTTTCTATTTTTTATGTAACATTAAACCAGCATTAGTTGTGTTCAGAGATGTTTCTGTCCATTAGCCCTGCAGAAAGGTCTGTGCAACCTTCGCTTTTACTGAACTCCTACTGCTGTAGCTCTTACAGTAGGTTTTATTAGTGATTATAATTCCAAGTTGTTCCAGTAAATAAAAGTGTTTGCTTTTTTCTGAAAAAAATAGACACATGGCATAAAAACATCATAAGTTTCAAGGTTGATTTGATTAAATATTTCCAAATAAAATATCTAAAAATGTGGATTTGCTAAAAACAGAGTAACTTTCTCCTTTTGTAAGTTTCCATTGTGTGGGAAGTTATGTGCAGATCTGTGATGCAGTCAGATGGATTTCATTAAATTACTCATAATGAGCCATTAATTTTCTAAAATGTAAACAAATGTTCACCTTCTTAAGTGTCTTTAAAAAGCCTTTGAGGATTCAAAATTACTGTATTTCTCTGAGAAACACATCTACTGAGGGGTTTGCAACCCTGCTGAAGCCCAACCCAAGCAGAGCTCTAGCATGTTTGGTCAGCTGGTTTTACCGCTGTACAATGGCTGCTGGAAAAGGCAAGTGTTTTGTTGTTAACTTACCATCTGGAGTCCACTTGCTGTATTCTTGTTGGTCATGCAGGAAGCTCCACTTCTGCTTGTCAAAGATATACAGTTGTATAAGTGCAAATCTGTTTGCAGCCATTTTCAGGTGTGAGTGTAAACGTTGAGTTTGGGGGCGTGGCCAGCAGCAGATTAGGAGGAAAAAAAACAACAAGACCCAACAACACATCATGCAAGAAACACAAAAAAAAAAAAATATTATCTAAGAAAACTTTTTTGCAAAACATTCCCTTCAACCTATCCTAAGCTGTTCAATAGGTCACCTTTAAAATTGAGGAAAGCAAAACAAAAAAATGTATTCATTCCAACTTGAGGAGACATTTTATTTTATATTTTTCATTCTGTTTAATCGTCATGCGATCTCCACCTTCCCTTGGTGTTCCTGTTCATATTGACGGTTTGTGAAGCTAAAACTGCTCCATGACTGTCTGTAAGCAGCAATTACTCTTGTGGGGACATCTGACATTCCTCAGACACTGAGCAGCCAGCAGCACAGAAAACTGCTGCAGAGCGATTCAAACGTTTTCTCCAGGGACTCCCACTGAAAGCTAATCAAGACAAAACACAACCCAGAAACTCTAAAGTAATAATTTTTGACAGTAGCTTTGCAATAGGAGGAACAACCTCAGGGGACTGTGTGTCGATATATTTCTCTTTTTTCAGAGAAGGATGAATATGTTTTCCTTCTACTTCAACTTCACGATGTCACTTCTTTTAATTTTTGTTGCAAAGAGAGACTGGAACTAAACTATCAGCAGTAGTATTTCCTTACATTCACTTACAAGTTATTTTCACAGTATTGATTTAAATTGTTTAAAAACAACCCAGACTGGTAAAAAGTGTCAGTGTTTAAATTTGTGCATACATAGAGCAGAACTTTAAAAGAAAAGAAGCTGAATGATTATTTCGCAGCTCTCTCAATAACTTATCTAAACTTTACTGGAATGTCTGAAACACAATGCTGAGAAAACTGAGTTAATTAGAAATGCTAAGTCCACTTTTTTTCTAGAAGCTTCTCCCCAAACTTCCAGGCTAATATCACACATTAATTTCTGGAATAAATTTCTACCTGGATATTTATTCATTTGTTAAAATATGGTTCCATAAAAGTTCTCTAAGTTCCTGGAAAAGGCTGGAATTCATTCAGTGGTTTACAAAAATGAACCATTTTTAAAGGGAACATGTTATGCACAATTCGCATATTGCACGTTTTTGTACTGTCATTTGCGTCGCTACTGCTTCTAAAAACAGCCTTAAGTACTTAAAACACACCCAGCCAAGTCTTGGACAATAAGTTCATGTTTTTTAGTGTTTGGAAAACGTGGAGTTTCAAAAACCTCCAAATTGTAGAGTCACATTTAACCGGCACTGCACCGTTACCTAGCAACACCGACTGAGTCCAGTGCTGTTACCTAGCAACCCCATATGAGCACCAGGACTTTTGGTCAACTGACAAGTGATTTGTAGTTGAATTACTATTCAGAAATCTCTTGCTGCATTCCTGTTGGTTGTGCAGGAGGCTCCACTTCTGCTTTTCAAAGATGTACAGTTGTATAACTGCAAATCTGTTTGCAGACTTTGTCATGTGAGAGTGTAAACGTTGAGTTGGGGGGCGTGGCCAGCAGCTGCTTGTTTGGATTTAAAGTGACAGGAGGCCCTAAAACAGCTCATCCTGAAAGGAATGAGACTAAAATCTTATTATTTCAGATTGATTTTGTGCTAAACAAATATAGCGAGGATGTGTTGAATAGCCTATCCTAACCTGTTGAAGCAAGTACAGTAGGTCACCTTTAATAAAACAAAAAACAAGTTATAGTTTTGTTCCCTCTGAACTGGATTTAAATTGGATCATATGAGAGGCTTGATGTGTTTGGATTGGCTCTAATTTATTTATTGGTGTAAATAAAAAGCAGATAAAAGGATGATATGATGTCGTGACCTCCTGCTGCCCCCAACCCGACTCCATGCCTACGAACTCTCTTTGTTCCTATTGGTGCGGCGGCGGTTGACTTTGCCCTGATGTCAGAGAAATGATGTGACCTGAAGGCATCTGCTCTCCTTCCCTAGAAGCTCCACACACACACACACACACATGCAAACATAGCATACATTTCTACAACACACACACTCCCCACACCCCTGTCTTTTGGTATTTCTCGGGTATCCACGCCCCGTGTCCTGCGGTGTGGCTCCTGCAGAGGAGTGTATGTTTTGTTTATGGTCAGTGACATGCACAAGCACTGTGGGGCCTAACTGAATGTGAGCACTGTCAGAAAGGATTAGAGCCGCGTGTGTATGCGTGTGCGCGTGTGTGTTTGCTAGTTGACTGGTGGGGAGACACCAGTACAGATGGGGGCTTCAGAAGTGATGAGTGTCATTGCTGGACCCTCTTCCTGTCCTCTTGGTTCAGCGTCAAGAGAAGCCCGGACGCCGCCGTCAGGGCTAACATTAGCAGCCCATCAGCCAGACCACGGTCCCCTTTGTCTCCTTGTCCCTGTGTCACACATGCTTTGATTAGCTCATGCTAAAAGCTGCAAAAGCATTCTAAGGAGGGAAACCATGAGATCCATGAAAACGTTTAAAGCTACACAAAAGTTTGCAGAATCAAACTGTTACGCTTAAAGCAAAGAAATACAAATGACTTAAAAGTACAATCAGATGAAGACGAGTCATCAATTAATTAAACACCACAGGGTTTTCTGAAGTTTGTTTAAAATAACATACCCAAATCTAATTTAGTTTTTCTCAACAATTACAAACTTTGTCAATAATATTGGTATCAAAATAAAGCTAACAGTTGGGAGACGCCTTCAGAAGTGTAAGTATCGCAACAGCTGCTGGAGTTTCAGAGAAAATTAAAACGAAAAATAATTTAGATTTTTTTTTTGTCCCTCTCCAGAATTATTAGCATTATAGAGTATTTAGAAATATCATAAATAAGGCTAGAGACTTTTGCAGCTTTACTTGTGCAAAGATTGATGCAGCTGGTATAAATTTTCAGACGTTTTATTAAAGAAATGGCGAGAAGTTTTGCCTTTGATGGCTGGCACCATCTACAAGCTGGAGATCTCTTGCTTTTTTACTTAACTTTATTTTTATGTGTATGAAGTTGCTTGTTTTTGATTTATTTTTTTTTTAATACCCACATTTTTATTCAACTCTAACAAAACAATAAGAAATTATGTTCGACTCAAATTGAAGTGTATTTTTTGGGAATCCTGCGTAAAAAATAAAAAAAATATAACAAATTTAGGCATATTTTACTGCAAAAGAAAGAAAGTAAAATCAGAATGTGTACCTTTTTTTGGCACAACCAGAGCTCCATACAATGTCTTGATGAAGGTTCCTGCTCACTTCAGGCAATTTGGGGAGATTGTAGTTGACAACTTTCCAATCGGCAACTTTTGTCTTTCCTGTTTTCAGTAAATGGTGCTGATTTCATATATATTATAGCAAGTCGTTTATATCAAACGAACACAGCTCCTGTTTGGTTATAATAATGCTGAATAAAAACAGGTTCATGAGAAATACGCCAAAGATGAGTGTAGACGTTGTAGGAATGAACAGCGGTGAGTCCTGTCCCACTTTGGCCACCGTCAGATGTTAGTTTCTTGAATCATTTCTTATATCTGCCTGCCCATCACACACACTCCTCCTCGCTCAGCGTCAGTCGTGTTGGGAGGTTGGGTCGGATACTAAAAAAGGTCGATGGCTAGATCATGGCCTTGTTCACTCAATCAGACGAGGCTTTTTCTTCCGACTCTGAGCAGAAACCTCTGTTGCCCTGAGGCCAAATCCATCTTTAACTCCCTCACACAGCCAGTGGATAAACTGGAGCTGAATTTCTATTTTACTTTGTAACTGAGAGGTTTTTTATTATTTTTTTTAACTCATTCTCACCATTCTCAGGATGAAAACCACTTCAGCCTCCTTTATTTTTCTTCACTCTTTTTTTGCATGCATTATTAAAATCCTCGATCACATTTTGAGGATTGATATGTTGGGTAATGAATAAACCTTCTTCTGCCTGATGCCAGTTTAAGTTTTTTAAAGGTCTGAACAGATAATTCTGGTATTTTATTAACTATAAGATAAAGAAATGTAGTGATGTTCTTAAAATTAAGACAAAATTACAAACTTAAATATGAGGCTGATTGATTGGTGCATTCTCACCTTAAAGCTTAAATAATAAACAAAAAACACAATGGTCTTTGTATGTTTGTGTTTATCTGTTCGTAACTAAAAAACCACCAAAATAATCAATAATTTGGAGAAAGACCCAAGTGCTGGTATAGTAGAGCAAAATCAAAGGTCATTGATAAATTAGAAAGTGCAGCAAAAAGCTTCTTATTTTGCAGATTTTTATCTTGTAACAGAAGTTGTTTAAAATCTTAAAATTCTGAGTTTCTTCAGACTCAGTTAGCATGTTAATTACTGACCCAAACTTGGAAATAGTTGTAAGACGAAATTTAGTCAAGGTGTGAGATATAGAACAAATGCACATCATGAAAAGACGTCTTGAGCTTCTTCTTGGTGGTTTTTATTCACAGACGTTTCCAGTTCAGCCAACGAAAATTATTTCTCACAATTTTCCATCTTCAGCTCTCAGTTGCTAAAATCTGACTGGTTTTATAGAGAAACACCTGAACCTCATCAGTTTGCACCGTTATAAAACAGATTAAACCAAAACTACTCGATCTACACAGAGACAGGAATAGCTTGTGAAGCTAATGCTGCTTTCCAGTTGAACTCTGAACTGGGAAATTCCAACTTCCCAGTAGGGAAGAATCAACTGGAATGCCCTCCGACATCCTAGATTTCCCACTGGGAACTGGGAGCAGCTCCGACTACCCCCAGTTACGACCATTAGGGCAGACTTTGCGTTTCAATATGGCCGCTCCTCACATCAACAGTAGCAAGACGTGGTGGAAACATGTTTAATTTACAAGGCAAAAATGTAAAAATGTGGGTAAAATCTGTTTTATGTGGCACCTGCAACTCCAAACTGAACAAACTGAAAATTGGGGATAAAAATTACATTTGTAAGAGATACTGCAAACATATTGAAATTCTGACTTCTTAGCTGAAACGCTGTTACTTTGGGTGTAACGTCAAACCCAGTTCCCACTTCCTAGATGCATTGGTTAAACTACAGCTCTATCAGTAATTTATGAATATATTTTAAGGGATAAGAGGTGAATAAATACAATCTCTACCACTTTGTCACCGTATGGGAATCGTGTATTTACCAGAGCACGATGTAGTTTCATGAAAATGCCAGTAAAGTCTCTTTAAGCAGAGATTGAACACAAACTGTGAATATGTTGGACTCATATATTTGGGTTATTGAGACAAAGTGTCCTTCAATAAAACCTTGAAAAGTTATTTCTTCCCTCGTCTGGAAGTCAGATATTGTATTTCTAAGAGCCTCCTGGAATTTTACTCAGTGTTTTTATTCTCTCGGGTCATTTTTTTCTTTTTTTAGTGAAGTATTTTTGTAGTGTTCTCATTTTCCTCTTTGTGTCGGTTATTGATGTTCCTGACCTCCTGCTGTGACCGTCGTTCTTCTGATTCACAGATCCAGGCTCTGTGTTTATGTTTCTGGAACCGTTTTGACCCAAGCACGGCTCCGTCAATAAAAACAGCTCATATCCAGCTGTCAGGGGAGTGTTTGCAGGGAAATATCTGTAAATGAGAGGTGATGATGCACACTCTCATCCTCAAACTCAATAAGAGCTATATTGCCGTAATTTATGTAAAATCCATACAATCTATTTTAAAGATGAACGACTTTACATGTTTTATTTCCATTTAACCTCCATCAGAACTTATGTAATTGGTCATTGATTAAATGTTGGAGATTTATCCCATCAAGCAAGTGCAGCCATTTAACAATTTGATATTGTGGCTGCATTTCCATTACAAATATGCTCAAAACTGTAATATACCGCTGAAGTTGCACAAACACAATTTTGCAATTGTAGTGATATATAAAAGAAAAGCAAGTAAAAATCACACGTAAATAAGTTTGTTCACTCTGTAAATCATAAAAAAAACATTCTGCCCCATCATCCTCAAACCACTTCCTGTCGTCTTCTCTGACGTTTCCACCAGTAGTAACATCCGGTTGTTGATCACATGACTCGTGTTTCATGAAATAAGTCTTTCTGTTGCAGAAAGATTTATTTTTATTGGCTTCTTTTTATTTTTTTACAGACCGTTAACTTAGTGTTTAGTCACAGACCAATTTCAGAATAATCTTTTTGTTTTGTTTGTTAATCCACTTTAATCTTACATGTGAGTCATTCGGCCATAAAAAGACTCCTGAGGCGAGTATTGAGAAACTTACCAAAGAACCAGTTCAGAAGCAAATCTTTTTCCTACTTCTTACTTGATTTAATTTGCTTTCTTGATAAAAGTCTGTCTCAAACACAGTGTTCCCGTTTATTAATATAAAAACATCAATCCCTTCGTAATATTTCCCTCCCTGTAACCATTTAAAATGGTATTGATCAATAGTTCTCTAGACCTTCAGAAGGACTTTGACCCGTAAATCATCTAGAAATGCAGCGGTTCTTTAACCCGAGGGATGCGCTGGCGTTGTTTTACTCATAAAAACCAATATGAATCAAATCTCTGCTATAGTCAGTCTGCTACATGGGCATAAATACCAAACATAACAGTTTGACCTACATTAAATAGCATTTGGTACAAAAACAACCAAAGGAAGAACCGTCCAGAGCATCAGTGTATTAAACTGCTTTCACGATTTTCTTCTCGCTTAGGCGCCTCGTCTCCACTGTAAAGTCTCACTCTAGCTGGTTAATGTCTGGTTAGGTTTTAACCAAGTTGGGTGCATCTCCTTTGCCAGTGTTTCTCACTATGTGACCTTGATCATGGGCAGGAATAGATGGGCAGGAATTCAGTTTTTGCACAATTTTGCGCTTTTATTTAGATCTAAAAACAGCCCAAGTGTTTAAAAAAACACCCATCTGTTTGTTTTGGGAATGAGTTAATTATTTTTTTTGGTGTCTGGATAATGAGTTATTTCAAATGTTTGTTGTGCCACAAATTAACAAGCACTGTGCCGTTACCTAGCAACCCCAGGTGAGCTCCAGCATGTTTTGTCAACTGGTTTTATCTTTGGTAAATGGCTGTTGGAAAGGCAAATGTTTTGTTGTTGACTTACCATCCAGAAACCACTTACTGCATTCTTGTTGGTTGTGCAGGAGGCTCCACTTCTGCTTTTCAAAGATGAACGGTTATATAATTGCTTATTTGGTTGCAGCCATTTTCATGTGTGAGTTGGGGGGCGTGGCCAGCAGCAGCTTATTTGGATTTAAAGTGACAGGAGGCCCTAAAACAGCTCATTCTGAAACATATTTGGAACTGGTTAGTCTAAAATCTCATTATCTAAGAATGATTTTATGGAGAAATGTAAAGAGCATTTTATTTTACTCTGACCTGTTCGAGGAAGCATGGTAGGTCACTTTTAAAGTTTTAAGATTTTAGGGATAGACCAAAACTTTTGCAGGTGTTAACATGACCACTTAGGTTTGTTATAATTATGAACTGACATTCATTGGGATTAACAAATAGAAGCTGATTAAATCATGTAACTTTTTAACACCAAGTTTAACAACAGAAGAGGAAGACACTGAAGTAACCAAACATGAAGATGTACCATTATGTCTGACCTTGCAACACTGGCTGTGAGGGAGAATTGTTTTCTATTCTTGCGTTTCTATGTTACCGTCTGAGTGTAAGAAGCTGTGTGGCAAAATCCGAGTCTCCTCTGTGCAACCTTGACCCGTCTGGAGAGGCAGCCTCGCCTCAGCAGCATCACGTTGTCACATCAGCTCAGCGTCTTCAGTTGAACCTTAAGGGACTCGGACTGCCCGTGTCCCTGCCCAGCCATTCTACCACCACTCCCCCGTTACAAACACCAACAAGACCACAGATACACACACACACACACACACGCAGCGTCTCCTCCTGCCCTGAGCTACCCAAAAACACATCCCTGCACACTGTCTTGCATGCATACTGATAACTCACACACACTATCAACAGCGGCAGACAGCGACCTGGCTGGCTGGCTGCTGGAGTGCTGACAAAGCCCAGACTCTGCCTGCTGCTCGGCCCTGCAGACACAGGAACGGCGCTGGAGACAAACTCTGGCCTCCAGCCTCTCCCAGTCAGCTCTACATATGTCACATGTTAATGACATCAAGGCTGCGGCCACCCACAGACTGCTGCACACTTGAGAGTAACGGATTAAGAAATAAAGCCCTTTCTCCTTGGAACACCAGTCTTATCTCTCTGCTTTGACATTCCTTGCCAGGACCTGAAGGCTTTAACCCTTAACTGCACTGCAGGTCGGCTGGCGGGACTCTGGCTACCTCTCCCAGGTTTGTTACACTCAAAATAAAATTTATAGGGCTGCAACTAAACATTAATTTGGTAATCGATTAATCTGTCGATTAATCGGATTAAAAATTTTCACATTCTACAGATTTTTCATTTAACCACTTACACTGTTTACATACAATATAAGAAATTCATAAAAAGACTTTTCATGAATCAGTTCAGTTCCTTTTTTTACATAAGAGAAAAAGAACTGAATAGTTTTCTGATGATTAATTGATTAATTGGACTAAAAATAGCTAATTTTACAGATTTTTCATTTCACCACTTAAGCCATCTCTATACAATACTAAAAATACATTAAAAGATACAAATAAAAACATAATTCAATACATTTTTTTACATGATAAAAAAGGAATTGGTAGAATATTCTGACAATTATTTGATTAATCGGATAAAAAAATGGCTCATTTCACACATTTTCCATTTCACCACTAAAACATACATTAAAAAAAATACAAATAAAAACATAATTAAAATCCTTTTTTATGTGAGAAAAAAGGAATTAATCAATTATTCGTTTGATTAATCGATTAATCGGATTAAAAATGACCCTTTCTACAGATTTTCTTTTCGTCACTTAAACCTTCTTTATACAATATTAGAAATGCATTAATGATGCAAAACAAAAAACCTTGAATTCATTTGTTACAGAAGTAAATAAACATTTTTATTGCCTTTAATGCAGTACCACAGCATTCCTTTAGTGAATTTGAACTGGATGAAGCTCTGCCACTCGAAGAGTTTTGGCTAAAACATATTTACAAAGATGTTTGTATCATAAATGCAAAATTTATATATTGTTGGTGCAGTTTTGACTTAATTACTGATCTGAATATTTTTTTCCCCCAAGAAGCCTTTGTTTGAGTCTCTATACTCCTGTTAACGATTAATCGATTACTGAACTAACTGACTATTATTTCAATCCGATTAATCGTTTCAGCCCCAAATATTTATTTGCACAGCTCCATTGTACAGTACTATTATAATATTTATGAATCATGTTTTTCTTCTGGGGAAATAATGAATATTTGTAGCCTTGAGGTTTCCTCTGTTAATTAATTATGTGAACAACAGTGGAAGGGGAAAGTAAAAGTCATTATTCTGGTGTTTTGGTTCCTCATCCTGAACAAGCGCTCCGATGGGAAGCTGAAGAAGACGCTTCCTTTTGTTTTTATGGGAATTTGGGCCAAAAATGCGTTCAGAGCTTTAAATCCTGATCCTATTAGTCTGGTCTATATTGAGAACAGCCTCCATCTGCAGAAAGAGACGCTGCAGCTTCTTTTGTTGAACGTGACTGATTCACTTTCACCTTTTGTCAGTGTGTGTGTGTGTGTGTGTGTGTGTATGTGTGTGTGTGAGGGAGAGAGGGAAGAGGGAGTGACAGAAAGTGTGAGC
>NW_006799940.1:675532-681675 GCF_000485575.1 Poecilia formosa
TGTGTGTTTGTGTGTGTGTGTTTCTGTTTGTGTGTTTGTGTGTGTGTGTGTGTGTGTGTGTGTGTGTGTGTGTGTGAGCTCTGCCTTTCATATCGATCCCGGCTCTGCCAACTGTTTGTTTTGTCTTTTCATGTGATGAACCCCGGGCCCTGGGTTGAGGCCCCGGCGGAGCCGCGCTTCTCGCCAAAGGGCTTTTTGTGAGACGGTGTCACGCTCCCTCGTTCCGGCGAGGCTTCGCCGTTCTTATTATTCATGGCTCTCTCCGCGTTTGTTGGGAAGGCCGGGATCAAACAGGCAGATTTGCCACGCCTGACACCCCTGCTGCTGGAAGTGTGTGTTCTGGCGGTGCGCGTGTTTGCGTGTGTGTGTGTGTGTGAACTCAGCTCGGACTCAGTAATGACAGGATTTGTTAAACAGTAAATTAATGAATAATGAAATATCCAGCACGCGCCTGCCTTGCCTGGAGCTTTGTGCCCGGAGCAGGAATTACTCCCGACCGGCACTCGCCTGCCTGCACGCTGGATCTCCTCTGTGTGTGTGTGTGTGTGTGTGTGTGGGTTGGATAAGCATTTTTACAGCCCATTGCGTGACAAAATGCCGAGGGGCTTTGCTGATGGGGCCTGCTCTCTCACTTCCCGGCGAAAAGGCGGACAGAAACACAGACGGATGCAGACGTAGCTGCGTGGAGAACAGACTGCCGCCGCTGCTCTCCATCCTCGTCGCCCCTCATGAGCTCAGTTCATAAGTGGATTACCTTTCCCTGCTCCTCTCATTAAAGTAACACCCTGTGACATTTTCATAAAAATAAATTTGGCCTCTCATTATCACCAATTCATCAAACACAGATGATTTATGTGGGATCAAACTGCTGTAAGCCAAGTTGTGCTTTTAGAAAACTGAGAGGCCTTCGCTGGCCTGATGAGGAGCAGCAACACCAACCTCTGCATGGGACAGTCAAAAAACTGTAAAACTTATAAAATACAACTTTAAAATACAGATTAACCCATAAAATACACCTCTGTCTCTCTGTCCAGTTTTTATTTTTATTTATGGTGAACTTTGGTTCTCTGTTGTTAGCTAAAAGTTTTTAGGTGTATTTTTTAACTGCAGGACATTTGAATGACTGTTTGTTGTGGATTTATTTTAATTATTTTAGTTTTTTGATTCTCACGTTGAGTGTTTTGAAAAAAAATTCACTATAAAATTAAATTATTAAAAAAAACGTTGGTTGTTGACTGCTTGAGGATTGCTTGTAATGAAATTTATCTTAATCTAATCTCAGAATCTAAAACTAATTTCAACTTTGTAAGTTTTTTAATTAAACTGTCGTGTTGACAATTTGAAGAAATTAAATAAAATTCTAAAAAATGTGAATATTATGTAACTTTTCTGTCCATTTTGAACTAAATCATACAATAATTTATGAATGCAGAGAAACATTAAAGTTAATGTAACTTTAAGCATTCTTTCTGTAATAATACAACATAATTTGTGATCACTGAGAAATATTATTTTAATGTTAAAGTCGTGTTAAGATTCAGTTACAGTCCAGATTGTTTTCATATCAGTTTGTTTTATCTGTTAGTTTTGCTTGGATGAAATCGGTTTTAGTTTAGTTTTCCACACTAAAGCAGGAATTAAAAAAATAAGCTCTGTTATGTAATATAAAACTACTTTCTTGCATATGATTACTATGCATTTACTTCCATTCCCTTTTATTTGCATTTGTTTGAGTTTAAAGCAATCCGTAAAGTAAAAAGTAAACTCCTATTTGTCATTTTTCAGACTTATATAGTTAAAGGAAGAAATAGTTTCTTCAAATCCTTCAGTATTCACTCCTTTTATGCTGGTTTTAGGAATCTTGCAGCTCATAGACACATGCTTTGATTGATATTTTTATTTCATCAATAACAAAATTGACCCCAGCCATAAAGATGAGGTCTGGCTGTAAAAAGTGCAGCGTTGGTTAAAATGAAATGTCGAATCCCTTCCTCAGATGTTTTCTCTGCTCATTTTCTCCCAGCCAACCTGTCGGACTCGTGGCCCCTGATACTCTGCAGCTTCCTGCCTTTTGTTGAGCGGGAATCGCTCGCGGACACGTGGCTGCTGAACTCTGCACCTGCGTCACGCCGCGTTCCACTCCACGGGTCACGCTGCGCCCGCAGGACACTTTCATCCTGCGGTCAGCCTATTTTCCTTCTCCCCGTGTCTCTGCCTTTCTCATTAGCTTTCTTTCCGCATGTTCTCTCTCTCCGCGCCGCTCCCCCCTCCTCCCCATGTGAGCCCAGCGTTGGGTCGTCATTAGCGCACCGGCTGCGGATGTCGAGGCCCGCAAGGCACCATGCTGTTCCCGCAAAATAAGGCCCTCGCTTCAGAGGAAAGCCTCTCCCTGGAAAAAAAAAATCCCACTGACGGGAAATTATGCCAATTATCTCCCTAGAAGAATAAAAAGAAAAAACCTCTTCATAAGCAGCCATTCTTTGTCACATCTCATGCAGTTTTTTAAAAGTTTTCTCTCTAATTAGATTCTAATCATTTCTTACTATTGGTGATACAACATTTAAAATAAAATCAATATTGTATTCATCAGAGAAATCGGTTCCAAGTTGTCAGTTTTTAAGTTTTTGTTTTCCAGATTGTGACCTGTTAAAATATTTCATTTAATGGTGAATTTTAGCTTAATTTGGCACATTTCCCTGCTGTTTGCAGCCGTTTCTGACTGAACAGATGTAAACGCTTCACTTGCATGAGGAGTTTTTTAGGGACATGAAATGAACTCAAGTCGACCTCAAACACTTAAACTGAATCCAATTTCATGCTTTTCTGCTCATTCTTCCAAATTTACAGAGTGGGATGTGAAGCCTGGAAATGAAATGGAAACATTGTTTAACACATTTTAATATAAAATCTATAAAATAACTAGTGGATTGTGTGGTTTGATGAACTCCTGCGGTTTTTTATTTATTTAATATTATCTTCAAAACAAAACAACAACAAAAACATTCTGCTAAGCCAGCTTAAAATAAACTATGAATATGGAGGTATAAAACTACAGAAACCAGTTTAAAATCTAATTTGAGGTGAGTGCAGGCATGACCGCAGCATAATGCAGCCACTACCGTGTTTTATTGTTGGGGATGTTATGAGAAAAACTAACACAAAACAGAGAATAACTGAAGAGGGGAAATTATGTTACAAGCTTTTAAAAAAATCTTTACAAAACAAATAGAACTGTGGTGTGCGTTTGTATTCGGCCCCTTTATTTTGACACCCCTAAATAAAATCCAAATTGTTCACGGTATAAATTCTGTGAAGGTTTTATTTCGGACATAACATCATAAAATCAAAATTTTATGGGTTTTCAAGGTAAACGGACAGAATACAAACGCACAGCAAACTTTTAAAAATCTTAGCTTTTTACTTTGAAAAATCTGAAAAGTGTGGCATGCTTTTATTATCAACCCATTTACTAGGATACTCCAAAAACTAAGTAACTCAACTGAAAACAACAATAATTACATTGTTTGCTTTGATGCATAACGATGTCGTTTTCTCTGGGATTTCTTTAGTTCACTTTTGTGTTATAATGGAGGTTTTTTTTTTGTTTTTTTTGCCAAAATTGATTTTTGCAAAAAAAAAAAAAAAACTCACTGATGGTGTTTTAGGCAAAGACTTAGGTCATTATTTTAGGAAGCCAACAGTGTTTAGTTTAAAGCATATTGACTTAAAAAATTATATAGAAAGTTTTGACATGAGTAAAGTCTAATTATCAAAACACTTCAATCGACAACTAGAATAGCTCAATTCTTTGGCACAAATATGCTGCATAAAGTAACGTTTTCACAAATCTCAACTTGATTTAGAATAAGTTAAAGTAAAATGTTTCTTTTCAGCAGCTAAAGAGTTTTATTCTCGGTTACTTGAGTGAAATATATGTCCACTTGATACAAACGACCATATTACGTCACGTTTGTTTACAAATTGGGAAACGGTGGGAGCTAATAGTCCATTTGTTCTATTTCTTGGTGGGATATTTTGAGCAAAATATGAAAATATTTTTGTTATTTTGGTCATTTGAGTTTCCAAACGATGACGGAAACGGGATTCAGCCTCAAGTCAGAGGAAAAGCTCAGGCCGCAGACCTCACATTATAAAACACATGGTTTATTATCAATATGATAGAAATGAAATCACTGGACAATTAGAAGCATGTCTACCCATCATCATCATCATCATCATCATCATCACCATGACAACAGCTCTATAAGAACAGAAAAACACTGAACGAGTCCGGTCCTCTCCCTCCCCACTGGCTCACAAAGGTCAAATCACACTTAAATAGGTCGACTCCAAAGCAGCTGGCGCACCTATTTGATCAACTTAAATAATTATAAATTAATATTTACACACATAAATTAACGCCGTCCCTCGTTGGAGTCTCGTTAAATACCCAGCCTGTTTCACAGATAGATGCTGCAGCACAAAAAAAAAAAAGGATCTCCAAACCCACAACGCTTTTTTTTTTCTTCTGTTTCGGTGTGAAGACAAACACAAGCGCACACACTTTCTCAGTCTCTCTCTCACACACACTCAGGCACACGGACACGATGTCGTTTGCTCGCAGCATCTCAGTCTCTCAGGATGCAGGCGGGGGGAGCAGAATGGATGGAACACAGGAACCACCAGGTCCTCGGGGGGGAATGAGAAGAACGTAACACAGATGAAAAATCCCTCAGTGCGTTCAGACACTGGCCCACGGGTGTCTTCCTCCACGCCAAGCCTCCCCTGTCCTCCACCTCAGCCGTGTGCAGGGTGGCGGCGGCGCTGTAGAAGGTACGAGAAACGGTGTAACGCCTCAGTCAGCGTGTCGGCCTCCCTCCCGCCTCTCCTCCATCACTCCCCCTTTCTGCGCCGGCTTCATTTCCGCTGCTTTTCCTCTTTGTCGCCGGCCTTGCCGCCCGCGTCCCCGTGCCGGCTATTGGGCGGGTTGTTGAGGAACATCTTGTCGAGTCCTTTGAGAGCCTCGGTGAGGTAGTTCTGCAGGGCGGTGAGCGCGGCGCAGATGGCGGGCGAGCCGAAGCCGTGTGTGATGAAGGAGAAGTGGGATAGGCAGCTCTGGATGCCGGGTTCCAGGATGGGGGTCGGCCTGGAGTTCCCCAGCGGAGTCCTGTCCTGGGCCAGCAGGTCCGTGAACTCCTTACACAGCTGTCTGCCGGGGGAAGACACAGGGAAATCTGGTCAGTTTCTCCAAAATATGGCTCTACTTGCTGTCATTAGTGCCTGTTGTACTTCCTTGAACAGGTTAGATCAGATCTACGGTCTATTCAAAACATGTTCATTACATTTTGTGCACAAAATCATTCTTACATAATGAGATTTGTCACTTTAAATCCAAATAAGCTGCTGGCCCCGCCCCCTAACTTAAGGTTTACGCTTCCACGTAAAAACAGCTGCAAACAGACGCACAATGACACAACCATACATCTTTGAAAAGCAGAAGTGGAGCCTCCTGCACAACCAACGAGAACGCAGCAAGAGGTTTCTGGATGGTAAGTCAACAACAAAACTCTTGTCTTTTTCCAGCAGCCATTGTACAGTGAGTACAGTGGTTAAGCCAGCTGACTAAAAGTGCTGGAGCTAAAGCTTAGGTTGCTGGGTAACGGGCAGAACTTTGCTCAGGTTGCTAGGTAACGGGGCAGTACCTGCTGGTTTGTGACGTTACATTCTGGAAGTTTTGGAAACTGCTCATTTTCCAGACACCAAAAAACATGAAGTTATTGCCACAAAATAACTCAGTGTTTTTTTTTTTGGCTTAGGTTGTTTTTAGAAGCAGTTGAGACCCAATGGAAGTTCAAAAACACACAAAATGTGAATTTTGCATAATAAGTCCCCTTTAAATAGGAACTATGTCAGTTTTATGTGTCTCATTTTGCTGTTTTATAGGTGAAAACAGAGAATTTTTATTCTCAATTAGTTTATTTTCTTAAAGGTTACAAACAACAAATAAACCCTTTCTAAACTTTTCCCACTTTGTCACATTCAGCCACAAACTTCAAATGGTTTCACTGGGATTTTAAGTGATGGACCAGTACAAATTGTGGAGTGGAAGGAAAAGTCATGTTTTTTTGTTTTGTTTTGTTTTG
>NW_006799940.1:681816-715211 GCF_000485575.1 Poecilia formosa
AGGAAGGAAATGTTTTACACTTCTCATGTCTGTTCTGCCTCTTTACTCTGATCCTTGTAAATAAAGTCAAATGTACATTTAAATCTGATAAATTAAATGTTCTCCTGTTTATTAATCACAGTATAAATAAACGTAACTCTTCTAGAAATATGGATTTTACTTTAAGGTACCAGAGTAAAGGGGATATGATAGAAATCCCTCCAGTTTTCAGAGATTTATTGGTTTAACTATGCACCGTTTTCCTTTAGTTTATCACATGAAATTTCAGTGAAATATGTGCCAGTTTTCAGTTGTAAAGTGAGAAAATGTAGTTTAAATAGTTTTGTGAGATGAGTTAAAGGTTTATTCACCGTTTCCATGAGAATCACGACTGACACAAAACGCAGGCGCCCTTAATTACCACTCAGGCAGAATGGGCAGCGTCCTCCAGAGCCTGAGATTTCCTCCAGGCCCCCAAATGTTGGAGCCCCATAATTTGATCTGAATGTGATTACTGTCATTTTTTGTGGGAGATTTGAATAATGCTGCACTTAAACCATTTCACAGCTGACTGGGTTCAGTTTGGAAACGCAGCGATCGCTGGTGTTCGGATCCGAGTTAAGCAACCAAAACGATGAAACCAAACGGCACCGAGACGCTTAGTGGATAAAATGTTTGGAGGAATTAGTGAAGATATGCAGCGTCACAGAAGTCACATGTTGTAGAATCAGAATATTTATGTTTAAAAATGAACTTCATGAAGATTCTTAGGTTTGTCTGAAGTTAGGAACTGTACAAACTCCATGAATGTTTAAGTTTTCTTCAAATGCGAATATAGATCATATTTCTAGTTCAGTTTAGTTTCACAGATCAGAAAACAAGATGAATTTTATTGTCATCAGCTTCACAAACATTCATAACTGTCCCCTACATCACGATTCTTTAGGGATATCTCAGGACATCCAGTCATCGTCATTATTTACAGAAATTATATTTTAAAAATCAAACCTTTATGCGCTTTTCACAATTAGGTTAAACAAAGTTATTAAGAGTCAGACTTTGTTTGCCAAACTTAATCATCTCTGACAACTTTTAATTTCAGCATCAGCAAAATTTTCTGATTGCCTTCAAAGTTTCACTTTTCAGCTATTTGACACATTTGGACAGAAATCTTTTTCTGTCTTTTCAAGAAAAGGAAGCTAACGCTAACTGAGCTTCGTTCACGAATTTAAAACAATTTGTTGCATTAAAGTGTTTCTGAACAACATGGGGGCAAACTGACAAATAAAAATTATTTCCTTGATGCTATTTGGCCAGATTTAATTGAAAGATGCTGTTGAATTTCTTCGACAACATAAACGATTAATTTTCAATTAGACATTTTTAAATTCTCGTTTCATTTCTACAGAGGATGAAAGTCTTTACACCTCACTTTCATTTCTAACTAAAATTTAAATTTTACAGCAACAGTGAAATAATCAGAAAAAATACCACAATAAGTAATAAAAAATAAGTGCAATCTGACAATTTGCCTGTCAAACTGTGTTTTTAGGTAAAAGAATAGTTTAAAAATTCTGATATTCATATTTAACTTGTTCATAATCATTCAGGGTGAATGTTAAGTCTATTAAATTTATTTGCTATTTATTTTTTTGATTAAGGAAATTCCACATTTCTACATTTCATTTTAATTTCCTGCAGGTGAAGAACCAAATATTTTATCATCAGACTGCATTTAACTATAAAATATCTTAATTACATGAATTATGTAATTAATATAATTTGACTTTATTTTGTTGTAATTTTGAGAGGATTGATCTGGACTCGGTTCTGAAACTGAACACATGACTGGACCGTATTTGACCTGAACTGAACCAAACTGGATACGACTAAATAAACAGACTTTGTATTTGTTGTGGATTAAAGCTATTTAAATAAAAACTAATAACTGAATTCAGTTTTGTATTGGCGTGATGGATTGAAGCTCACTTTTTACGTTACAGTGAAATAAAATCACCTTTTCACCTCATTCTGCTTATTACTTTTCTTTGGTTGAGGCCCACATTTCATATTCAGGAGATCTTCTTACTGTTGCAGGTTCATGCTCAGACTCACACACAGACACACACACAGACACAGAGTCAGGCTGGAGGTGGCCTAAGGGTAGAGCTAAATGAGTGACAGGCTGTGCAGGCCGAGCCCAGCTGGGGTTAGGGGAGTAGGAGAGGAGAAGCCGTAACCCGGGGCAACACTCAGGGCTCTCGCTGTTGTTTTCTGACGACTTGAAACACTCCACTGCTAAATAATGAATTTCTAACAGGCAGCACCAACACACACTGTTGGAACAGGTCTGAATCTGGGCATCAAACATCCACCACCAAACAACCACCGTGCAGGCAGTTCTGCAGAAACACACACACACACACAGGCAGATGGTTTATCCAGTGCAAGCCTGCAGACAGCGCTATTTATGCAAGCCAAAAATATAAGAAAGGGTCTTTGTTTGGTGATTTGAAGTTTTTAAATTTGGAAACCTTGAAAGAAAATATGGAAAATATCTGTTGCATGTGCAGTTTATAATTTCTGCCACAATACTATTGAATAAAAATGTGCCAAAAACAAACAAAAAACGTTTAGGTTTTCCTAAAAATGCCAAAACAAATGAAGTTCAGACACGTTGCTCCAAACAAATAATGTAAAGCTGCCTGATGTAAGTGGATTCCTGTCAGATAAAGACATGCAGTTTTACTGTAATAAGGTCAAGTCTAACGAAAAACAGTTGAAGGCATACATTTTTCATTTTACCTTTAGTTTGCCTGATTCTACTAATTTCTCTAACATGCTTCAACCAAATTAAATGTTTAGACTGATATTATTACAGGTTTAATCCACTTTGAGCCCAAAAGGTTTTATTAGTAAAATCTGCTTTCCAAATGTTACCACAAAAGAAAATCTATTATATATGCAGTTTATAATTTCTGCCACAAAACTGCACCAAAAACAAACAAAAACAGATTCAATTTCCTTAAAAATGCCAAAACAAATGAAGTTCACACACATTTATCCAAAGACGAGGAGTTAAAGTTCAGTACGTTTAAAAATGTTTGATTGTAGCAGCTGGATTCCAATCAGATAGACATATTTTTGCTTTAATAAGGTCGAGTTTAATAAAAGCGAAAAAGGCATACCTATTTCATTTTATCTTTAGTTAGCCTGATTTTAATACACACTTCTATTCATTTCCAACATGCTCCAACCAAATTACATTTTTAGAATGGCATTTGTCCTCATTATTGCAGGTTTAATCCACATTAAGCCCAAAAGGTTTTATTAGTGAGATCCGCTTTCCAAATGTCACCAAAATGTTAATTGGTAGATCAGGCTTCTGAAGAGACACCAAACATCTGAGTTTTGCACAGGCTGGGCTTTTGGGCCCACGCAGGTAATACGAGTCAGAACCGTTTTAACATGTAATATTATCCTCAACCAATAAATGCACCGCGTAATGTGCTGCTTTCTGTAAACGTAATGCGACTCAGAAAGAAATATCGACATTTCTGAGCTCTCAAAATTAAATTCCTGCATTTTAAAACCTTAAATTTAAACGTTGTTCAAAGAAATGTTGAAACCAAAACGCCTGTTTTGAAGGTTGAGGTGGAGTGAAAATAAAGGGCCAGTCCGTGGGACTCACTTTGTGGCCAGCAGCATGTTTTTCCGCGTGTGCAGCTCGTTGGGGTCCGCATGTTGCCGGTTCAGGTACTCGCTCACAGCTTTCGTGGGAAACTCCGTCTCGCAGATGTAGCCGAAATCCCGGGCCAGGTGCACCGCCTCACCTGCGGGGAACAGCGGTTAGCGTACGCACCAACAACACAAACACGCACTCTGGATCTAAAATAGTGCAAAAACTAACATTAAACTTCGGGATTTTTTTAAATAATGTAATTCATAGGAACTCAATCACTGATTAAAAACTCAGGTTGTTATATTTTTTGGACACGTTTTCAAGCGACATATTGAGCAGGATTTTGCAGTTTAAAGTGAAAGTTCAAGTCAACATCTTTGACCTGTGAAAAATGCGAAGCTTCTCTTGTCCAAGTTGAAGGAACACAAGCTAATTAGATAACACTAATTATTTTTTTAAAATTGTTTATTTTTCATGCAACTGGACGCCCTTATTTTTGGGAGCATCTGGTGATTTTGCACTGATTATTGCAGAGTTTTGTTGGATTTTTAGGTGTACATGTTACAGTTTTTTAAAGGAAAATAGACAGCAGTGTCGCAGTCACCTTCTACAAGAGATGTTAGTAACGTGACGTTGGCCGCTTTACGTCTCCCAGCTGGAAGATTCAATCCGATCTTCTCCAGCTTTTCTCTTAGGCATTTTCCACCGTTTTTAGACTTTGCTCTGGAGGGAGAGAAAAAACAAGAATTCAATAAAACGTAAAAAGTAAAAACTAACATGGAATAGCGGAGTTTGTACCTTCTCAGCACGCCTCCTAGCAGAGAGGCGTTGAGGCACTCAGGTGGAGACAGCCTCCTCTGCACCTCCCCTACGGTCACTTTGTACTTGGAGGTGGAGCTGAGCAGCGACAGGCGGCCCGGTACCGAGCAGAACACCTCATTAATGTTGACGGTGACTCCGCCGATCAGGCCGTCCTTGCCGAGCATCAGGGAGCCCACGTTCTTGGGGGGCATGGGGACTGAAAGAGGACGGTGACATGGAGTTACAACACGTATGTGACAGTTTAACACGCTTTAAATGTCTTATTATTGTTTTTTAGCGTTTCCAGTGAGGTCGCGCGCGCTCAGCAGGCGGTTTGGCCTAATGAAGCGCCCACGTGCCGGGCATTTGCTGTTATTTAATGTCGCGCGACATTCTCATTATAGTATTATCGATTGTTGATTGGCTCGCGTTCTCAGATCGCATTAACCACCTCCCAGTTTCCTCTCCACGGCCAGTTTACCACCGGAAGCCCCTCCGCCCCGTTAATGGCGTCAAGCATCCAACCAACCAAGCGGACAACCGTCGTCCGGATCCGTGAAGCGGCCGGGGCAATGGAGCTTTTTCTTGTCTTTCTTCCTTTCTTTCCCCTCCTGATGGCTCCACGGGGGATAATACCGCAGATTAGCTCTAAACGAGCTCACGAGATCTCCGTGAGCGGTGCCATTTATTACATCAGCGGCTTAAATGCCCCGCGGGGAGCTCAGTCACTCAACATCCCGTAACTAAATCACCGCACATCATCGCTGCAGCCTGTCAGCAACACACTGCCTGCCAGTCAATATACCGGGGGTCGTTAACTCGGCTCCAAACTGCTCAGCGTGGACTGGGGGGCCACCGTGGCCCTCAGGAGCCAAAATACAGCCACGCTAAAACTAATCTGAACACAAAGCATTCTGCAGAAACCTCCGAGTCTTACACAAAAAACGAAAGAAGAACAATAATCGAAAACATAACAAACATGGTGTAAAATAGCAACGCATTGTTTAAATTAAACTAGTCAACTTATAAATTTTACAGTTCACACAGATATTTAGATAAATAGTATGGAAGCAATGCTTTCCTGCTATGGAATGAAAAATAGAAAACAGAGCGCGTACCTTTCTTAATTACCGATTGATCCAGGATATTGGTTCCGTTGGCGTCTTCGATGGTCTGTTAGAACCGAGATAAATACAAACCATTACAGCCTGTTTCATACAGAATTACTCACGATTTAATAACTAAACAGTCAAGCTCTGCTTAGCTGGAGGGAGAAAAGAAAACAATCCATCAGCCGCACCGAGTGGAAGAGATTTTTATATTCAGACCGGATTTATTAAATAAATCAAGTTTATTTGTGTTTCACGTCTCAGCAACGAGGCAGTTTAAGGTGCTTTACGTCATAAAAACTTTTAAAAATTGATAAAACCAAATTTTATTATGAAAATCTGCAAGAAAGTATTACCAAACTGGATTCAAACATTTTAATTTAAGGGATTTTGGGTTTTCAGTGAGTTGTTGTCATAAAAAAATGTCTTGAGTATTCAAAATAAAATCAATAAATTAAAGAATAAATGCTTGGAAATACAGTTCCATAATTTTGTTAACATATAAGAAAACATGAAAGCGTGGAGGGAACTGGGTGGTGAAATGACAAACAGCTCATGATGGCTTCGCCCTGGGGGGAAACGAAATCCTGCACAGCTGAGCATGAAGCCAGTTTCTCACAAGACCTTAAAAATAAGACAAAATAAAAGGAAAATAACCTGAAATAAAACTCTAAATAAATGAAATAACAAAAATAAAAGTAATGGCATATTTATTCTGCAGTGGTCAGAAAAGAAGCAGAAATTTGTTATTTTTGATGTCCAACATCACTAATAGCCCACGTTTTAAGTTCTTGATATATTTTACTGGTTATTTCTTAATTTGGTGAATTTAGAAAAATAATCACATCAGTTAGATTTGTGCTGTGCGCTCTAACGCAAGAAGCCAGTTTTACGCACGTATCCGAATCTTTCTCTTTTGGAAACAAGCAGCCTGGAGATGGTTTATTTTAGCTGCGGGCCTTTTGCGGGTCAGACTACAGCTGAAAGCGTCCAGCCCTGAGGGAGCCGCTCTCACTTCAGCCACCTTAACCCGCAAAGATGCGCGAAATATGCGGGGCTTAAGAGGAAGAAAACACCAGGAACAACCGCCTCATCTCGGTTTGTATTTGGTTGTTTAAAAATAAGAACGTTGTTATCCGCATTCATAAGGATTTTGTGATGAAAAAAAAAAGAAAATAGCGGCTTTCAAAATAAATAATGAAATGTTTAAACAGCTGAAATACAAAAAAAAAATGTTTATCTTCTCGTCAACACGGCGGGATGTCCAGGTTCTGTAAATCTGAACATTCAGTTTTCTTCGTCTCACCTGAACGTCCTCCATGCCGTGCAGACCGTGCAGCAGTCCGTCTCCCATGCCGGGCTCCAGTCCCGGATGTGCGGAGTGCAGCAGCACGTCAGGCCGCCGCACGCCGCCGTAATCCCGCCGTGGGTCCAGCCCGGAAAGCTGCGGCAGAGATGCCCGAGGCTGCGCCAACAGAGCCGAGCTCTCCATCCGGTCCCCGGCGGCGTCCTGCCGCTGACGCGCGCCCCATGCGCCCTGCTGGCTCTGATGGAGCGAGTTCAGGGAGTACGGGTCGCTGACGTGGGAGTACGGGTCCTGGCTCTGGTAGTGAGCGAGCGGCTGGTATGGCGGAGGGAAGTATGGCGGCTGGAAGTCCGAGGAAGGCGCATGAGACAGCGGCGGCGCGCTGGAGTAAGGTCCGGCGTGCGACACCGAGCCCAGCTGGGACAGGCGCGAACTGTGGCTTGAGACACCGTCATGCCGGTCCTTTAACAACGTGCATAAAACAAACATTAAAAAGTTACACTTTGTTAGAGGACACACGTTTCAAAGCACTGAAATCATCTTAAAACATGACGCTCCCGGACAAAAACACATGAAAAAGCCTGAAGCGGAACTGTTAACACCTGGTTTACAAACCTTCCAGTGTGGAGGAAAACTCACCCCAGTGGAGTAGGGATGAACTAACATCTGTAACGTGTGCTGGCAGCCGATGCACGATCAGAGTGAAATAACACAAACCAGGACGTGTTCGGTCGGAGGAAGACAAACAAACTCATTCCAGGTGGAAGCCGAAGCCTGAGTGTCTGCAGGCAGGCCACGCAGAACCGTCCTGAGCCCGGAGCTGCCGCCGCTCTGAGTGACTGTGAGCGCCGCGCTCCCGCCTCTACCCCCGGTGCTCGGTGTAATTGTTATTCATGACTGAGACTTACAGGAATATTAATGCGCGCCGTGGCAGGGGACTGGCGACACATGGAGCGTGAAGCCGTCCGCGCAGCCGTGAGTGACGTTGAAATCCCGTGGAGAGCCGAGAGGAGACAGAAGAGAGGAGTCGCTCTCGGAGGAGAAAGTGGGGATTTCCCCTCGGACTATTGGCACTTCGGGGACAAATCTGACGCAGTTAAGCACGTCTTCTCGCACCAGGAGACATTATTGCGCCAATAATTTCAGCGTAAACATTTTGGACAACGAAAGTCAGACATAATTCACGCTGTTTAGGATTTCTCACCCGAATTTTACCCCAAATGTCAAACAACCAATTTATAAATCTAAATCTGACTTCCAGATGCATTCCTTTCTTCCTTTCTTTTGTTTTCCTTCTTGCAAACCCTAGACCCGGCGTGGCGCGTGAATGGTGTCACGAGTTTAAAGAAGCGATTAAAGTTGATGTCGCGGGGCTTCGCGGCCGCTCTTTGCCCTTTTTGGATGACTTGTTTAACAACATTCCGTCCTCCCCTCCCCACGCACCGTGGGAGAAAAGACATGTGCTGCACGAGACAAGGGCTTCCCACCGGGCTCGAGGCTGCAGTGGGCCTCGCGCGCATTGTGCTCCAGTCCATTCAGCTCGAGCCGGTTCAAGCATTTCTCCCCCAGCGAGCGCTGCGTAAATCTCCTCCTTATATCTCCGTTTCTGCTCCTTTTTGTCACATTGTTTTAAAAATAAAAAAGCGAATTTTTGCTTTTGGATGAAAGTCAAAAATATTTGCATGTTTTTACAAACTTACACCCTGCGCTGCTTCAAATTAGATCTACTTTCCAGCAAAATTCCAAACCTTAATTTAAACATTTTATTTGTATTTCTACATTTTTGGCTTTTCAGCACCACTTTTAATCACCCTGAAGTTTTTAATTTCAGTCTGAAATCGTTTTTGATGTTACTAACCAGTGATTAGCTGTAAAAGATTGAAAAAGAAAATACAAACGCTAAAGATATTGCGAACTACATCCCATATAAAACAAAAAGCAAATACTTTAAATATTCCAACAACTGAAAAAATTTCACGTCCTAATTTTACAGCATTAAAAAAATCCCACGCAGGCCTAAAACCTGTCAGAAAAACACTTTAGTTGCACAATTTTTTTGTTTGTTTGTTGTTTTTTTTTAGCATTTTTCTAATCAGTCCGCCAAGCTCCCAACGTCACAAACAGCTGGATGGAAACGTTACCTCGTAAATATCTTCATACTTGACATTCTCAACTAGTTTCCACAGCATGGTCGCTTCTCCGGTGTCGGTAAACCGAATGCAGCCAAGTGAGGAAGGGACGTCTCAACTCTCGTTCTCTCTCCTCCCTCCCGCCCTTCTCCTCTTCCTCCCTCCGCCCTCCGTAATAATGTCAGGCAGCCGGGCGGGCTTTGTGAATGGGGAACCCCTGGAAGGACTTCAGCTCTGTGAGACGGAGCTACAGGGCGTTCTGACAGCAGCGGGGTGCGTTTGTGTTTGAGCAGCGAAGAACTGCAGAGGATGCATGTTTTATTTAGCGGCGCATGTCTGCGATGCACCGCCAGCTCACGGAGAAAGAGAAATCTGTTTGCTGTATTTCTGTAACATTATGACTTAGAGAATTGGAATGAGTTTGAGATTTTCTGGAGAGAGTAGATTGATTGAAACAACTGAATAATTCAATAAATAATTATCCCCATATCATCTTATCACCGTCTTAGCATTCCGAAAATAGCTTCTGGTGATTATCGTATTGTTTATCACTTATCGTGATAATATTCTTTACATGAGAAGAGTTTTGATTTATCGTTGCCAAGATAAAGTCCAAATATTAATGTTTAAACTATTGTCTGAATTGATAGTTTTACCATTTTCTCCACTGTCTGTTCAATGAAAGCATCAAAAAATACCAAAAATATTGAAAACACATTTAAAATGTGCAGCTTGGTGATACAAATCACACATATTTATGTAACTGGCATCCTAAAAAAGCGTTTTACAAATGGAAATGTTTTTAAAGAGCAGAATTTTTGTTTGTCGGGCTATAATTGCTGACACATAAGATGCATTTTCAGTATAAACATGCAAAAAACCTTTGCTAATGTTGAAAAAACACAATTTTGTAGTTGCGATGTCTCCATTAAATAAGAAATTAAATTAAAATCACACCTGAATAAGTTTCTAAAAAACACAATCCGCCATTATCCTCCATCTACTTCCTTTCGTCCCTTCTTCATGGTTTGCGCCAGTAGTAACATCCGGTTGTGGATCACATGACCAATGTCATCGCAGTTTTGCAAAAATAATCCAATACTGTTACAGCCAAAAAAAAAAAAAGAAAAGAAAAAAATCTTGCGCCAAAACGTTTTATTGCAAAACAAGAGTTTTTTTTTCAAAAATTTATTTTCGAAATGTCAAATTGCGCAGTTATAGTCCGTGGAAATGCAGCTATTGTCACATACAGACACAAAAAAGATCAAACGAATCGTTTTTATCATCACATCAAAACTTTAAGTCGTATCGCCCAATCACTCTAGGTCATAGAGTTGTGAAGAAAGTAACTCAACTTTTACTTGCCATCTTTGTGTAAAAATAAGATTAATTTGATGATATGAAGCATTTAACATGTAACAAAAATCAAAAATAGAAGAAAGAAGCAATAAATAAATAGCTTTCACAACAGTGGGTGTTAAACATGCAACATCGGGTCAGACATATTTACTGCAGCGGCAGCTCAAGGTTTGCGGAGTAGAATTTCTTCTTGGACTCCTTTGGTCCATGTTGAGACATTTTTAACCCATTTTTTTTACAGTGCAATCTAATGCAACAACAATGAATTAAATTGATTGCACAAACTTTGTTTTGATTCACAGTCACATTATTTATTGAATAAATATAACTTGGGACACAAAAAGATGCAAAATACGCACAGATACTTCATTTCAAAGTTGAATTTAAATATGTGTGTTTAAGCTGCTGAGTTAAAATAGGATTTTTGCATAAAAAGTTTTGACACAAGTAGATAAAATGACTACATTTTAATCATGAAATCCAATCTTTGAAGGTTTTCTGCACGTCTGCAACTGCATTTGCAAACCGTGCAAATGTATTTTGTATTTGCAAACCTGTTTGAGTGGATTCCAGCGCTTTGTGACCGCCAGGCCAGCAGAGGGCAGCATCTGTAAAGTCTGCTTAAAATTCCTCCTACCTCTTTACTGAACTTTCTGATTATTTTTATTAATATTTTCCATTATTTGGATATGTGAAGTGCCCAATTTTCTTCCCTGTTAATTCCGTTTATTCTCCAGGTTGACATTTCTGATATGTTTTGAAAAAGAAAATGTATTCAAGTAAATTTTTGTACTCAAATGACACACACTGTATGAATGTTATTTATTTAAAAATAGCACATTGCATTGTTATTATGAAAAAAACAAAACAAACAACAAGTCATGTAGGTCAAAGCTTACAGAGCAGCTTAAGAAAACCAGCAAGATTCACAGCTTTGTAGAGCCGCCCCCTGCTGGCCATGAGGCCACAGGACAGCTAGGTAAATTCAGCAAAAGTTGTGTTAGCAGAGTGACAAGTTAAAGCTAATTTAAAAATGTGCTGCATTTGTCTGAGTGGGGAGATCTAATAGCATTTAATTTATTTATTGTATTTAAATGCTATTAGTTTTTTTGTAATGACATTAAATCTGTCATGAAAAATGTTTGAGAAACAAATGATCTTTTTAAGCATAGTATAATGAAATAGAGCAGTTGTTCTTATGTAAATAAGTTGTTGATTCAGAAATAGTGAATTAATCTAATTAAATGTAGTTAATTTTGTCTTCAGCTTCAGAAATTAATGTCTGATTACTTCCTTGTAATCTTATTTTCTCAGCATAAAGAAGGGTTTTTAAATACTTTTGAAACTGAACTAAATAAACTCAAAAGTACACTTCTTAAATTATATTTTAATATACCAAGTGGTATTTATATCATAAATGATGTAGGTTACAGCTCCTTTAAAGAATTATCTTGAAGTGCATCCAGATCCTGTTGTGTTTTGTAGATCTTCCAACCTTTCACTTTAAATGAAATGTGTCCCACCACATATCTGTTTGCTGTTCCTCACCTCTTGTGCTTGTTCTCTATCTCACTTAATTTAAAATCAACACAGGGACATGTTTGTGATTCTTTTTAAAACACTGCAATAAATAAATAAAACTTAAAATTGACCATTTTTACCTATTTTACTTGGGGATAAAATAGTTTATCATTAAAAGATTAGATGTTAATTGTGAAAATAGTAAATCCTGCATGAATTAGATTTTCTGTTAAGATGAAATAATAAAATAAAATATGCATATCATGAGTCTGTTTGTGTGATATTATGAAAGGGGAAAAAAATGTGCGTTGATAAATGGACGTTTTTCTAAAAAACGTTAAGTAATATTTTAAAAAAGATTAAATGAACGTTTCTCTAAACCAAATCTGATGTAAATAATTTGTTTTTAATTCCTCTTCAGCTTCCTGCTCATGACCACAGAGGAAGAACTGAAACGGTTCAGTTTTACTGCTGCGAGTCTCTGAGGGTTTGCCCAAATGTGTGCGAGCTGCGCCCTCTAGTGGTACTAAAAGACACGTGCAGTTCCGACTAAGACCAGTAAAAGGCTCATTGTTGGAGAATCGGTGTTATTGCGCCGCAACGTCTGAGTTAGAAGAGACATTTCAACATAAAGAGACTCTGTTTAGTTGCTTTCTTACACATTTTGCACATTTTAGTACATTTTATACTGGATGTGTTGATTACCAACGTTCAGCAGATTTTATTTGTTTATTTAAATGTAATTTCTGGATGCCATTTTCTCCTCTAATGAGCTTTTATGTAAGGAGTTTTGATCATACTGCTTTGAATCTCGTTTAGTTTTGAGGATATGATAAGACAAACTAATGTTTAATGATTAAAAATACATAAAAAGAAAGAAAGAAAACCAAACTAATGATATGAAGCATGAATGTTTAAGAAGCGCGGCTGTTCCCATGTTTTCTGCAATGACCCACTGCCAAAGATCCACCCATCCTCCTCCCTGTGTGTGTGTCTCTCTGTCTCTCTCTCTCTCACACACACACACATGCACATGGCGGGACATATGACTGTCAGCAGTAGCAGATGTCCTGACAGTCTGGAAGTCTGGAGGCAGAGTTGTGGATCTTGTCCTGAAGGGCCTTGACACGCGATGTATCAGCATACATTACACACACGCCGCACTAATATTCACAATCTGGTTGCTTTTGCAGCAAATGAGCCGCAGTTTAGAGCTTCCTTTTCTTTACAAACGCAGCTTTGTTTGCTGTGGTTCTTAGTTTTGAACCTTTAAATTCTCTCCTGGTTCCTGTACTGGTGAACTCTTTGCATCCTTTCTGCATAAAGTTAAAGCCAAACCTTGTTTTATAATTATATGAATGATATTTGCATAGAACTATGAAATAATTTGTGGAAACAAATGTATTTAGTGGTAATCGATGCAAAATCATAGTAAAAGAAACTTTTTTACTGCAAATCTTTAATCCAAAGGCTTATTTCCTGCCATGTTGAATCAATCATTTATATTATGTGTTACTAGAACAGCACAATCTGTTTTTATATATCTACAGCTCTAATGAAGAGCCCACTGAAAACCTCCAGGTTATTCCACTAAATATTGATTCCTGACTTAAAACATTAGTATTGTTGTTTCTAAATGAATATAAATTTGTTTTCTTTGCATTATTTGAGCTCTGAATGCTCTGCATCTTTTCTTATTTTGACCATTTCTCATTTTCTACAAATAAATACAACATTTCGGCATGTAATTTCAGAGACATGTTGTCAGTAGTTCATATAATAAGACAACAATGTTCATGTTACTCAAACATAAACCAATAAACAGTAAAATCAGAGAAACTGATCAGTTGTCTCTTAATTTTTTCCAGAGCTGTAAAGGATTAAATGTGTATATATTTAGACAGAAAAATGCTGATTTTAGTACAAATTTGCCAAATTTTATTTGTTTTTATGGTATCTCGTATATTTATTCTGGCTTTTTTTTTATGCATTTACTTTATTATTTACCTACACATTTAGCATTTGTATAAATGTATTTATAGTCAAACTTATAATGTTTCTGTATTTTTTCCACATTTAATTGCGAAATTCACTGTTGTGTCTTTGACAATAAAGTAATTCTGTTTTCTAATTAAAATACATTTTACCCCCCCGCCCCCAACCCTCCGAAAAAAACACATTTTTATTGCAGTTAGGTACATTGGCCACTAGATGGCAATAACACCCCACAAAACGGAACATCCGCACAGCTGACAATGTGGATTTATTGACTCTTTTTCCCATTTCCGTCAATGTCAGAGAATATTTTAATGGTCTTCACTTCAGCCACAGTTATTTTTAATATGATTTGAAATAGAAAGAAACAAAATCTTTAATAACTTTGCTGTTTATCCAAGTAAATATATCTACTGTACGTTAATGTCTCTATACATCTGACCGCCTGGAAACATATCATCCGAGCTGAAGCTGCTGCTTCGCTCCCTATTTGGATTCTTGCAGGTTTTAAATGCAAAAAGCTCTTGAAGTGCGACAGGGAGCGACAAGGACAGTCAGGATGGAAGCGGAGGAGAGAAAAAGCGCCTCGAATGTTCCTGGGACTGAGCGGGATCAGGACAGAGGAGGAAGAGGGTTTTAGCAGAGCGAAGATGAGCAGCAGCGGGGTTACAGCTTCAGAGGAGAGACGCGGCTTTAGAAGTTGGCAGAGTTTGGTGTTCATGGCTGTGGGGCTCAGTCAGCGGGAGTTATCGTCCCTCTGAGACCTCCGGCTGTTTCATTCTCCTCCATATAAATGGCAGAACTCTGACATGCCTTTTTTTTAGTTGAAAATGTATATTTTTAGTGTGTGCTCAGCATGGTGAGCCATCCTGAATGTAAAGCCTGCATGGGTGGAAGAATCTGCTCACAAACCAGAGCGAGATTTCATAAAAATGTACAACAGAAGGTGAATAATGGTGGAACTGAAAGTTGCTTTACGTTGTCATAAACCAGCGTTGCATGTTAATGCGATCAATAAAAGCACTCCTGTTGTCAAACTTGCAGATGAATCCCGTCCTCTTCTCAGTTTCAGATGGAAGCTCATCGATTTAATTCTCCAGCTGAATTTACTCCTGTCTATCATTTGCACAACATCTTGCAAACATATCAACACCAAAGCAACGTTTTGTTTCATGAAAATCACTGAATGCTTCTGAGATCAGCACGGAAATGTCCATTTCCCAGTCAAAATGATTCAGTTTTATAAATATTTTAAATTAATTTAAGCTGCAGTATGTAGCTTTCATTAAAAAAAAAATATATATATATTTTTTTACATATTTGCAGAAATAAACAAATCAGATCCAGGAGGCGGGACTTAGTGCTGTCAATCACTCTTTTTTTGTCTCTCTACAGGCTATCCTGATATCAATGCTAAAGCTAGTTAGCGTAGCCACTGATAATGACAGATTGTTCCTCCTCTATTAGCACATTTAGCATTGAGTACATGATGTTGATTGACAGCACTAAGACCCGCCTCCTGGCTCTGATTGGTTGTTTTTGATGCAATTGTCAGACGGCAGTAGCAGCTCAGCGAGGAGGAGATCCATCTTTTCACAGATTATCTAACTAATGCTGACGGTTTGAATAAATATGGAACATAAATATTTTTGTAAAAGTTTTTTTTTTTTTTGTAAAAGTAGAGCATTGATTTTTATTCATCTGCTCTCTGCCAGATTTTTTTTGGAGCCATTTTTTGTTGCAAATGCAGCAGCACGTTTTTTCACTCACCGGTTTATTCAGCCAAAAATTACTTTGCTAAATAAATCTGTGGTTCTACTATGTTAAGAAAAGAATGAATGAATGAATGAATGTTTTTTTTACATTAAATTTACATCTTTAACTTTTAATTTGGCTTTTGAGTTACTGACGCCAGCATATGAATGGCCACTGATTGAAAGATAAAAATATTCAATGCTTTAGGTCCTTTAAACCCTCTTTAGATGCCAAACAGAGTATCTTCATATTATTGTTTCTACCAAAGGTAGTGTCAAAAATGACAAACTAAATATAGATTAAATTAAAACTGACGAGACTAAACATGAACTGAATCTTGAAAAGAAAGTGATTAAAGATGCAGAAAAGTTTCCACATGGTCCTTTAAATCACTGTGGAATAAAACACCAGACATTTCTGAGCTCATTTGCAAAGAATAACAGAAAAAATATATAAATTCAGAATTCAAATTTAATTTTCCGTCTTATTCCAACTCTTTTGACTCCAAAACTTGACTAAAGTGAGATTTTCCAACAAGTCAGTTCCATCCCTAATGATACAAACTTTTATTTTTTTGACATTGTGCATCTTTGTGTTTGCACAGATGCAGGAAGTAAAATATTTTTGTTGAAGTTCATTTTTTTGTCCAGTTTGGTTGGTAATTTGTAATCACTGTGTGTTGATGGTTTTTGCCCTGCAGCACAGAAACATCAACCAGGAATCTTTCAAAACGTAACTTAAGTTTTTAAATCGGTGAACTGCAGAAGGTTTGGGGTTAATATTGTAGAATTTTAAATAATATTTTGCATCTTGTGGAGTAAAAACTGTAAAAATGGCCATTTATGCAGATCTTTTTAAAATAGTTTTTAGGCATTTTGACCTGTTAATCATCTAGTGAATGAAATCAGCAGAATCTGAAGTTTGAAAAGACACAAAATCGACTGGAAACCAGTAAATGTGTTATAAATGTAATGGTTTTCCAGCCCTTTGCAGCTTTAAGGAATATAATCTGCAGATATTTGCAACAATCTGCTGAATAATTCTGGATAATCTTGCAGGAAAAACAGAACTGGTTTCCTCCACCTGAGTCACTTCCTTCCTTCTCCTTCGGTTTTCTCCACCCGAGGCTCCATTTGCACCGATTGTGGGTGACAAATCAGTGCAGACATCAGTGTAAATGCATCCTCTCTGACTGCGTGTGTGTGTGTTTTTCTTCTTGCATTGTGCGGCGAACGTGACCTCCTTTCTAAATGACTGGAATATTAACGAGCAAACAGAAGCGGCGCAGCCCGGATGGAGACGCCAGCAGGCAGCTGCTCTTCCTTCTGTTTTATCATTAGATTTTTGGAGAATCAGAATAAACAGGGAACGTGACAGAAGTCGCTCAAACCGGAGGAAAACACACAGGCGTTTGAAGTTTCCTGTAGGTAGAGCGTTCTGTGGCAACATTAGACGAGAACTCTGGCTTTTCATAATTTTGACACTGTGAACTCGTTTGGATTTCTCACACTCTCTGGCTTTGATCTGCGTGTTTTCGTCTCCGCTCACTCTGTTGCTTCCTGACGTTTTTGCACACACGTGTTTATATATGAAGCGTGTATGTTTGCATGACAGAATCAAACTAAAAAAACAAACTGTAGAACACAACTGTCTTTATTGAACACCAGCATTTTAGAAGGTAGAGATTTAACATTTATATAGTCGAAAGCCTACAAGAAAAGTTATTTAAATATTTATATATATCTGTACAAATGTTCATGAGCGAGTCGGAGAGCTCGTGTCGGCTAAACTTGCAATCTGGATCGTGTACAAAGACAGACATGCACAAAGCAAAGTCACTCTTTTACAAAATGGCTGAGTTGGACCCTTCTCTCTTGCTTTAGATCACTCTCTCTCTTTCTCACACACACACACACACACACATGCGCGCAGACACATTCAGGCCACACTCACACACACCCCAGTGCAGCCTGCTGAGCTGAGAACGCCGTGCAAAAGTGTTTATACCGCCAACATTCTCACGTTTGCTTAACTTACAACCACAAACTTATATCAACACAACAAAGCACAAATTGGATGGAAAATAAATGTTTCACAGACGAAAAAAAATGTGAAAAATATTCAAAACATAAAAACTTACCAAGTAGTTTTGGTTTAGTTTCTAGTGCAGATATTTTTTGTATACATGAAATGAGACAAAACAACCTTTTAGCAAAAATAAGAGCTTGTTTTAAGTCAATAATATCGATGAAATACTGAAATAATCTGCAAGTGGAGCAGATTATTTCAGATTATTTCCTACATCAGATGTTATTGACTTAAAACAAACTCCTTTATCCCACTGAAGTTTCCTGTAAGTTTTGTTTTATTTCAAGTGTACTAAGATATTTGCACTGGAAACTAAAGTAGATTTTTTGTTTTTGCAGCAGCAGCAGCGAATCTTTGGTGTTGAGTTTCTACCAGCTTTGCATATTTAGCTCTGACTGGTTTTTATTTCCTGTGCTTCCCACAGCATAACACTGCCACCACCATGGTGTTCAGAATGAGGTGCAACGCAAACTCATGCAAATTGTCAAGAAAATTATTTTTTTTACGTTTGCTGTGACCTTTTGACTGTTATATTTTCTTGGATTAATGCCCTTTGCAGTCATGACACACAGTTTCCGTTTTCTCATAATTATCTGAAAAGATGTTCACTGCATTGTCACATGTGTCACATCTGGCCTGCCGTAGCTTTTTATGTGGCCCTCTAGATTCTACATTAAATGATTAAATGCCATGTTATCAATCAAATCAATGGGTTTTTATCTGCTTACTGCCAAATTATATCAATCAGTCCCTCCAGTTTCTTGAGAATTATCGTGGAAATAATTTGGGGGAATCTGTTTACAGGATATAATAAAAAAACTAAAATATATGTCTGCTTTCTTTTTTCTTTTTGCAACTATGCTTAACTTTGTCTTTCACATGAAATCCAAATGAAATGTTTCTGCTTGTGGTTGCAACAAGACAAAAAAAGTGAAAAAGTTCAAGCGGTGTAAAAACGTTTGCAAGACGATTCTGACATAAAAACCCTGACAGGTTCAAGAGCTGTGAGGTCAGGAGAGTTCTGCATCCAGACCTGATCTGCTAAAAACGCAGAGAAACAAAATGTAAACATTTGTAATCAATTACTCCTCAAGCGATCTGAACAGATCAATTATCAGAGCAGGAAAACATTTTGAGTTTTTGCAGTTTTGCAGAACAAATGCATTGATTTGTAGAGCTTCACACCCTGACCTGGAAAAATAAAACTTTTTCAGAATAAATAAATAAAGAATTAAATGTTCACTGTAAAATCCAAAATATCACCAAATATATTTGGTCGAGTTCCTAGTGCAAATATCTTAGTGCACTTGAAATAAAACAAAATAAGTAACTTTCCAATAAGACATAGGAGCTCGTTTTAAATCAAGAATCAGTTTCACTCAATACATTTTCTATAATTTATAAGAACTGAAAAGTTACTTTTAAGTTAGTTTTGTCTTATTTCAAATGTATTTAGTTATTTACACCAGAAACTAGACCAAAAATACTTTGTAATGTTTTGTATTTCTCACTTTCTGTGTTCGGGAAACTTAAATTAGTGTTAGACTTCCACTTAAGATAAATAAATAGGAATAAATATTTCCTTCAGAAGTTATTCAAAAAAGATGTGTGGGAGTCACACACACACACACGCACACACACACACACACACACACACGCATACACAGATACACTCCTAAGATTCAGCGCTCCAAGGCACGGCAACCAGGTGTGTGAGTGTCAGGGGTAAGAGATGCTACTCAGTCTTTTCTGACTTCCCGTCTTTGTTCTGGGATTCGGCTGTTTTCCGGAGCTGCGTCTTTTCCGAGCTGCTGTTGATCTGTTGCTCGTTTGGCCCGCTCGTTTTGCCGCTCGAGTTTTTGTCCAGGTAGTTGAGCATCTCGCTGAGGACCGTCTGGAAGGTGCTGAGCGCCGCGCAGACCGCTGGCGTGCCGAAACCGTGAGTGATCAGGCTGCAGGGAGGAGACGGAGAAACGTGAGATCAACCGAGTCCAGACAAGCCAGAGGAGAGTTTGGGGTTATTTAGGACTCTTAAATCATGGCAGATTCTCTCAAAACTGCAGTGAAAGCTGCTGCTGCTGCTTCTTCAGGGTTTTAATGTCCACTGAATGTTTAAATTAGGCTTCATGAGGGAGGCTTTACTGGCTTCTTCCATTTGAACAGTTCTAGGTTTTGGTAAATTAGTCAATTTTCTTATACTGGCTTCTTTTTAGACACCAAAAGCTTTGATTGTCACCAAAGTATATTCAATAATAGTTGGTTTATAAGACTTTAATTAATTTTCTAGACCTACACATCTCTATTCCTTCCTTCCCCATTATCACTTTGCACTTTTTCGTTAGGTGGCTAAAATATTTAGCTCAGAAATGCGATTTCTTCACAAAGTCATCAGAACAAGTGAGGACTATGGGGCATACAAAACATGTTTTTACATTTCTGCACAAAATCATCCTTAGATAATGAGATTTTAATCTGCTAGGTTCTTCCTTTCAGAATGTTTTGGGACGTCTTGTCACTTTAAATCCAAATAGGTTGCTGCTGGCCACGCCCCCAAAGTCAACACTACCACCTGAAAAAATGGCTGCAAACAGATGCGCAATTACACAGCTGTATATCTTTGAAAAGCAAAAGTGGAGCCTTCTGCACAACCAACAGGAATGTAGGAAGTGGGTTCTGGATGGTAAGTCAACAACAAAACACATATCTTCTCCAGCAGCCATTGTACAGCAGTAAAACCAGCTGACCAAACATGCTGGAGATCAGATTATCAGGAGGTTTTTAATCTGCTCACTTTCCAGACACCAAAAACAGCTGGGTGGTTCTTCATTTGCAGAAATAATCAGGCAGCAAAATTTAATGCATTCAGGGAAGATGAGGTCAAATTAGCTTAAAATCCATCTAATTTATGTTCCTTCGATAAATTTCAAATAATGCTGAATAAAAGTCACTGCAGAGTCACAAAAACAAAATACTCATCTTTCATATTAATCACTTAAAGCAAATGTGTCAAACTCGAGGCTTGTGGGCCAAGTCTGGCCCGCCGTAGCTTTTAATGTGGCCCTACAGATTCTAGGCTAAACACTAAATGTGCTTAAATATCATATCAATCAAATCAATGCAGTTTTTATCTGTTTACTGCCAAATTATATCAATCAGTCCCTCCAGTTTCTTAAGAATTATTGTGGAAATTCACACAAAATCAACAAATTCCTGCACTTTTTTGCGCTGATACATAATTGGGAGTTTATTGCAAATTTTTCTCAAAAATTGTCAAAAACTTTCTTTCTTGTACTAAACAGCTGCCTCAGCTTTAACTGATGTCAGATTATAGTCCAGGATCTACACAGCGAGGAATAAAAAGTCATAAATAAGAGCAAATATCTCCAAATTAGAACCACAAACACTTTGATTTTTATTGGAAAAAATCACAAAAAGAATCACGAAAACCTGGAGGGACTGGAAAGATGTTCAATAATATTTAATTTTAATAATTCATTGATATTTTAACAGTAAGTGATCAGGTTTTTATCAATACACAACCGGCCCTTTAAGAGGGTTCATGGTCTGGATTTGGCCCAAAGCAAACATGAGTTCGACTCTCCTGACGTCAAGCTTGGAGTTCTTCAGTGAATATCTCAACCCTCTCTATCAGTTTGGTAACTTTTCTCAAATGTGACATTTCCCGTAATGAGGCTCCTCTCCTCTCGCTGTTTGTGCCAAATCTCCAAAAGCACAGCTGCGTCGTTTGGAAAGTAGCAAAGAGGTCACTGGCTCAACGCGCAGAGCTTCTCGCAGTAGTTTTTAAAACCACGAGTGACACAAATAGAGCGTCTCTCTCTCTCTCCTGATGTGCTAATTTGTGTAAATGCTACCTGAAGTGTGTGAGGTGTCTCTGGATGTCCAGGTCCAGGATGGGGGTCGGCCTGGAGGAGCCCAGAGGAGAGCGGTCCTGGCTCAGCAGGTCCTGGAACTCCTTACAGATTTGCCTGACAGGCAGAAGGAGGGAGAGAGGAAGGGTTGACCATCTGTCCCCAACCACAAACCCACACTTCTCCCCACAAACCCATCCATCTTCATCACTTTAAATCAGAAAAAATAAAATAAAAACTGCTAATGTAGAGAAGGACGTGGTCAGGTTTTAAAATTCACTTCAAAGAGGAGGTTTGCACCGGAGTGGGCGATTTGGATTTAAAGCTTTATCATAAAAGTGACGATAAAATATACTGAACTCTCTTTTAGGTAACTATTGGTGCGACTGTCACAGCAAACACCAGTCACACGAAGAAGAGAAATTAAACTGCAAATGCATTTAACAATGCAGAAAACAGCAAAACTAACAATCCAGACAGTTTGCAGGTCTTTAAGTTTCATCAGCTGGAATTTTTCGTGATGGTGATAAATCAAAATTATTGAGAAATTTATTACGATAAATGATATGAGGCGAAAAATGTGCTTATTGATTACTAAAAAACTTTAAGCACCAAGAAAACTTATCAAAGATGCATCTGACATGGAAATCCAGAAACACGTGAGATAAGACTATTTATGATTGTGTTTTATATGTGCACTGCAAAAACACAAAATCTTACCAAGTATTTCTGCAGCAAATATCTTAGTTCACTTTAAATAAGAACAAACTGAGTTACAGGAGCAGAAGCCGGAGCTCGTTTTATTCCTTAATATTAATGAAAAACTGGCAGATTGTTTCACTTTAGGGAAAAGTGTCTCGTTACAAGTGAAACAAATCAATATTATTGACTTAAAAGAAGCTCTGATCCCGCAGAAAGTCAGCTGTAAATTAGTTTTGTCTTATTTTACTCGGATTATTACTTGGCAATATTTTGTTTTTGTTTGCAGCGTGTTCCTGTCTCCTCCTCACTTTGTTGCCAGAACCATCTTCTTGCGTGCGTTGGTCTCTTTCGGCTCACTGTGCTGCCTCGCCAAATGTTCTCCCACCGCCTTGCTGGGAAACTCGGTCTCACAGGTGTAGCCGAAGTCCCTCGCCAGGTGGAGCGCCTCACCTGCAGCCAACAAAAAGCACCAGGAATGAGCAGGGAGGCGAGGAGTAGAGCGGATTAAATATTAAAAACGTGACGAGCGGCGTGACGCACCTTCCACCAGGGAGGTGAGCAGCGTGACGTTGGCAGCTTTCCTCCGTCCTGCCGGCAGGTTGAGGCCCAAACGGTCGAGTTTCTCACGAAGACACCGGCCGCCGTTCTTGGACTTTGCTCTGCCAAAACAAAGTCGTACGTTTAGCTGCAGAAGGAGATGATATTTTGGGTGATGTTTTAAAGAGCTTCAGTGATGGAACTGACTTAACTTGACAAAGGCAAAGTGAGGATGAAAACATTTAATTCATTGCATAAAACGAGGTTTTGCTTTGCGCTTCGTTATCCTGAAGGCAACAATTATTCAGTTTTAGTGTGAAAGTTGTAGCAGCACATTTCCCTCGCATATCGTTTTTCAGATGTATTTAGGAATGTGAAACTCAATGAGTAAAGAAATTTTACATTTAGTGACCTTTTTTGATAAAACCAAAGTGGCTCTCTGCAGAGGGCGGCATGACCTAAGGGGCGCCAAAAAATATAAAATACATCAGCAGATAATCAGTTTTTATTCAAAAAAGCTTCCTGATCTGCTCTCTGAAGTATTATAACCTCCGACGATGCTGAAGCTATTTTCTGATTTACTTTTTACACCTTCATCAAAATTAAAGGATTTATAAGTAACTTTTTTATGATTTTTTTTTTCAGAGCTATTTGCTTTTGTCTTGATCAAAATCTTAAATATTCAGACTGTTTAGACATCAAACGGTCAATTCTGCACTGCACCGAGATTCTGTGAAACAAATTTTGAGATTTAACCGCTTATTCTTTGAGAAATAGGGCTGAAACGATTAATCTGATTAATCGATTATTGAAATAATCATCACCTTACTCAGTAATCAATTAATCGTTAACTGTGTGGGTGTAGAGCTCAAAAACAGGCTGTTTTCTGAAGAAACAACATAATCAGAGCAGTAATTAAACCAAAACTACACAAAATATACACACTGTACATTTTGCATTATATTAGAAAAACATTTGTCTGTAAATCTTACCAAGTATTTCTGGTCGAGTTTCTAATGCAAATATCTTGTTACACTTGAAATAAGACAAATTAACTCAAAAGTAACTTTTTAGCAGGATGTGGGAGCTTGTTTTAAGTAAATAATTCCTTAATATTGATGAAAAAGTTCTGGTTCCACTGGCAGATAATTTAACTTATAAGATCATAAATGATATAAGCTCAATAATCTGCCAATAGAACTAGAGGTTTTTAATCAATATAAGGGATTATTTACTTAAAACAAGATATCTGCGCTAGAAACTAGACCAAAATTACTTGGTAAGATTTTTTGTTTTTGCAGTGCGTTCTGTGCAAAACTCCTCAAATAAAGCTAAAAATAAATAAAATAATAAAAATCTCTTATTAAGCACCTTTTGTTGTCCGTTTATTATTCAGTTAATCCAAAATTAGTCAATTTATTGATAAATCCAGCAGAAAAGGCTGAACTTTCACATGTTTGAAGAGTTTTTTAGCTGCAGATGCAAACTTTGCTACAAATAATCAAGCGTCGCCTAAAGACATTTTATCTTAAATGTTTTTGTTTATCTTCATCTTTTAATGTATTTCTTACAAACAGGACTGGAACAAAACTAAGAGCCGCATTAAAAACCTTCAGGTTTTTCCTCCAAATACTGATTTCTGAGTTAAATCATTAGTTTTGTTGCTTCTAAAGTAATATAAACTTGATTTCTTTGCATCTTTTTTCATATGTTGACCATTTCTCATTTTCTGCTAATAAAAATCTTTGCTTGTAATTTCAGAGACATGCTGTCAGAAGCTCATGGAATAAAAGAACAATGTTTATTTTACTCAAACATAAACCTATAAAGAGTAAAATCAGAGAATCTGATCATTTTAAGTTGTCTCTTAATTTTTCCTAGAGCTGTATAAATATATATTTAGACAGAAAAATGCAGATATTTTAGTACAAATTATCCAAATTTAGTTTGTTTTATGGTATCTCTCATATATATTTGTATATTTATTCTAGATTTCACTGATCATCTGAAGGGGTCTCTTAATTTTTCCAGAGCTGCATATATATATAAAAAAGAAAATCTGCAGAATGTTTCTATCCAGTTAGCTGATTAATCGTCAGAATAATTGATGGATTATTAGTTGAGCTTTTTGGCATTAATAAAACCTTAAACTAGTGAGTTGTGACGGTTGGATTGGAGGAGTTCCTCCACTCCTGCACAGTTAACACGTAGCACCAATATTTGGAGCATAATCAATATTAATCCACATAAAGACGAGCCTCTCGGTTTGTGCTGGTGTTTTTTCCCTCTGCCTTTGTTGATGCCTCGTCTGGTAGCCATATTCTCTCCCTCCTCTCTTCTCCTTTTCTCTCCAGCTCATCAATAATACAGCGCTGGCAACTCCTGCCTTCCTCTGCTGCCTGTGATCCTGGCGTGCTTTGGCCTGGTCTCGCCTCCCTCTGGCTCCCTGGGCATGGCGGCGCGTGCAGCCCCGGCCTTCTTGTGGGCGCAGAAATATATCCTCCGTTTTATCTGAGGGCTACAAAGACTCTCCGAAGCTCAGCAGCCAGATTTAGGCCTGAAAATCAAGAGCTTCTGCTACCCAAAAATCCCTCTCCACCAAAAAGAAATGTCCTCGCTCGTCCACTGCTGCGCGATGTGGGAGGATTTAAACGGTTAAATTAAGACATTTTGCGCATTCAGGTTGTGTTTTTGCACCGACCTGCGCAGGATGCCGCCCAGCAGGGAGGCGTTGAGGCACTCTGGCGGGGAAAGTCGTCTCTTCACCTCAGCGATGGTGACCTTGTACTTGGAGGTGGAGCTGAGCAGCGACAGGCGACCCGGTACGGAGCAGAACAGGTCTGTGGGATTCACCACGCACGTCCCGCCTGCAAACATGCAGAGGTCAGAGGTCAGAGGGGCAAAAACGGCAACGTTTGGGAATAAATGTGATTAGTGCAGGATTATCAGGGAGAGCCAGATAAGAGCTCTCCCTGATAGCTCTTATCAGGGAGAGCTACCTCATATATAAAATTATGAGAATAAAGTCATAAGTTTCTGACTTTATTCTTGTATTATTTCGACTTTATTCTCAATATTTTCACATTAGTCTTGTAATATTATGATTTTATTTTCATTTTTTTCAACTTTATTCTTGTAATATATTGCTTTATTTTTCATACTACAACCTTTTTCTCTGAATATTTTCACATTATTCTCATAATATGACTTTATTTTCATTATTTCAACTTTATTCTCTTAATATTTTGACTTTTGTCTTATTATATGATTTTAATCTTGTATTATTTAGATTTTATTCTCATATTACTTCATTTTCTTCATAGTATGGCCCTAATACTAACCGATTAGGACAGATTATAGTCTTTGACATTTCAATGTTTATCAACATGTTAACTTAACTGATAGTTTTTAATTGCTGAGATGTTTGAATTTTGTCCAAAAAAGTGAAATATGTAATTCAAAAGCAGAATTAAGGCCAGTAAATCTGTTAAACTGTGCAACTTATTTATGAATATATGAGTAATATTTTGTGTTTTATCAATTTGAGACGTATTTATGTGTTTCTTCCTGTTACTCACTTCCAGTCCTAAATAATTACAGCAGCAGAAAATATTTTCATGTTTGATTATTATTAATGGAGCAACTTATGAAAGTATTAAACCCCTGCAGCTTTAACACAACCTCATCAGCCTGCTTTGTTTTCCCAGGGACAGAATAAAATGTACCTAATATATCTGGTGTGTTTTAAAGGATCTGAAGAGCTACGGGAGCCCACAAGGACATTTTAATATTAAAAGAAATCTGGATGTTCCTTCTGCTCCGTTTGCATTCAGGAAACTCATTTCTGGTCATAAACTGACATATTATTCCTTTAAAATAAAGAAGAATACTTAGCAAGAGGCTTGTTTGAGGGTAAATGTATATTTGTTTAAAAGAAACGTGTAGATTTGTTGTTTCGTTGAGATGATCCTCATGTTCATCTGTGTGAAATCTGGTTTAATCCTGAAGGCAAAGCAAAGAAAAGAAATGTGCAGATGTGACAGGATCGATGAGAAAATCTTTTATCTCGTTTCTCGCTCAGGTTTCATTTCTAATGATTTATAAAGAGTCAGACGAGTGGAAAGTTGGCGTGTGAGAAGAAAACTTTTGCATTTCAACATTAACCCTAAAGCCAGAACATCCAGTCAGGTCTGCATGTTTCAAATCGACTCTTTCCAGCCTGAACCCATTGTTCCCCGAAAATTTAAATCGTAAAAAAAAACAAACTCATTTCTAAAGCGCTGAAGCAAAACTTTTATCTATCAGATCATTTCTGACCAATCATCTCAGGAAAATCCTCACAGAAAGGAAGGCAAACCTCAAGCAGACATTTAAATATAACATCATCTGCATGTATTCGTGTTCCAGGTTCGGCTCAGAATTAAAGTTTATGTAAGAGTTTTTCTTCCAGGAGGAGAAAAACAAAAGCGAAGCCTTCAAGATGCAGAAAGCGGCTTCGCATTATTAATCACACCTGCATCAGCAGGTCCTGACCGAGATGCATTTATGTACAGATGTAAAATATGTATTGACTTCTCTGGGTGTGTGTTTTCATTATTAGGCTTTCACTGGAGCGAACAGCCTAAGTGGCTGAAATGCAAGGTTTCTGTCGATCCTCTGTGGGCTATGTTCTATTATTTATCCGCCTCGTTATCAGATCTAACAGCAGGGTGTGTCGCTTTGTTATTAGCCGCGTTGGAAGTGATGAAGTGAAATAAAAAGACGCCTTTTAGGCTGATAGAGCGGCACTGCAGGCGAAGATCGGACGATCCTTTCTGGAGGTAATTTGACCACCAACAAGGTTTTTATTTCATGACAACTCACTGTGGAAGCATCAGTACATCTACTGTTGCTTGGAAAACCAGATTTTAGATACTTTTGTGTCTTTTAGGTAAATCTAATGCAGTTTTAAAAGGAAAATATTTATCCTAATATGAAATATAATAATGAAGCAGATCCACAAGCTTTACAAAATCAGGGTTTTTCTCGTTAAAGGGCCGGTATTATGTGTTTATACCAAAATCAAGTAACTTTGTCAACTTCAGAACAGAATTAAATCATCTGAATTACTTCTTGCTTTTAAAATAAGCTCAGCTCCTTGGCATCAATGCAAACTTGCATTCATGACACAAAAACACAAATAAAAAACAAAGTAAAAACTTTCCATGCACATTTTATTTAAATTTTAATTATTTTGCACTAATCTAATTGTAACTTAAAAGCTAACAAATGAGGCAGTGCAACTCCTGCTGAACATCTGTAGCAATATGTGATTGTAGAGAAATGTTTATTTTGTTTATGAAGAATAATTTATATAGTTTGTCTAAATGTAGGAAGACGGGCGAGTTGGGAACTCGACCAATGAGGCACAATTTCAAAGCACTAAATTACCAAATAAATTTACTTTTGACTCATGTTTGATATATAATATTTTTAACAACTGCAAACGTCTCAATCTCCTTGTTTTCTACATCTAATTTCACTGCAAAGCAATCAGATAAAATATGTTGAATTCGAGACGAAGACGACATAAAACAGGAAAAACCTTAAAAAATAAGAGATTTGAATCATGTAGACTTGAACATTTGGTTTGTTTTTATATTTTAATGATATTTATGCACTGAGTTTTGAACTTTACAAAGTGTTGATTCAGTGTAAGCAAAAAACTAATTTGTTTTTTGTAGTTAAAATAAAACAAAATGTAAGTGAATTGTAAGCATGACGGTGATTAATGTGTGTTTTTTGTCCTGGAATGAAACTTTATACATAAATTTAAAAGGCATTTTCAGAATATTCTCTTTTTACACTTCAGTCTCGATAAAATGTTTTTCCCTCTCGCTTCTTAAAACGTTTGCGCTGCCTTTAGTAGTAAAGTGTTGACTTTTTAGTTATTTTCTGAATCCAGCCTGATCTTACATGAATTCATCAGTTATAAATTTCTTTTCAGATTCTGTCCCACATCACCTGAAACTTCCTGCCTCAAATAATAACCTCTCATTTTCCAGAAGATGAGAATTTTAAGAGGAAAATTGAATATTTTCTAAAAACTGAAGTGATTTTCTGTTTTGACCCCAAGTTTTATATCGTCATTAAAAAAGTTGTAACCTTAAACAAAGTTATTCCTCTTTTCTCTGGATTAAAGCAATCAACTATAAAGCTGATCATCAATGAAGTAATCAGATGTATTGGCTAAAGGTAGAGAACTAGATAAGATCATTTCGGTAAAAACTTTCCTCTTGGAGCTGCAGGATTAGCATTAAGCTGCAATTTATTGTAGTAGGAAATTTGAATAAACGTATATGAGCTTTTATGTTTGTTGACTTTTATGTTATGAGTTTTTTTTAGCTTAGCTATAGAAATGTGCATGCTAGTAAATCTGACCTGACGCTGCTCAGCAGCCAGACCCGCCACACTTTGAATTACCAAAACAAAACGTACGAAAGTCTTAAAAGTAACCATCCTCTACATATTAGATACTGAAGTTTGATACTTTTGAAGCTTTAATTGGCATCATATATTATTATTATTATTGTTATTATTATTATTATTATTATTATTATTATTAATGCTGCACTGATGCTGTTAGTGGGTTGAAATTATCCTCAGATCTGTTGGCGTCCAAATGAAATAAAGGGAAATTTGAATTAAGACGATTAATCGTGTTTTTATTTGTATCTTATATGCATTTTGTTTACCTGCCTTGGGAGAACAGATAGAAATTAATTAGCCGGGGGCCAAATCTTTTTAAACCGTTCTTGTGGATGACAAATAAATAAACATAAACTAAACTAAACAAGCTGTACCCTGTTTTTTTTCTTCTTCCTCCTCCACTGACAATCTTTTATTCATAGTCAGCAGAAATGTTGTGGCTTTTCTTCATTTTCTGGCTACAGGAAGACTGTTATATAAATAAAGAAGAGGTGTCATCCAGCTGCTTTGCAGCTTTCATACCTGGAACACCTCGCTGCTGTGGAAACAAAGGCCGGCTGGACTCCAGCTGCACCATTTGTACCAGCATCCACTTCCACTCAGCCTGTCAAACATGGACGACTGGAGGCTCAAGGAATCGATAGATAAGGCTGCTGTTCGTTAAGCTGGCGCGTGCGCGGCCCCGTGTCTGGGCACGATGTGACACGAACCCGCGCTCACCTGTCCGTCAGGCTCACGCGCTCTGACAGGGGGGCGCGCGTCTCTGAAAGCCGCGCGGTTCACATCATATTAATTCCCCTAAAAATGTTTTGATTCAAAGTAGTTTGTATTTTATGTTGCCAAGGGCGATCGAAAAGAGCTATTGCCGGTAGTGCAGTCAGTGGAGCGCGCGGGCCCAGAGGCGATAACGGTATTTAAGCAACGGAGAGTAGCCTCGGGCTGCGGCGCGAGCGGCGGGCGGGATCACACGCGGAATCAAGCGCCTTTTACGAGTTTGCCACGAAAATTAAAGAAAAAGAGACGAGGGCCAAATGCCATTCTCCTCATATTTTAACAACAATGTTTATAGCTGCAAAAAGAGAAAGGGGGGAAAAAAAAGAAGAGCTGATGTGCGTGCGTGCGTGCGCGGGGAAACGTAGCGGGGGCGCGCGTCAGACAGATCAGCTTGATCTTTCCGGGCTGCTGTTAGGCTGAAGAAGTGGGAAAAGGGAAAGCAGCGTGATTAAAAACACAGACGACTCCTCCTAAGTAGGATCCGCATTTCTTGAGTGATTTTCTTTTGAAAAAGGTTATGTGAATATTCATGCCGCCAAAGCCGCAGTCAGAAAGAACAACATTAATATGATCTCGGCTGAATCCGGGGGCCCCGCTCGGCATTAGCATATCAAAGCGTGCGCCCGAGGCGAGAGAAGCTATCGATACGGGAGCGGGAGGTAAAGCAAAGATTATTGGTTGTGATGGTTGCAGCGGCTGAGCTCAGGGCCAAATACGGCGCACCATTAACCGAAAGTGATGGCGGAGGGATTCCCGCGTCAATCCGAGAGAAAAGCCCCAACACCTAGGCAGGGCAGGGCTGATGAAAAATTAAACCCAAAAGACACCAGCCTTCCTTTCTGCCTCTGTGTGGAAAATTACACACAGTCACCATGCAGGAAAAGAAACACAAGCGAGCTTTGATGGAGCAAAAAGAAGATCCGCAGCGTGTTTTAAGCCCCACTCGTGAGGAAACAGGACGGCCTGCTACGTGTTTATTCAGGCTCAAACAACACGCGCACAGGTAGATTCAGACACCTTCATCCTCCAAACCCACAGGCTAAATCTGCGCTCTGCAGTCCAGTCTGATAAATAATAATATCTAAAGTAAACAGTATATTTAGGAAGCAATAGGAATCAAATGTAGACCCAATTGTATAAATTTTAAATAAATTTAATTGATAAATGCTAGATTACTGCAATGGTGAGCTACTAAAGTGATTGAAAATTAAAGATAAAAGACTTGAACAGATTAGAAATTGTATTTTTATTATTTATTATAATAACTGACTGACTTTTTTTATGGCTCACTGCCCAAGGTGCCATTTTATAAGGGGCAGCACAAACAAGTTTTTTATTGCTTATTTGTTTAACTCAATAAGGCATCTCCAGCTCCAGTGAGTAGTGTAAATACAAATTTGATCAAAATCTACATATCGATAACAGCAAAGCTGGGTTATTCTATGTTAAATTAAAGCCCCACTACACTAATTTGTAAGAAATCTTAGCAATGTTTAATCACTTTTTGTTTTTAAATTCAACAAAATGGAACTAAATATTCCATTTGTAAAGCAACTTTTATTTATTCTATTGAATGTGACTGAAAAATTCTCCTTGCTTTTAAGGAGCTAGCATAGTCAGCTAGCTACTCTACAATCCTTTCTTACAACAAAAACATCGGCTGCAAACATATTATATCATATGTTGATCATTTATTAGTATTTTATTTCCTGTAAAGTCTGTAAAATTTGAGTGACAACGGAAGTAAAACTCCTTGATTGTGCTCACAGCTAACAACGCAGCTAATAATGCTAATTCGGATTAGCATAAACGGTAAACAAAACAGGTAGCCTAGCATTGCCTTTTGATGTGTCATTTAGCATTATTATTATTATTATTATTATTACTACGCATTAGTTCGTGACTTTGTTGACATTTTAATTGTCTGGGAGAGTTTAGTGAGTCTGCACGAAAAAAAAAACCCGTAGGTGTTGAGTGACAGTTCGTTTCACGGTGGAAGTGGGGAGCAGTGCGGGTGTGTGTGCGTGTAGTGTTTAAACAGGCGAGAAAAGCGGGGCCGTTCCTGCTGTAACATGTTGACAGCAGACAAGAGAGGAGTGTTCCGCCTGTTTGTCTATCTGCTCGCTGTCTTGTCTTGTGTCGAGCCGTGACTGTTTTCCACGGCCTCCGGTGCAACAACACAGAGAGGAAATAAACGGGGGGTCCTTACCTCTCCGGATGACGCCCCCTTGGCCGTTCAGTACGAGCCCACACTGCGCCTCCACGGAGCCCTGCAGAGACAAGCGCTCATTAGTTTGGCAGACTGTAAAAACACGCCTGCTGCTGCAAAAGCCTGTAATATGTTTGTTGTTTTTGCGCGCAGGTGCGCAAAACATTCAGCTGTGAACTGAAAATCCGCCATGTGAGGAAAGTATTTCATGTGAATATTTGTTTTAATGGATGAGTTTCCCAACTTTGCAAGTGAAAATAAAACAAAAAATTAATTGAGAGATTCTAGAAGTGAATTTTTTTTACACATTTGAGCTTTTTAATGACTATTTAAGAGTTTACAAATCCTTGCTTTTAATTTGTTTGGATAAAAAATATCCAAAATGTGACTTTTTTGCTCGTCCAGGTTTAGCCTAACCAAGAACACTTCAGTTTAGAGTACAGGACATGACTATTTTTTTTGTTCTTTTACAATATCACATCAAAGGGGGAAATGTAATTCCTACAAATTTTATGTGCAAAATATTTTTTTTTATAAATATCAACAAAGAGGAATAAAGATGAATATTTTATCCAATTATTTCACTCAAAACCCATCCATTATCTCCCTTTATCCCAGAAAGAATAGAAAAAAACTGAGTTAAAATGTGACATTAATCCACATTGTGTCAACTGAAAGATCACATATTTTAGTCAAAAATCAAGAGGTGAGAAATATTGTAAAAGTAAGGATTTTGCTGAAACTATAAAATCAGGCGACTTTTGAAAACATAAAAACAAATAGAGTGTTGTCACCTTCCTAAAATATTGTCACTTTTGGTTTAAAGAAAAGTCACTTTTATAAAGGTGAAAATATTGTTTTGGAGAGAAAAAAACACAAAGTAGTATTAATATTCTTGTTTAAATAAAAAAAACAGACCCAAATGTTTACATTCTGTCAGAACAAAATGTCTAATGAAACTCAAGACATTCTGTTATCATCTTTAATTTTAGTATTTTTAACGACGCCCAACCCCCTCCAACCTCTGTCCAAAACTTTCTGGAGGCGCCCCTGTCCTCCATCAATTCAACTTCAGAAATATAAAGCTCTGGAAAAGATTAAGAGTCCATTGA
>NW_006799940.1:715585-738025 GCF_000485575.1 Poecilia formosa
TAAATAGAGGGAAGCCATTTTGTTAGAAAGTGCACACCACTACACCACTTAGGAGGCTTGGAGCAAATCTGAGGTCACAGTATCATGAAAGATGCTGCTCACGGTTCGCTCAGAAACGAGCCTAATTTCACTCATCCTGACTCAGAAATCCGCTGAGTGTCCAGAGTTGGCAGCAACATCCTGATACCTGTTGAAATCTGGAGGTAAACACAGATCTGGGCCTGCATGTATGGAGATCTGACATCAGATCCGGATCAGACTCGCGTGCTATCAACAATGTCATCAAAAAGGAGAACACGCGATTTTTATTCAGAAAACACTTAATCCCTGTGCGAGCCTCCAGGCCTGGCCCACGCAGAACCCCCTCTGATTAAAATAAACTGGGAGGAGACGGGTAAAAAAAATAATAAAAAGAAAAGAGAGATAGAAGGTTTATGGAGCGCCTTCTTAACCAGCTCCTGCTCTGTTTCTTTTCTTCTTATTCCGGAGCTAAAGTGATTATAAAATCAATATACAAAACGCAGAGGTCTTGCATGAATTAGCTCGCTGACGGGGAAAGGTGTGGCAGCTGCTTTGTTCGCCATGAAAATCTCTTTAACGCGCTCAAAGATGCGACGGGGCTGCGCGGGACCAAGGCAGGGCGCATCTGTTGGGTTCATGCATCCGCCTCGTGCAAGCTCAGGTTCACAAGCCGCTCCTTTCTTTTCGGCATATAAAAGGTCAAAGTGCGCCCTCTAAAATCCCACAAGCCTCCAGTGAAACGGTATGTAAAAAACAACTAAAAGGAGCCGAAGAATATCATAAAAATTCTAAATTGAATGAAAAAATGAAATCTATCAATCTAAAAATTATTTGCATCGATATTATATATTTTCATTACGTCAAAATATAAATTAAATCACATGCGCTAATTTTAAAATTAGAAATACCCGACACTTAAAAAATAACTAAAAATAGATACAAAGTATTCCATAATATTTACAGTCCATGCGTAATTACCTATTTTATATTTTATAACCTTACAATTATATTATCAAATTATAATAAGACATCATAATTTCTATTTAGATAATATCATTTGTAATTCATGCAAAATACATATTTAAAACCATATTTACTGTTCTGGATTTACAACTTTTGAAAAAGAAAAAAAAGTAAAATAAAAAATGAGACTTTAACCAGTTGAACAAATTCTGCTTTGGAGAAAAAAAACCCAAAACATTTTACGCGACTGAAATTACGTGTCAGTTTGTTTAATCAGCGCCGCGTCTTTAAAACCGGCTCAGATGTCGCTGCATAAGTAACAAAGTTGATTGACGTTAAGTCCGTAATTGGATAAACTACGGTGCTTTATGCTGCTCGAGTCGGCTATTGTGTCCCGAAGCCCGATCCGTTAATCCGCCCTTTACCGGAGAATGGAGCAACCAGCGGCTTTTCTTTGCCCCAGCAGACACACACACACACACACACACACACACACACACACACCCTTTTTTCAACTTGGCCATTTCTTTACATCGAAAGGAATTATGTAAAATATGGGTCACGTGTGTTTCTGGGAGAAATAAAGGGATGGTTTCACAATAGGGCGGTATAGACTGCCAGTCAATTAACCTTTAGAAACGGGCCTGCCTTTCAGAGGCGTCGTGCCGTGTGGACTTGACATTTACTTAGCCCGCTTTTTGTACGCTCACGTTTTGCTTCGGAAACAAAATTATCTCAAGATCAAATCCAATGTGAGTAAAGTTACAGTCCCTGAGTGGAAAGCGTCAAGTCTCACAGACAGACGTCTGTTAATCTGTTCAGCATTTCGGAACTGCAGTGGAACAAGAGGGGAAGGTTTTTGATTAGTGGGCCAGTGGGGCAGGGATATATCCGTGTTTACTACTTCTTGTTAAAGCAATCACAATGGAGATTTGTTTGTTTGTTTTTTATGTTTTGGGTCTGGATTCGGAGGCCGCCGGTACCTGCAGGTCGTCTGCCGCCGGCGGAGGGAGGCCCAGGCCGGCGGCGGGCAGCAGCCTCTGGTCCGGGTGGTGCATGCCTACGCCGTAGGCTTGAGAGCCGTGTGACGTCATCAGCGACAAGTCATGGCGCCGGTAAGCGTCGAGGCAGCCCAGCTCGCGCCGCTGCTGCTCGTCCAGGCACGAGGACTTGAGGGCCGAGCGCGCGTTGTGGAGGTTGATGAAGTCGGCGGGCTCCCCGTGGTGGATCTGCTGGTAGTACTGGCCGGAGTGCAGCGAGTTCAGCCCGTAGGCCTCCGGGGCCACGGCCGGGTGGGAGTGCTGGAACTCGTAGTGGAAGGACTGGTGGTGCAGGGGCGTGTACTGGTGGTTGGCCGAGAAGTAGGGCGAGGCGAACTCCGTCCCCGCCGGCGCTGGGTAGGTGAGCGGCGACGAGGAGGAGTAGGCGACCGAGGAGTTGGCCACCGACTCCAGACAACCCAGCTGCATGAGCCGGTAGCTGTTTGAACCGTCGTGACGTATCTGGAAGATAATAAAGAGACAGGGAAAGATATGAGCAGTGTCATTTAGCATCAGCCGGTGTCTCCTCTCTGCCTCCCAAACACACTCCAAAACACAAGTCACACACTCTCAAAGCGGTTTTTTTTTTCTTCCTCTCTCCTCCTCACTTTAAACCACCTGAAGGAGATGTCATTTCAACGCGCCTGGGAGGGGAACGATCGCGCTGCAACAGGAGCAATAGGTAGTTTTTTTTCCCTCCCTTTGGCATGCCTGTCACTCTCTGTGCAGCATTTAAAAAGGCGTGCTTTTATATGTTATTATTATTACCGAGCTGCTGGCAAATTCACTACCCAGCCCTGCTGCTCGCCATGGAGGAGAGGTAAGACACAAAGGCGAGTTCTGCCCTGAAATGTCCTAATCACACATTTATAATAAAAATAAAACCCAAATAAGACTCTTTTAGCCACTTCCTTTTCTGTTCTTGCACTCCATGAACTACTTTTCTTTTACAGTTTAACCAAAACCATTTTTTCCCAACTCGGCACCCTTCGCTTTTATTCTATACATTAAATCCTATTAAATGAAATAAAGCAGCCTACCTCTGCGTCGTGGACAAGTCCGGGGAAGGTCGCTGACATTGTTCTTTCTCCAAAATAACCCGTAATATTTTGGTCTTACTCTCCTATACGACCCGATCGAATAATAATAGTAACAATAACGATGATAATAATAATAATAATTTAAAAAGTGCTTTAAAATCCTCCAAAAAAAGCGAGAGAGATGGAAAAGTTCCCCTTTTGCGCGCTCTCGGTTTTGGTAGAAAGCTGGCGGAACGCGAGCGTCTCCCCTCTGCACGGACGGGGCTGGCGCACGGATTTTGTACTTGCAGGGTATTTCTCGGCTGATGTCGTAGGTCCCTTGGTAATATAGAAGTTTTGAAAATTAAGCATCAGCACTGAGGAATGGGAGGACAATAGACGGAGAAGGAGCATCCCAGGAGACAAGGAATAAATATTGTATCTTCGCCCTAATAAGGAACCGAGAGCTTCTTTCAACGTTTTCGACGCTTTTTGTGGACATTTTTTTCCCGTTTTTGACTCGTTTGTGTTTCCACGAGGTCCGCTGCTCGGTTTTTCGTCGTGATATTATTGTTTTTTACTCGCAGCTGCAATAGTCGTTTTAACGAAAATCGTGCGGATTTTCAACGAAAACTGTAAGTTTAATTTGCAATGTTTCGGAATAAGCTTTGACTGTAAGAACATGCTTATATTTCTGCTGAAAGCGGTCATGTTCTCATGAAACTGGATGCTTTTATGCTTTCTGCATGCACCAACTGTTAGCCTTTATATTGTTTTTACATTAAATACTGTTTTCACGTATTATCCGTTTGCGTTCTCAAATAATATTTTCACAGATTAATTTACTGCAATAAACGATTCGAATAACATATTTTTGCAGACAGTTGGAAATTTATTCGTGTTTATATGTTTTTTTGTTGTGTACAAATCTGTTGTTTTTTTCCACATTTTTCAGCTTTTTCTAACTTCTACATTAATCTTCTGATGCATTTGATTTATTTTTTCCCGTTTTTCTCCGCAGTCTGGGAATGTTTTCTTTGTTAATAATGAACTCATTACTAATGCTGTAGACGCGCATGTCTGGTTTCAAACGTGTTTATTATTATTTTGTGAATACAATTTTTATTTTATGGTGTTTTTCTTCATATTTTCCTTTCTCTTATTGCTGTAACTCACCTGAGCGCCCGGGGTGGTCCTGCCCAGTTCAGCGGTGCCGTCATACAAATTATGGTGTTTTTGTTTACTTTAAAAAAATATCTTATATGTATTATTTTTTAAGAGTATATACTAGGGGAAAAATGAAATATTTTATCTGATAGGAAAATAAACGCAGCTAAACACTAACAGGTGAATAAAACCTGCAATAAAAACAATACAAGCTACACGACAAACATACAGAAAACAGACAGTGACTTGCCCTCAGGCCTTCTGGTAAAAGCAATAGAAACACATAAACACAAACGCGGAAGTTTCTGTGGTCTGAGCCTGTTGGCGAGGAGCAAATAGAAATAAAGGAGAGGGATAGAAACCGGAGGAGAGGAGAGGAGAGGAGAGGAGAGGAGAGCTATTCTACTGTCTGTCAGATTTCCTGCCACTCAAAAACAAACCAGAGAAAAAGAGAGAGAGATGAAGAGTGAGGAGGGGGCAGCGGCTCTCAGTCGGAGCAGAGATAAGCCCTAATCAGTCTTGTTTTGGATGTCTCTTTTTCCCTACTCAGCTGTAACTGCAACCAAAGCGACTCGCTGATATTATTAAAGTGCAGACTGTGGCCGCGCTGACGCCGCGGTTGACTCTGCGCTTTAATTAAGTAACTATTTCCCCTCCCATCTGTTCCTGCATCCCACTTAATCTCAGCCCAAATATCGGTTGCAAAATGAACAAAAGCAACAACCCGCAATTAAATAATCACGACGGAGAAAATAATGTGTAGCTGCAGTTTTGCTCTTTACTACCGAGTCATGTGTGCCGCCGCTCACTTTCTTCCTGATCAAAAAGACAGTTTGTCCCATTTTTTTTTACATTCAAATACAAGAAAGAAAAAAAATCATCACATTAAGCAAATAGCGACCCTGGCAGAGACGCGGTGGTGCATCGGGGGCGCCGTAAATACCCTCTTTTAAAAAGTTCTCAAGGCCTTTTATATTTTAATTAACCGATACCGATTGTTTTGCCTGGAGGCTCGACGTGAAACCTCTGCGCGACCAGACCGGTGAAGGCCGGCTGTCGTACGCCAGGTATTAAAAAAAAAAGAAAGGAAAGAGGAAGAGAGGGAGGGAAGAGGGTGGAGAGAGTGGAAAAGAGGAGGGGGATGAACAGGAAGGCCAGCAGGAAAAGAGAGAGGTGAAGGGAGCAAGAAAGCGTCTATATAAAGTGATTAAATGTGGCGATGCATCGTTTTTTAATTGTCATTTGACACAAAACCTTCATGAGAACAGCAACATATTTGATTTTATGTTTTTAAACAAATCATGATGACACATGGAGAAAGGCCCCATGTGTAACAAGATTACATTATATAGACAGAAAAGACTTCACTTCTAAATGAGGTATAAATGTGGTAATAATGTGCTTATTGTGGATTAAATGGGCAAACCAAGCCAAGACATTTAACAGCAAACTATGCTCTAAAAATGTAAATTTACAGCTCTAGTTGTAATCATACGTGTGAAATTGGTCATAGTTTGATGGTTATGTCAATTTAAAGGTGTTAAAAATTTCTGCAGTTTTTTCTGTGTTGGAGTTACATAAAAGGGACAGAGTAAATCATCTTCCTGGATCTTAATTAGTTAATTGAAGTGGAAATGGGGGCACCAGATAAAATTCAGCTCCGGGCCGCGTAAAATCTTGGGTCGGCTCTGTTTTGATGGTAGATTCCTGTTAAAATAATATTTGTTTCAAATAGGTTTTTAAAAACAAAGAAAACAAATATGACAAAATGAAACAGGGGCTGCACAGTTGGTAGAGCTGTGGCCTTGCAGCAAGAAGGTTCTGGGTTCAATTCCCAGCCCCGGTCTTTCTGCATGGCGTTTGCATGTTCTCCCTGTGCATGGTGGGTTTTCTCTGGGTACTCCGGTTTCCTCCCACAGTCCAAAAACATGATTATCAGGTTAATTGGCTTCTCCAAATTGCCCCCAGGTGTGAGTGTGTGTGCATGGTTGTGTGTCTCTGTGTTGCCCTGTGACAGACTGGCGACCTGTCCAGGGTGACCCCGCCTCTCGCCCAGAACGTTAGCTGGAGATAGGATGGACAAAATGAAACATGTAAAAACATAACCACTTTATGTACTTAATTATCATAAATTTCAGTGTGGATGTTCAGACATTGTGAGTGGTGTTCCTCAGGGGTGAGTGTTTGGTCCCAAATTATTCATTTCATTCATTGATGACATAAGTAAATCATCGACAATCCTAAGACTTGTTTTATTTATCATTCAAATATTTTATCTTCTCTTTCATGCTATTATTGTCTGTTTATTTCATGAATTTACAGTCTAAAATGAACATGCCGCATGTTGACATAAACAAAATAAGTTTTGAAGAAAAGAAATCGTGCCTCTTCTCCCAAAAATGTAAATTCAAAGCATCAATCAACCATCCGTATTTCAACGTACTTTTCTGATTTAAAACATGAAAGAGACATGTTGAATAGAAATTATATTAATATATTTTACTGTTTTATGAGTTAAAAAACAACCAAAAAAACTCAAAAAACGAAATAATATAGAAGGGAATCCCACAGATCTTCATTTCTACATTACGAAGCACATTACTCACATTTTCCTTTGTATTATTATTATTATTATTATTATTATTATTATTATTATTATTATTATTATTATAGTAGATAATGAGGTACGTTGCGGCTACAGTCCATCGCCGAACCGAGGCACCAGTTGCGCGTAACGGGGCTTAACGCCTGCGAGTGGCCCTTCTTTTACCAGGGGGCCGAGCGCGCCGCAGCAGATGCGCACTGATCTCCGGACAGGAGCCAGTCCATCTGGCGCCTGACGAGGCAGGGAAAGGCCCGAATCCCGCTCGGTAGTTCAGCCCAGAGGCGAGAATTTAGATCAGCCCCGAGGTTTTCTGGATGGACCGACTGGGAGCGATGGGGGGCGGCGGGGTGCGTGGAGGGGGCCCGTCATCCTTAAGGGCCAACAGGAAGTAATAATAACTTCACGGTTGGGATTTGAACGCGTGTGTGACCTAATATTGTAATTTCTCATCAATATTCCGAAAAATCCAGGCTGTCTAATGGTGTCCGTTTTATTTATTTCAGTTATTATTGTTATTGTTTTTACTTTTTGGCGCGTATCTCTCATCCATTAAAAAAACAAAAAAAGAAAATCAGTTGCGTATTTATCAGACCCATGACGTCTTTTTTTAAACTTTTCATCTACAATGTTACCTTGTTTTGACAGAAAACAACATCATCGCCTCTATTTCCCTGGATAAAATCATGTTATTGTTTATTAATGAATTAGTTTTTAGATAGTTTAACAAACTGGACGTATTTCATTTCACCAGCATCTGCATAAAACGTCATAATAAGCTCCCCAGAGTACCATTAAATCACATGACGTTTGGAAACATCCCTGATTTCTCAGCATTTCTGACCATATTTCGTTTTAAAAATAGAAAAGCAACAATAATACTCATTGAAATTCAGTCTACGTGTCTCTCTGAGAGCTTCTTCTCAGACACTGGAAGTATTTTACGTAGTTTAATCCAGTAACTCTGTTCAAAATGTTTTGTTTTCTTTAACCAGTTTTCTTTAAGTTAAACTCTGGTGAGCTTTTATCTGATTAACCACACCCACATTTTCCAGTATTACATCAGTAGACATCTTCAACAACCATTTCCCGTTGTTTAGACGGAAGTAGGCGTTTTTTCTGTCTGCTGAACGGAAGTGATGACGCTAATCTCATTAGAGACTATTTCTAATTGTTTTTAGTTATTTCATTTAAAGACCACCTGTATAAAACACCACAAGGCTTAGAAGAGGCAGAGAAAACACCAGGAGATCACGATGATCAGACCGGATTGGTGTAAACGGTTTAATACAGAGCCACAACTTATCCATAATAGATCACTACATAGCCTGCAGTCATTTAATCCAGCCTATTACTGCCGTGTAATCCCCTTTACAGGCGAGGCTTTAACACAACTTTCAGCACATTGTGTCAGATTCTAACACTTAGATCAACTCAGGATACATTCAAAGGTTAGACGGATCCATGCTGCGTTTAAAAATGCCCCGGATGCTTTCAGAAACCTCAAAATGCTGCTTATAATCAAAAGTAAAAATAACAAAAAACACCAAAACAAGCCATGTTTCAGTTTGCGAGCAGGAAGAGAAAGAAAGTCAAAAACATTCCCAGCCTGCTTCCAGTGTGAGCGCACATGTGTTGGCCTGGTTTATGGGTCAGTTTGGGCTCTAATGAACCCGGTCAGACTCCGGCCGGCCTCATATGGCCACCAGCGTCCGTTGAGTCGGTGCGTCTGCACCTTTTTCCAGCCAAAATAACGTCTGACACAATAAAAGCGCAACGCAAAACAAACGGCGCGGAGCCTGTTGGCCAAAAAGAGAAAAAAAAGTAATTAAGAAAAACTGTGTCTGACCTACATAAAGGAAGCGCCTCGGAAGGAAGCGCAGGTTAATATGCTAATATGGATCTGCTAATTGTGGGGATTTACTGTGTCGTTTCGGCGGAGGGGAGGAGGCGCGGGGGGCGTCACTGCCTCGGTTAAGCCTTCAAGATCTGCAGCAAATTAATTTCTTTTCATGGGGCGAGGAGAGCAGAAGAGGCAGGAAACAGGTGTTGAAGGAGGAACAGACCGCTGAAGGGTCCAGGGGCGTTTCCAGAAAGTTTGGTCAGGGTGGCCAGAAAGGAAATACTGAACTCTGAAATGTAGGTCTGTAGAAAAAATAACAACAAAAAACCCAAAACAGATCAAACCAATAAAAAAAATCCCTAAAAAAAATGCAATCAGGTCGTTTAAAATCTGTATTTCACATGTTCATGTCTTAGTTTTTTAGCTTCTGCAACATTTTGAAAGACTTTCCCTCTGATAGCTTCCTAAAAAAACAAACAAACAATAAAGGTACATTTAAATGAACAAATTATCTTTTTTGAGAAAATGTGTGGCAAGAATAAAAAATAAAGAACATTACAAAGCTGACTTGCCTTAGAAATTAGTTAAGTTTAAAAAACATTAACAATTTAATGGATGTGATACTGTAAAAGCATAAATAAATAAGTTAGGGCAACCTTTTAAAACATCTCTTATGTACTAAATTGTAGCTTAATATAATAGCTAAAGACAGTTAAGTCCATGTCATTCAAGTTGTAGCAAAAACTTTTATTAAGTTGAGCTCCACAGTTAAAGTTGATACAAATTAATTGAGTTAAAGCAACAAGTGAAGTTGAGTCAGAAAATATGTTTTTACAGCTCAGTCCATTTATGGGATACTAACTAACTAACTAACTAACTAACTAACTAACTAACTAACTAACTAACTAACTAACTAACTAACTAACTAACTAACTAACTAACTAGTTAAAAGTCAATAAGCTAGTTTTTATCTTATTTCAGGCTTCAAATTCATAAAAAAACAACACAAACTCTCCAAATAATGGAAAGACAAATACCAAATAATAAATTAATGCTTATTACATATTCAGAAATAATAACATACTTATGAGGCAGGTAGTAGCCAGACTGTTTTCAATACATGAAATAAATACAAAAGGAAGAACAAAAAAAATCACTGAAGCTCACATTTTGCTCTTTTAAATTTGCATCAAAATGAACAAACATTCAGTGCTGCCCCCTGTTGGTGGCGCCATTGCTCATGTTAAATCTGCGTTATTGTTAATTTCTGTCCCTAATTTCTCTTAATATCACATTATCGCCCATGTTAATCTCCTGTCAGCTGCACATGGTATATTATATTAATAATCACGTGACCTGGGGTGCCTCCCAGACCCCCCTCCCTCCTCTTTACAACCACCAGTCAGGACTTTTTGTTTACTTCACGGACCCTCCAGAAAACAGGAACAACACGCGTCCTTTGGTTACCTGCAACAACCGAGTATCATTGCCGGTCTGTGTTGCCAATTAGCGCGTTTAATTGTTGCTTCTTTGTTGCCGTAATTACTCGGGAAGTCAGCGGAGAGGTTGAATCCAGGTCAAACACGTGTCATCTGCTGCGAATAAACAGAAGAAAGAAAAGGCCAATCTGCTCCCAACTGACATGGCGATGGTAATTATGAACAAGCCTTTAGAGTTTAAGAAAAGGAGCCCAGTGACGTCTTTTCTTCCTGTGTGACGTTGATTTATTAAAGTAATAATTTGGAGAAGGCAGCAGGATCGCGATCGACTGCTAATGAGTGTTCGGTTGGTGGGTTTAGTTGCTTCCAAGCCATCAATTAATGGTCTTCTGCGCGGAATGATTAACAGTACTGTTAATAAACGATTACAAGCATCAGCCGTGCAGGAGCGAAGCTGTAAAATTGATTTGGAAAACTTAACTCCAGCAGCTGTTGGATTAGTGTGAGCCTGCTGCGTGTGCGCGCGTCCGTGCGCGTCGATCGAAGTTCATTAACTTCTCATTTCAAGAGTTTCTGAAGTGCTCCTGAAGATCACACGAAAGCCAAAAGTCTTTCGACTATTTCCCGTGCAGATGGGAGGAAAAGAGCAACGCTCTAAGATTTTCATCACCTCTCTTATGATCCTGGGTTGTTTTTTTTTTTTCCTCCTCCAAAGTGAGATCCTTCAGCGTTTCAGACAAGATGTAAAAATCTGCTCCGTGTCTGTTTATTTAGACTGATGATTCTCCCATTGTGTCGGTGGGATTTCAGATCCATTCGGATAATTACCCCCATTAAAAGCAGAATAATGGTGATATCCGTGCGCGTTATTGCTTCAGAAGTGGCTCCAGGCTTTACTCTGAATGGAGGCTTCAATGCCAAGAGTTAAATGGATCTTTGAGGGTTGAATTAATTTTCAGTACGTTGGGAGGTTTTTAACTGAAACCTGGCATCTGTAGGATGTATAAATCCAACATGCGCTGGAAAACAATCCAATCAGATGAGCTTCCTTTAATCTGGGTGTAATGTTGTGTTTCAGTCGATTTTTGTGCCAAGATATGTTAGTTCTGGCCCAGTTCAACCTGTTCTAACAGCTCAGTGATGGTTTTGCTTTAATGGTGCATTAAGAACCATTTTAGTAAATCAGTGTAGAATAATTTACAGATTTGGTAATTGTTGGTTTTTCATTCTTGTCTCAATCTAAGGAGGGATCTTAATGCCAAAAATCTTATATTTTGTTTTCTTTTTCTGAAAGTGAGCTTTAGAGAAGCTCATTGCAAAAATGATCCTGTTAGCATTTAAGAGCTTTACATTTTAAAGCAGTGCAGATTTCTTAGAAAGAACACAGAAACCCAAAGAAGGCTTAAGAAAGCTGAAAAAGTGAAAAAGATTTGAGTTACATCAGGTGCTACTCAGTGTCCAGTTCACGCTGCAAAGTCCGTTTTTAGAAAACGCTGGAATCTGATCCCAAACTATATTTAGTTTTTTAAACCAGAAATAAAAGAATTAGATCATTTTGTTAAAGGATTTTTTTTACTTTTGCATGTTTAAACTTACATGTTGGGAAAAACTGCAAGAAAATTAGAATTATGAGCATAAATGTGATTAATTATATTTATGATGTGTTTTTCCTTTGATTCTTCCACCTTGGTGTTGATCTCAATAAGCTACTTTTTTATTTATGTGCTTTAAACTTTGACTCCAAAGGGACTTCATTAGGTTCGTTTCAATATTGCATAACAATATCTGTGCATAATATAGTGGTTGGTGTTTGTAAGTGTGGATTTTAGGTTTTCTAATCATGAGTAAATGTTACATGTGGGGAAACAATTTGTGCATCTTTCTGATTATTGGATGTGATCGATCAAACATTTAAAACCACGTTCAGTTTGTTTGACTTTTCTTACAAAAACAAAACAAAACTGAAAAACTGAAATATTCCCTTATTTTGTCATTTGAAGCTGGACATCATAAACCAATCGGTGCTGTTTTTTTGGAAATAAATAAAAAAGAAAAGGTGTTTTGGTGGAAAGCTGATGGATATCTTTATTTATTTATTTTTTTACATTTTTGAGGGTTTTTGCCACTCCCAAACAGATGTCGCCCTGGGCAGCGACCAACATCAACTTCATTAAATCTGCCACTGCAACAACTTTCCTGTGGATTCCAGCTTTTTTCAAGCAAGCCTTTCTTCTCGTTTCTCCAGTTTTTACACATTTGTTTTTTGAAAACAGTTGGACTTTAAAGAATAAACTTTAATTTGTTTTGTTTGTAATAAAAATTCAAACTAAAATAAGTTACTTGTGTTTTTTTTCTTTCAGTATTTATAAATGCAGCCTCGAAAGTTCTGATAAACTCATTAAAACATCTGTAATATGAGAAAAATAATAAACTGGTTTGTATTTTCATTTATCCAAATGCCTGCCTCTGTTTTTGTTGCTTTTTCCATGATGACTTTAACACTACAAGTGAAATGCTGCTTTATTATTTTTAAGAATTGATTTTTCATACTGTAACCAAGGAAGTTGGTATGTTTTTAAATGTCAACCTTCCTGTTAGCCACTCATTTTGCCTTCTTGTTTTCATATAAAAGGTGTTTACTATATAAAACTATGAATGTTTTATGGTTTTTGTTTCCGTTTTGTAGTTTCTTCAGTTTTTTTCTCGCTTGTTCTTCTCGTCCCTGCCAGCAGAGGGCGCCACTTGGGCCATGCAGCCCGAGGGGAGATTAACACTCTGGTCTCTGTGAAAACACACACACACAAGCATCTTCTCCCACGTTCAGACCCAGTAAGTGTACACACGGTGGGTTTGGTGTGTGGGGGTGATGCAGGTTCAATGACTTTGATCGTGTAATTCCTGTGTAATCTCTGTAATCTCTTAAAGCAGAGCTGTTTGAATATATGTTGTATGAGTGCAGAATGAGCAAGAAACGATGTGTGTAGTGTACATTGAATTAGCGAGCCGAGACAGAGGCCGAGACTTCTGCAAAAAGGAAATCTTTAAGCATAAAACGATCCGGCCACCCGCTCTTTCTGTTTTTTTTTTTTTATTTTTTTACTCCAGTCCAGACAGAAAAATACAGGCTGAAGGTTTTATTCTTCTTTACTTTTGTTACAGTGGTTCTGTGAGGAATGACAGGGCAGACAGAGTCAAACCTTCTTGCTACGAGCTCTGTTGTTTCATCTGTTGAGAGAATGTCCCCAGGAAGTGGACGGACGTTTCAGAACCAGAGACAGAAATATGAAATGTTAACAAGGCGCCAGATGAAGGCCTGCAGGCGCCAAACTCTGACCGTTCCTGTTGGTGTACAGTGGAAATGTAACTTAAACTGTATGTGTACAAGTATTGAATAACTTCATAACAAAATACAATATTAAAGTCTGATTTAAATGCTGTGTGAGATAAATGTACAAATTATCACCAAAGGTTTGTCTGAAATTGAAAGATGTTTTCATGTGAATCATTCAGCAAATAAAATACATCTTGAAAACTGAAACTACTGATTAAAAAGAAGGAAAACTAATTTATTTAGTCATAAATCAGGTGTTTTAAATAATTTTGAGCTCTGAAAAATGCAGATATTACTTGAAATTGTTATTTTTTCTCATTTTGACCAGAGATCTGAATGAGTTTCATTGGGATTTTATGCAGTAGACCAACAGAGAGTAGAGCTCAATGTAAAATGAAAGGAAAATGATACATTATTTATAGTATTTCTCCATATCTACATGCTCATACAGTCAATGTGTAGCAGAAAGCTGTAAGTAAAACACGGTGGAGGCAGCATCATGCTGTGGGAATCTTCAGGGATCCTGGTCAGAGTTGATGGGAAGATATACGATATAATGAATTGATTTGGATTAAAAATTAAAGTATATTCATGTGTCAGAACAGCCCAGTCAAAGTCCAGGCCTAAATGTAAACAATTGGAGCAAAACTCAAAAAATGTGAAAAAAAGATGTGGACAAATAAATTAGTAATATTCATAGAGACATATCCCAAAATGCTTGCAGCTGTAATTACAGTTTGAACTTTTATTTTGAAAACCATGTATTATTTTCAAATATACATTTTGTTTTGGTTTATGATATAGATATCTAATAAAATTACAAAACATCTGGTTGTATCATGAAAAAGATTTGTTTTATGCCAACAGTTACAAAGCAAACCTAATTAATGTTGTTTTTTGCAAAGTGGTGATATATTTAAATTGAGAAAATAAAACAAAATAAAGAAAATAAAATAGAAAATAAAACAAAAATTTGAAAATGCATGAAAGCTCAGAAAGAATGAGGTTTTAAAATCACAAGTTGCTACATTTATGTTGCAAAGCAACAGCATAGCAGCATAAGAGTTATGTAAACAACAAAAAGCATAAAAAGCTGTTTGGTTCACCAACAGAATGAAGGAATCAGCAATCAATTATCTTATCAAAAAGGTGCAGGTCTGCAAGAATAAAAGAGTTTATTACAGGATTTATTGATACAGTTTTAAAAACAAACCTCACGTTGTGACATCACAGACCGAGAAGTAGAAAAATTCAGAGACTAAATGTTTTGTGCAGAATGACGGAAAATAACCAACATTGTTGCTGCGAATCATAACTTTAAATAGTGCAAGGCAGGAACAGCTTCAACAGTATCAGATTCAAAATACAGAATAAAGTTTGACTTTATATCGGCAAGGTTGGTCTGTTAAAGAACAATGTTATGCTGTAGAGCTAACGCTAGCTGAAACGTTGCTCTGTTTGTGGTCCAGTCCTGAAACTCCACAGGTTCAGATATCACTGCAGTCTGGCTGCATAAATTAAATGCTCTCTGAATCATCACCACGTTCGAAAACTCTCAGAAAAATGTGATGAAATCTAAAGCCGAGCCGATTCTGGTTTGTTTTGACCTGCTGTACAATCCAAACCTTCTTCACCTGAAGATCACAAACTGAAAGTTGGCCATTTTGATTCAGCATTTCCTGCCAGCATTGAATCCATTATTTTTAAATAATCGATTACAGAAAGTTACTCAGATCTTACTGGAGGCTTAAAGCCTCTCCAGACTTTTAACTGACTTAGTTTCTGGTGTTTTCCACTTTATTTAGCCTGATTTCCTGCATTTTGAGATCTGCCTACTTCATGTTGTCAGACAGGTTCAGGTCTGGGTGCAGCTTGTGAAAGTGACCCAAAAAGTTTCTTATTCACTGGATCTTAAATAAGATCCAGGAAGGAGGGAGATTATATTTTCACACATGGCTTTTATCTCTTTAGAAATGTTGAAAAATCAATTAAAAACGTAATATTTGTCTGATAAAAAGCTGACTGATTATTTGAAACATTTAAATGAACCTTTAAGTGTGAAGTGTTTATTTAACCAAACAAAACACGTTGATCCGTTTAGCGTGTGAAAACCAGTGGTGGGAAGTAACGAAGTACAAGTACTTCGTTACTGTACTTAAGTACAGTTTTTGAGTACTTTCTCCACCACTGGTGAAAACTATACAGGAGATTTGGTTGTTTCAGTGGCGCTAAGCTACGCTAAGCTAAACAATTAGCCAGTTTAGCTTAGCATAGCTAGCGCAGTTGTGCTAACTCTACTCACCTTATCAACATAAAATGAAAACTAGTGAACCATTATAGATTACACATCGCAAACAGCTGTTTATTTACCCCTTTCCTCCTTTATGTAAAGTTTTTTGTGAGCAATAATCAGTTATTACAAATAAATATCAGATGCATCAACCTGCCAACATGGAAATGAGCCACTTGGCTATAATCTCATATATTTGCACGTAAATGTTAATATTTAATGTCCCGTTTAAAAAAATCAACTGAAAACAATCAACACAAGTCAATAAATAAACAAATAAATTACATGTTGAGCTGTAAAAACCAACTTTGGTTGGGTTGTTAAAATTTCACAACGTGGCGAGTTTTAGAAAATGTTCAGAGGAATTTCTTTTAAAATCGTCATCATTGTGTGGCAGAAAAGCACAAAACTTTAAATAAAATGCCAACATCAAGTGACATCATTAATGATTAGTCCCTGCCTGGTTAATCAGGAGTCACTCTGTACTGTAAAACAGAAATATCATCATGATTTAAAATGACACAAAAAACACAAATATCGTTGTGCTCAAAGAGTCAAGTTCACTGCCGTCCCAATAACGGGATTTAATGACAGTCGCAAAAGGTCAATGGGACAAATAGATATAAACATGAGTTTCACTAGAGATTGAGATTTGCTTTTTCTTCTTTTACTTTTTAGCTGAGCTGGTTTTACATTGTCGTTCGGCCCGAAACTGTAAATCTGCCACTTAACTGAAATAAGTAGGACTTTAAAAGCCTCTGCATCACTTGACTGCGTGCAGGAGAAATCATGTGGATCCAGTGTGCCTTTCTGGCTAAAACATTCTCACAGCTCTACAGATTACACATTAGCATACTTGTTCAATCTCAGACTCTCAGCACTGAAAACATATATTACGAGAAAAGAAATAAACAAAGATCAAAACTTTGTCTTTCTTCCTGACAGGCCACCATTAGCCGTATTGATTTCAAGCCCTCAGCCCCGCCATGTTCTCCGTTCGGCCCCGTAATGCTTTTGTTTATCCTCCGATGTGAGTCGGGGAGGATCTGAAGCGCAGATGAAACGGAGCCCAACCCGACCGGAGAGCAACGGGAGGCGCTTGTGAAACTTGTCGACAGAGTTGGTCAATTATAAGCGACTCCTCGGGCTTTGAGCCCCGCGGTCGGTCGGTCGGCCGCCTAATTCCTGCGCTGCAGAGGAAACCTGTTTACTGTGGAACAGCGTGGGACGATGTCAACCACAGCTGTACGCGCAAGGCGCCCGAGATCACAGATCCGCCGCGTCGTGGCAAGACAAACACTCACATTACATTACACACTCTCACACCCACAACACACGCAGACACACACCGCAGCAGCATCACTGATGTGTGTGTTAAAGAGGGGAGGGGCCAGCTCGGCTCCCGTATAATTACCAGGAAAGTCTCCTGATGTGGAACCTTTGCTGTTCTCACAATGAACCTATTTACTGTTGGAAACCATCAAACACCTCCTGCACACACACACACACACACACACACACACACACACACACACACACACACACGGAGGTTTAAATACACCAACAGAGAAACGTATACACACACGCAAACCATTTCAAACGAATACAGAGAAATAAACAGAGACGAGCGCACACAACCCCTTCACACCTCTGGGAATTTTACTATTCCGTACTTCTCTGCTTCTCTCATCCCTCTCTCTCTCTCTCTCTCTCTCTCTCTCTCTCTGTTTTTCGTCTCTTCCTGTGCTCCTTTGTCTCCCTGATTATGCAGTCGATCCCAGGGTGCTCCACTCACTGAGATCATCCACCTGTCAATCTGAGGCACACATACACACCTTTTTTTTTTTTTACTTATTTTTTTTGCACACACCATTCCACCAGTGATATTGATACAGAGGAAATATTAATGACTTCACTCACCTGCAATATGCTGCTGTGTCTTGCACTTCCAACACCAGGCCATGCAATTCGTCAAGACGCACTTCTCGAAACTTCCACTCAAATGAAAACAAAAGAGAGAAACGTGGTGAAATAACACTGCATGCTTTGTCCCTGAACACACACACACACACACACACACACAGAGAAATGTCAGAAGGTGTCATATCAAGTGGTGAAAAATGCAAGATGGCGTGTTATTTTAGCACATCTTTAACTCTTGTCACTCATTTTTTTGTGCGCTTTGACAAATCTTTTTCGTAGTTGTTTTCTACAATCGTATCACATCAGATGTTGTTATGTTTGCGCTCAGGAGGAAACAGAACAAACGGTGGAAACCAGAGAAAATGAAGGTGATTAGAGACGAGTTTCACACATTCATAAGCTGCCTTGGTCTTGCGATGAAGTGAAAATCAAATCATCCAAAGTAGACTTAAAGGAAAGACTTGTTGCAGCATCTGCACTATTTTTTCTATAGTTTTAGAGTGAATGTGAGCAACGAATAACGAAAGCAAAGATTTAGATTTAGGATTGAGGTTATTGCAGGATGAGGCGGGTTGGGGATGGATTCAGAACTGCAAATGTTTCCTGCAAGTTGAAGATAAAGAATCTTTTCTCTCCATTTACCTCGAGTTCAGCTGCTTCAGTTTGTTGTAATCCCAACATTGAGTCATCCTGCTTCTTTTATGAAGCTTTTATGTGCTTACTTACACGAAGTGGACGAAGATAAGGGGCGGATAAAGACAAGGCTTCAGGGAGAGACCCAAATGCAAAGCACAGAAGACTGGAGACTGAAAGCTAAAAATATTTTTAAAACGTCTTTGTGGCTAAGAAGTTACCAAAAAGTCTCCAAAACTGGCAAAAATAAAAATAAAAATGGCCTAAATATGTAAAAACAACCATCATTTAGCACAAGAAGAACAACAAAAATGCAATTCTATGCTGACGACGCATTTCTACATTATAAAGATAAAAAAGGAAATTTTATGGTAAATCCAGTTTAGTTGGTTTCTCCTATGGATTATGTAAATATTGTGTGAAGTTTAGCTTTAGGATGAGTTTTTTTAAATATCTGGATACAGATCTTAGCTTAGAGAAACAAAACTTTTTTCCTCATGCAGCCGCCTCCACTGGGATTTAGTTCAGATTCCCACATTCCTGCAGCTCTGCATTGCATTACAAAAGACTCTTCATCCAGTCTCATTTTCAGAACTGTTTAAGGAACAGAAATCAATAACTCATGTAACATCTCATCTTTGGTAACTTCAGTCTAAACTGTATAGAATATTTTCCTTTTACATGAGCCGCCTAACAGGTAACCTAAAAAAAGAAGCAACTGATGCATCATATATGGGATTAACAGTGTGATGTCTTTGCATCATGCATGACAGAATTTCATCTGATCATTGTTGTGTTTTTAAACTAGACGTTCAGATACTAAGATAGTACTGATTTTATAAAATAAAACCAGTGTAAGCCAAAGCCTAAAAGAGATGTATAAACAGCTCCAGATTAAATCTGCAGAAGTGTTGATTATAGCAACTACACTGAGAGATTAAGATTAAATATTGGTGGATCAGATTTGTAGGGTTGAAGTGGAAACACAAATGGAGGCACCAGAAGGCTGGAAACTGAAATCCAGTTTATTCATTTTAGTTGAAAGCTTTTCAAAGTTAAAAACATTTAATGAATCTCTATAATAAGTTTGAGAATGCAGGTGAAATTCTTCAAAACATGAAGAATCTGCATTAACCAAAAGCAACATTATCAACAATAAACATCCCCGATGCTCTCCTGTGTCGTCCTTTCCAAAGAAAAGTGCTTTAAAAAGAGAAAAAAATTGACCTTTAACATGTACCAAGAAAGCTAGAATAAATACAAAATGCTTTATCAATAGCAATATCAATTTTTACACAACATTATGCAAAATTAAAGTCCAGTACAAAAAAAATCTGTTAGCTCATTTACATATAGTTGCAAAAAACTAAAATCAAATATCTGGATAAAGATTAAATTTGGCGATTAAAGATGTCAGTTATGATTAAAAGCAAACCACGATTACATGAAACTGAAAATGGAGGTGATGATGGAGAATAAATAACCAAATGAAAAATCCTCCAGAAATACCAGTCATAGCAGCAGCAGCATTAAAAAAAGGAACTACAACTTTTCCTAAAGTGTAAAGTTTGCCACATTTTGAGAAGAAAAGTTTTGAAAAAGCTGGAAGACAATTTATATGAATCGGCAAAAAAAAAAAAAAAAAAGAAAAACTGTAAATATGTGCTGCTCTGTTAAATAATGTTGCAAAAAATATTTATTTAAAACAACACTGCTTTAAAACAGACAAGTTGTTCAAGTTGTCTTCATAAAACTTTGTTTGTGGAGTTTCAACGTTTCCAGTACAAAACATTCAACGTCTTCTGGTCTTTAGATTTATGGAGTTTATTCTTATTTCAGAATAAAAGCCTCCAGCAGTGGAAAAACAAAGCTATTACCTCACAAAAAAAAAAAAAAGGAAAACCAAACTTAAAAAAAAAAAGTTAAGTTGTTGCATGTTACTTGGATAAACTTAATTTGATCACTTGTAACAAAATAACTCATTTTTTAAAGTTTTTTTAAAGTGCTCTTCTTGATTCTCATGATGCTTCAGCTCTGCATAAAACACTTTATCCACTGATTCTTCTAAAATCTGAGTCATTACACAAAAGTCTTAAACATTTGGATAGACTTTCACAGTTGAACCCGAATAAAAGTATATTTTATTATGATAAACACCAGGCCTGTCACAATAATCAATAAATCAATTAATCATATGATAAGTTAAAACAAACTCAGTCGTTTCCATTGGCATGATTAATTGTTTATCTCTTTTTTTCTGTCTTTCTACCAAAAACTGGAAGATAAAAGTTTTCAGTTTGGTGCTTCAGTCTCAACTAAACCATTTTTTGAAGGACAATTTTATTAACAAAGACTTCAAAATTAATTTGATTTATTTATTTTGGATATTGAAAATGTCTTCCAGTTCCAGTGTTAAATGTTCATTGGAATTTAAAGTTTGCTGATGTTTGATGTTGTTCCAAGTGAAGGTTGAGCCTGGTGGTTGGGGCGCTCGGCAGTCAAACATCCAGCAGCCCGCCGTGTTTTTGAGTCAAAAAATGAAAGATTTTTGACTTTCATTTGCTTTTCAAATGAAAACCAACTATAAAGTCTTTAAAAATGCAAACATTTTTAAAAAGACTTAAATAAACAAGTAATGCTTAGCCTGGTGGGGGCACAAGTAAAGCCTGGCGGCCCGCCAGGCTTATAATACACTGGGAGGACACCCGCAATTATATTACCTAAAAATGGCCTCAAAACAACAATATTATCGTTTATCGCAATAACTTCTGGAACAATTTATCGATCAGAACAATTTGTTATTGTGACATATATTCAGTGTGTTCAGATACTTTGTGAAGTCTTTGCAGTGACTTTTTTTCAATACAGCTAAATATTAATCCTAAAACGAGTTTGTTTCCCATCCTGTTTTTATGTAAACGTTCTTTCTGTCTCGTTAAATCCCAGCGTACTGCAGACAGACAGACGGACGGACGGACGTACATCACCTTGTGTCCGCAGCTCGTTTCGTTTCTCATCCTCATTCCGTAACGCTCTCTGAGATCCCGGGCCACAGCCTCCTGCGCTCTGATTGTGGGGGTTTCCATGGCAACAGAGTGGTCTTGTGGCCCTGGATGTACGCAGAAGCACACACACGCACACATTTTCGCTCTCCCTCCATCTCCTCATGCATACATATTCGGAGCTACAGGTGCCCCCAAAAGTATCATCCTTCCTGCCTTTGATTGACACACTCGAGGGGTTGTGGATCACAATTAGTGATGCGGCTAATTTCCCACAATGCCCTGCAGCCACTGGGCACCCATTGCGCCCCGCAAGCAGGCTCATTAATATTCATGAGGATATCTGATGAATATGTAAATGGAAACAAAAGGAGCCGGTAACCAGGTGAACGACCGCAGCTCAGCAGTCTGAGGCCAAGGCATGCACAGGAAACCCACGGCCGACAGGAAACAGCATCTTAGGGTGCATTCACACTGCAGCCTGAAGTCTGATTTTTTTGCCGGGGCCGTTCACACCTGTATGTGTTCTGCAGTGTGAACGGGAAAATGACCTGAAAGTGTCCCGCATGGGTCACATTCGAAAAAGAATCCGACCTGTGCTGTTCACACTGCCATGAAAAGATCGGATACAGGTCGCATTACGTCAAAAAAAATCGGAATTGTGTCACTTCAGGCTGCAGTGTGAACGGATCCATAGCTCAAAATTTAAATTTAACTATGAAACAGTCTGGAACTGAGAATTTGACCACGTTCTAGTCTAATGTCTTCCACATAAGAAAGTTGTAAAGCATTGCCATATGTCATCGAAGACTTTTATTTAATCTGTTAATCAAGAGTCTTCTATTTTAATTCAGCTTTGTCACATTCAGCTTAACATTACTTTGCAACATCAGAGTAAAATATAAGCTTTAAGGCACATGTGTCAAACTCAAGGCCCGCGGCGGACCACATGTGGCCCGCCATGTCATTTTATGTGGCCTGCCCCAGCATTTTATAGGCCGATGATTTACTTAAAATAGGTTTTGAGCACGAATTGACTACAAACTACATCTCCCACAATGCATTCCGATTGTTACCAGCCAACATTACGGCTTCTCGCCACTAGAGAGCAGCAGAGTCACCTCAAGCTGCTTATTGATTTTCCCAGCGAGACAAGCTAACATCAAA
>NW_006799940.1:741689-918239 GCF_000485575.1 Poecilia formosa
AGTGGCCCTCGGTGAAATTGAGTTTGACACCCCTGGTCTATGTGATCAACTTTAACCAAAGATGCTGAAATTGAGTAAGTCAATCATCTATCTATCTATCTATCTTTCTTGAAGCAGGCTAGCTGGCTACCTAGCGGACTAGTTAGCTACCTAGCGGGCTAGTTAGCTGCGGAGCGAGCTAGCTAACTAGTGCGCTAGCTAACTAGTGCGCTAGCTAGCTAGTCCGCTTTGCAACTAGTTAGCTACCTAGCGGGCTAGCTAGTTGCATAACACTATGAACGATCATGGCACACAGCCACACATTTAAAGGTTTCTCCTTTAAATGCTGCTCACGGTTAGAGGTTAAAAAATTGACAAGGTTATTTTCAAAGCCTTTTTCTTTCTGCTGAACTTGCAGTCAGCGTACAGTAAGCTTACAATAACAGAAAGGAAGAGACAGGAACTCACCATGTTCCACACGTTAATAGTTGCACTGACAATGAAGATGCACACTAATAATCAGTGTTTAACAGATTTTTCACAGTTATTTATTTTCGATTGTGTCACTGTGATCCACAACACTGTGGATTAAATATATTAGACCTGGGAATATAAAACAAAACAAAATTTTAAATTCCCTAGAGATCATTGGCATTGTAAAGAAATCAAACTGAGCTGACAAGGTTGGCTTCTACAAATGTAATATTTATACATACTTGGCCTCAGATTCCTGTCTTTGTTAAACAGTCCTTTAATTGTTGCAGGTTAAGGTCATGGATATTTATGGCTATCGATACTCTCTATGCACCATCCTGTCTTATTATTACACTGTTTTTTTTCAGTGTTTTGAGCAGTTCAAACAAATAAACACACATACACATGTGTAAAGTAGCACCAGGGGCTTCTCCTCTGCAGATAGAGGAGAAAAACCAAAGCAGACAGATCAGAGCGAGGATATAATGAAACCTGAGTTCTGAGGAAAAGGCATTTCTCTCTTTCCTTCCTCACTTTTCTCATCTTTAACCACCTGGCCCCCTCTGGAGTGTGGAGCTCTGAGGGGCGACTCGAGGTGTTGGCACCAGGTTGGACCACAGAAAGCAGGAGTCTGTGGTTCTGAAGCCTGGAAACGAGGCTCACGTTGAGGCAGAGTTCAGCTCAACCAGAAGGTTTATTACTTGATGTGTGTGTGTGTGTGTATGCGTGTGTGTAGGTGTTATTGAGAAGCATGGCTCTCCCTTGAGAGATCCTCCATTAATTGTGAAGTGAAGGAGCCTGAGGGCGACACCAGGGACCTCCATTAAACACAGACAGGCAACTGACAACCTCTCTCTTTCCCCCTCTCTCTCCCCACTTTCTTTTCCTCTCACCCCTCATCCCCTCCCTCATTTATCCTCTAAAATTCAAATTCACATTCAAATTTAAACAAGGGCTCATTGCCATGAAAGGAGCAACCCTAATGTCGGCAAAGCAATAACAACGCACAAAAGAAAGTAGTTTTGTTGATTCTGGGAAGTCGCAAACAAGGAATGCATCACCTAAATGTAGCCTGCATGCATAAAAGATTCTTTTTCTGCAATTTTAACTCGGTAATTACCCTTGTTAAACAGCTTTTGTTGTGCAGGAATCTTATTCTCTTGTTGTCTGATTCCATCACTGGAGGTCGATTCGGGTTTTTAATTTCCTGCGCCACACACACACACACACGCACACGCACGCACACACACACACACACACACCACCGTACACTATTAGAACCCTAGATGCTCTAATTACACTTCTCAAAACCGATCTTTCTGCAGACTTTTTTATTTCTACACCTGGTCATTTCTGCAGTTGAGCTGCAGCAAGCGGAGGTAAACTTTGTTTCCACAGAAGAAAGTTAAAACTTGTTAATGTGGTGTGTTCTATCCTTGGAGCCTGCCCATATTATGGGTGCTTCATGTAGCTGAGCTGCAGGTCCCTTATGAACTTATTTCCAGAGCAAGGTAATTATTACAGGTACAGCGCCTGAGGATGAGTACTTGATTCCCAGCAGGATCTGTCTGGACTCCAGAACAAATCCACACAGAGAGCCTCATAACTTCTGCCAGTCAGCACTGAGAACTCCTTCTCCAGAGGAAGACCTGCTTTCTTGTCAGCTTGTGAATTTCCACCACGTACAGCCACTAAAATATAAACACAAATACCGAGAATAACTCTTTAGCATCCTGATTGCTCGCTCTCTTTCATTTCTTCCCTTTAAAGTGAGTGTGCGCTGTCCCACTGCATGTGTGTTTTCCAGCAGTAAAACCCCGTTTCCACTAGAGGGAGCACCAGTAGTGTGGAAAAGGTTCCCCAAATGTCAGCTCTCACTCCATCCATGACTTTGACTGCTTCTTGCATGCAGTACAGTAAGAGCGCACACTGCTGTAGGCAAATACCAATGAACCTAATGCTCACCTTAACTTCCATTATCAATGAACTGGCCGAGGAAAGCGCGGACGTGCGTTTCATGCACACACACATTCACATGCACATACGCTGCAGCAGATGTTAAGGATTAGTGTGTGTGTGTGTGTGTGTGTGTATGGGTGTGTGCGTGCGTAGCCTCAGGCACTGTTCAACAATGCATTATTCCTGAGTGCGCCGGTTAAGAGGGGCACTCCGTTTCCATGGAAACCAGCCCGGCTCTGATGTAAACATGGGGGTAGTTGATCGTCAGACCCTATGGAGGGGGCAACTCGCCCCCCAGATTACAAACAACAGAGTATGAAGACTCCCTGCTGGGTCAGTGAGAACTTGAACTTTGTGGCGATGCGTCGAACCCAAACGCTCGTTTGACTCGTTAACATCCTGTAAATAACATCCTGTTTTCCCTAACCTTCGATCCAATCTGCAAAACCCCCCAAACAAAGCCAGCTACCTCCTCTTTCCCGTCTTGACTCAAATCCGCTTTGCCCCGATGTATAGATGGGTGCCAACTTGTGGCAGCCTGCAGAGAGCGCGGCGGATTTCTGGAGAGATTAGTATAATCACTGGGATCCCGTGGGACTAAACACAGGTCAGCCACAAGCAAAGAATCTAAGCTGAGAGAGGAATAGGTCCTGATGGCCGAGGGCAACATTGGAGGCAACGTTGCAGGGTAAATATGATGGAAAGTGTGTTTCTCATTATGCTTCTGCTCCTTTGAGTCCACTGCTCGGCAGGAACCGCGCTGAATCTTTTCCAATTTTCAGCTACCTGAAGGGAGCCAAGTCTAGAGCTGCTATTCCAAAAAGCTGCTCAAGTCTGACACCGCTGCAAAAAAATAAAATGTAATATAATCGTCTCAATTACTTCAGTTTGTTTAAAACTAAGAATTGCCCCAACAGGTGAATCAAGAACATGGAGTAGATGTAAAACAAATCAAACATTTGAAAGTTTGCTCTTTCTGATGGTACTAGCTTAGAGAGATTGGGATTATGTTGCACTGTCTTGTCCAACAAAAAAACTATAGATGCTGAAATTATATTAAAAAAAATGAGATGAAGCCAAAGAGACATTATGTACTCTTATTTTTCCCATTTTTATTTGTATAATTATTTGTCAACTTCAATTTTATAAGTCAATGTATACTTGGTATCTTATTTATCCATGTGCTAACTTACATCTATTGTGGAATTGCACATTTTTATTTAAACAGTTTTAGATTTCCCTACTTTAAATGTAAATAAATGTGGCTATAAAAGAAGTTAGTATGAGATATTATATACAGCTTGAACCGAAATGCTGTGGTTGTACAGAATGAGGATATTTAGCCGTCACTTTTAAATTAAATGCAGAACAAAAAGCTAATTGTCTTTTTGTTTAACAGAAAAGCAACAGCAAACATTGCAGCTACAGTACTAAACATGGATTATCAGTCACAGCAACATCTTCCACAACTACTTGGATTTTGTCATTGTTTATAAAAACAAAAAATAAATACCTGCTAAAATAACAAAAGTCTAACTGCTGATATTCAGTGGTTAATTAGTTGGGCTATCTGCTCCAGTTATCAGCTGCTAACAGATATTAGATAAAGCAGACAGAATTTGTAAAAAAAAAAAAGATTAAATCAGAATTCAAATGCATTCTTCTTAAAGTAACTTTGAAATAATGACTGTTTTCCGTGGCATGTGTTTCGCTTTCATTAACCTGTCCTGTGTAAACAGTTGCAAGGTTTGCTTGTGTCTTGGTCTGGCACTGCAAAACGTTACAAATCCTAGTGAGGTTTGGACAGGAACGTAAAACTTAACAGGTTCATAAAAAGTAAATAGTCTGTCCTACAGGTGTTCTTTTTCTTTTGTATTTTGGACAAAATATGTTGAGAAATGGTGCTTATATTTTGTTTTTAGACAAACCGAGGAGTGTAAAGTAAAAGCATCCGAGCCCGGCCGGCCCAGCGTGTCACGTCCAGCTCTTCATCGGGGCAGAGCCATTATTGTCTGGAACCCACAGAAGCAGAAAAGCAGGGGTGACGGGGGTTATACTGCTCTTGAGTGTGTTTACGGTGTGTGTGGATCCTAAACTCGCCTTCTCTCCATTGGAATGGGTTGTGTAAGTGTGTGTGTGTGTGTGTGTGTGTGTGTGTGTGTGTGTGTGACAGCTCAGATGAGGACTGGCTGCAGGCAGATGCTTTGCTCGAGGCCACATTCAGTTCCGTCGCGCTGCATTAGTCCCCAACCAACCTGTCACCCCTAGCAAGAGAGGGATAGCACGCTGCGCACACACACACACACACCCACACTCACCTAAAAACATTCACACACATTCGTCGGCTGCTTCCTGTGCGCTCAGGAGTGCACCGATAAACGCAGAAACAAACAGGTTTTATTTAGCGCTGATCTCACTCTGCTGTCCTGCAGCAACGTCTCGTCTGCAGAAGCTTAATTAGAGGAAAACATTTAATCACAGCGGCTGTAAGTGTCGAGACAGGAAGTCTGTGCGTATTTATATGTGTGCGCCGTCCGTCAGTGCTGATATGCTAGTGAGGGCGACTAACCGGAGTTGAGTGGAGTCTTTTGTAGCGCAGGCGAGGCCCTCAGGCACAGCCCCAGACCTAGAACCCCACCACCACCACCACCACCCACATACCCTCATATCACACACACGGATCCACACACACATACACAACATGCATATGCCCTCGGCCGTCCTGCTGTAGATGTGATGTGACAACTACAGCGGGGCAGACTTTCCCACCGTCACCCTGCGTTTCAAGTCACGTGCACACACACGCACGGACACACACACACTATCTTACTTATAAGGCTGGGATTTTGTTGAGGGGTGTCATAATGAGGCTGGGTTTGGTGGGACAGATGTTGGGATTCGGAGGGCATCGGCTGAGACATGGAAGTGATGGTTCATTAGTATGAGAATCTCTCCCTCCCTCTCTCCTCCAGCCTGTCCGCTTCATTGTGTTTTTCTGTCTCTATCACTGCCTTTCCTTTCTTCCTCCCTCTCTGTGGTATGATTTCCTGTGCCCGGAGCCACTGACAGAGGCAATTCTTTCCCACTCTGTTGCAACGGTGCATCTCTGATTAACTTTTAATGACTTCGCTATGGCAGCCGGAGTCACACACATGCAGGGAAATGTTGCAGGCTGCTGATTAGATGCATCAACCAAGAAGCTGGTGCTTTGAATGAACTGGGCTGTAATTAACACGATACATCGGACCAGTCATGAGTCTTAGAGTCACAGCCTGGTAATCTTCATGTTGATGGTCCAGTAGATGGTAGACTCAAGTTTAGAAACAATACCTTGAAGTATTCTTGGCGTTTATTCACACCAGGAAAGTCCTGGATCGAAAGCTAACTTTATGTGTTTCCATTGATGAGTTTGCGTTCACATTGTACTTTGTGCAAGTCAACTGTACCTTGTAAACTACGATTATTGCTCCCATTAGACTGAAATGACGGTGCTGGGACAGAGCACAGACCCAGATAGAAAACAAACATGGAGGAGCTGCAAGCTGCAGCTCTGTGTGCACATTTGTGCATTTGTGTCGGACCCGTTTATTTTTATTTTCTTGCAAAACACGCTGAACATGACCGCATTCTTGTGTATATTTTCAGTTGGGTTATTTGTGCATAAGGCCAAGTATCAGCCAGGGCTGTCCATGGCTCATTCAGGGTTTCTCCTAGGGTTTTATAAGCCTGGCGGGCCACCAGGCTTCATTTGTGCTCCCACCAGGATAAAAATTGTTTAATATTTGTTGTAATATTGTTTTGGTATTGCTAATATTGTTTTCCAATAACACACAATCACCTAGTCATATTGTCACATTTTATCAAAAACATGGTGGGCTGCTGGATGGCTTACCACCAGGCTTAGCAAGTTTTCTGAGGAAAACCCTGCTCATGTGGTAGCAACACTGCAGGGCTAATATTTACCATGACCATTCTGGTCTACTTCTCCTTACAGCAGTGCTTAACTACAGAGGTTTAGCAGATATTTTGCACATTTTTACATTTCCATTTGGGTTTCTACTGCCTCTAAAACAGTGGTCCCCATAGTCGGTCCTCGAGGGCCGGCACCCTGCATGTTTTAGTTCTCTCCCTGGTTTAGCACACCTGGATCAAATGATGGCTCATTACAGGCCTAAGAGGAACATTGACATGCTGAAAAGGTTGTTATTACCACCAGGGAGAGAACTAAAATGTGCAGGATGCCGGCCCTCGAGGACTGACTTTGGGGACCACTGCTCTAAAACATCCAGAGCATTATAAAAAAAAAACCCAACAACTCCTGACTTGTTGTTTTTAGCAAGAAGTTAATGTTTTTTGGTGTCTGGAAAATGAGCTGCTTTAAAACCCTTCCTAATTTAGCGTCACAAATCAGCAGGCACCTAGCAACCCCAGTGAAGTCCGGCCTGTTACCTAGCAACCCGAGAGAAGCTCAGCTCGTTACCTAGAAACCCCAAAGAAGCCCGGACGTAACCTAGCAACCCAAGCAAAGGGTAATTTCAGAAAGACATGCAGAATGTGAGATAAAGGTCTTTGAGTTTTTGGGGGGGGGTTGCAGTTTCTCTTCACATTGTACAATCTGACCTTGGGGTGAATTAGCTAAGATGTTTGTTGATGAATTGTTTGAAAACAGCCTTTAAAATTCCAAGGAGCCTTTAAAAAGCAGCTGTTGCTCTTCTGAGGCCACTGCTGATGTCTCTCACATCTGGCACTGTGTTAATACATATGCATAGAGAGGTTCCTTTAAAGAGGCGTTCATGTTGGTTGATCAAATGGAATTGATTAGCAGCTCCTATCTGCTGCTTTCCCTCTTAATTACAATGGAAGCAGAAAAAGTGAACTTTAATTAACTGAGCCGAATGAGTTGAGACTTGTTTAAGAATCTGAATTACTCAACATCCCACTTTTGGTTTTAAAGCTTTAGTTGAACTGTGTCTATTGGCAACATCCCAGTTTGTGTTGCTGTTTCACTACTTCTAACAATTTGGACGTCCTGAATGGTTGTGATATAAACAAACAACCCTCGATGGAACAATGAATGTGTTTTCAGACATTTTTCAGCCATAGGAAACACATAAGAGATGTCTTTAAAAAATAAACAAGAGCCACATAAAAGTGAGAAAGGAAACAGAGAGAAAGCAGAGAGAGTTGGGGGTGAAAAATCAGTCAGCGGGAACAGATAGCACAGCTGCAGCACCACAAAACCCGACAAGTGCCTTAGCACATTAACAAATGGATGCTGGAAATTCACCACTTGTGGTACCAAGAATGACTCGCTTCCCACTCGCTGGTTTAGAGACGCTTTATTGACTTTTTAAAAACAAGTGGTTTACATGTCATTTGTGGGTTCTGGGGCAAAACACTCCGAGGTATTTGGTGAGTGTGCCGGCCAACGTCTGGTTTTGGTTGAGGAGACGCAAGCTGTGAAGTGTGAATGTCTGGAGGTGAGAAAAACGAACTTAAGTGTAACATCGTCTGAATTTACAGTGATCATCATTTCATTACGTCATCAATCAGGTCCTCATGAATTTAAGATCCTGTATCTTTGAGAATATTGTAGTAAATATTCTGGTTCGCTACATTTCCCGTTTCAAATATTTTACATGTGTTATCTTTTCTGTTAAAGGGGATGTCTTATGCAAAATTCATATTTTGAAAGTTTTTGAACTTCCATTTGGGTCTCAACTGCTTCTAAAAGCAATCCAAGTGCTTAAATAAACCACACAGCCATTTTATTGGCAATAAGTTACTATTTTTTGGCGTATGGAAAATGAGCCGTTTCAAAAACCTCCCGATTGTTGAGTCACACTGTGCAGTCACAGCTGGTTTTATCACTGTACAATGGCTGCTGGAAAAGACAAGTGTTTTGTTGTTGACTTACTACTGAGAAACAACTTGCTACATTCTTGTTGGTTGTGTAGGAGGTTATAGTTCTGCTTTTCAAAGATGTACGGTAGATTTTAATGGACTGTTTTTTCAGTCCATTAATAAAAGATTGGTACCACACGTAGAAGTTCTAAACTTTGGAAGTTTGAATGGAGGTTCAGCAATTTACGAGAAAGTTTAAAAGGAAGTTCAAATGTTTGGAAGAAAACTTATAGGTTTAGATGTTTAGTCATTAAGAAACCAGCTGAAAAACCTGTTCCCCCATGTCGCCTGTAGTTTCTCTGAACCAACAACTGAAGGAAACGAAAGAAGACATCAGTGCAACTTCCTCCTTTGCAAAAGGTAGACAAAAATGGATTAGCATCAGATTTTAGCGATTGTAGGATTTTTCTCTTATGTCTTTGGTAAAAAATCATGAGTCTAGACTAGTCTAGTCTAGCTCTAGACTAGCGTGTTTTGGCTATGCTGACTCAGAATGTCCTGCTCTATAATCCACTTCTACTTTTGGAGTAGTTTCCGGTCTGCTTGGCATCCACATATCCATTCGAACCGCCAGAATTCATTTCAGCGAAACCAAGACCTGGGTTTGTAGGCGGACCAGAGTTCACTGTTTTTGGTCCACATCAGTTTGATTGTCCACTCAGACCTCACCAAACCAACCAGACTTTCAGGCAAATGAACTGCAGTTCAATTAAAGTGAACTGAACAGGGTTGGTGTGAATGCACCCCTAGAAAGAAGGAAGGATCCCAGATAGACATCCTACATCAAGCTTAAACATTTATTCCATGAATTGTTGGAGAAATCCACAAACATTTGACATGCAAACCCTGAAGACTGTTTACAGCATAATTCACAAAGACTCACAAAAATGCATTTATATCTTTTAATTTGTGTTCAACAAAAGGGAATTTTAGTCTTGAGTTGTTTGCCCAATGATATCAGATTAATATATGACAGATGCGCGATGTATTTGCTCTGGTCTGTGGAAAGCTTTTTTGTTTCACGCATTCTCCTTCAGGCAAAACAGAAAACATGATCATGAGTGCCACATGAAAGAATAAAACAATCCAAATACAAGAATACTGCATTTATGTCAATGACATAAAATGCCTTTATGAAGTTTGGCATCTCTTCTTCTCTTTCCAGCATGAGTCTGCTGAACAGGCAGACAAGTGTTGTCAGCTTGTGGATGAGTTCAGCCATTTTGTTTTTCTCCAGGCAAAACTCTCTCTTTCATGCTTCTGATCAGAAAGAAGGAAAACAGCTATGAATTAAACATGCTGGTGTAACACCTCAGTCAGATCCATACCTTACTGCAAGAACAGGCTTGCATTTTTTTTCTAAATATCATCCGACTCTGAGGTGCTTGATAATTTTTAATAACTTTGGTTTTATTTCCAACAGGTCATCAACTCCAAAACTTTTTACACAGCCAGGTTGTGTAAATATAAGAAACTAGAGTCTCAACAAAAGTCCAGAGCGACTCAGATTTATCTCTGGATCTGTTTCTTTGAGCAAATTCCAGTTTGATTTGGTGCAGAGTGGCGTTTTGTTTTGTCTTGATAATTATTTTTTTCCTTATATTCACAGTTGTAAATTGCTATAAATACAATATTTTATACTTTTCAATTGTTTTGGTTGTAGTCTGTTATCTTTCATCAGACGGTTAGGGTCTGATAAAAGATAACAGTTTCTCAGCTGGTTTTACTGCTGTATGCGCTGTACAATGGCTGCTGGAAACAAGATGTTTTCTCATGCATTGTGATATTAATTTAACAGAATTTATATCCTACATTTCATATTTGTAAAATGAAATCCACATTTAAAAAAAAAGAGCTGAAACATAAAACAAAGTTTGCACTAATGTAGAGGAACTCTGAGCAGATGCATAACTTCATATCTAAGAACTTGTTTTGTCCATAAACTGAGATCTGTCCATGTGTTTCTCGGTGTGCCTGAGTGCTATGCTGTGTTGCATCTCCCAGGAGGTGGAGATGGAAGGCGACATGGCGGGCCGCTCTCTGTCAGAGGAAGGCGGGTGTTAATATTTAACACTGGGAGGCTCTATTTAGAGCCCGCCGCCTCTTTTCCTCCCTGGTGGACAGCACAACGCCGCTGCCGACTGTTGCCATTATGGAGGAAAGCTGTAGGAGGCAGCCGCACGTCACTAAGTTTTCCTGACAGAATCAGTTTGCAGATGAGCTTTAAAATGTGTTGCACTGTTTTCCGTGTCTGCTTGTTCTCCTGTGTGTGTGTGTCCTGACAATCTCTAATTTAAGAGTTTCTCCTCAGAGAAACTTACACAGTATCCCAGCATGCTTTGCACCTGACTTTACAGGCCAATAACTTTAGTCCAACAGTACTCCCCAGAAAAACTTAAATTTTCAGAGCTTTATCTCTGTGGAAGATGCTCCTGCCACCATATAGCAATGTTTTCTTTTTTTTTCTCCATAATTTACATGACTAGAGCTGTTGTAAATTATTATTTTAGTAATTGAGTATTCTATCGATTATCCTCACGATTAATCAAGTAATCAAATAAAAACGATCAGATACCAACATCGTCCCAATTTTCCATATTTGAGCTTCCCTAACAATAACTTTTCTGTAGTTTAAAAAATTAACCTGTAACGATAATAGCTCACTTTCTAAGTTAACCAGAAGAAAAGTTATAGAAAAATCTGAAATTATATTGAATTTAATAACAAATAGGCAGGCTCACAAATGCACTTATAAAATAACTCAGTGATTATTTCTCATTGACTTCCTTTTATGCTCTCTTTGTTTAGAAGCAGTGATGTGGAGCTAATTAATGAATCCTGCACAACTTTTCTAATGTTTAATGCTTTCTCTGCCAAAATTAATTAGCTGATAAACAAAGCATAACAAATGTGTCTCTCTGTGTGTGTGTGTTCATAATCTGATAGGATCAATAGTGGTCTGGGAGGCTCAGTTGGCAGCTGCTGAGAGCAGGAAACAGGTGCAGACATAGTTCCTTGATGTGCAAGGTGACTGAAATGAGATGAAACCACTTGACCCCCAGAAGAACCAATTAATTACAGCAAATCTCCCAAAACAGTGAAACTAACGGCAAATCAACCAGGAACGCCTGGATCCTGCACAGCTCCGACCACAGCTTCAAAAATCGGCTTGAGTTCAGAAAGAGAAGAAAATATAAAGTTCAACAAAAAAGAGAATAAAAATTTGCAGCCTGGCAATTTGATGTATTTTCTACCAACATAATAAATTATAAATATCGTGTCTAGGAACTAGTTAATACATTTCTTACTTAAGGATGAACTACTGTAACTCTTTACTACCAGGAAGTCCACATAATGTAGTTAAAACAGAGTTGTAACAAAAATTAAAGCAGGAGATCATATTTCTCCTTTTTCATCTTCTCTTTATTGGCTCTCTATTAAATCCAACATTTAATCAAAACATCAGAGATCTGATTGGTCTAGATCAGCGTTTCTCAACCTTTTTCATTTAACCCGTGTAACAAACATTCAAAGACCGCCTGGCTTGAGAACGAACTGAACGAACCAAACCATTTGAAAAACCTGTTCCCCTCCTCGCCTGAGGGGGCGCTGCAACAACAACGACTGAAGGAAACGACACAAAAACCTCTGGAGAAGACACTGAAAGCAACTTCCTCTTTCACAAAATATAAACAAAAATGGAGCGGTGCCAGATTTTAGCAGTTAGTATTTATCTTTTATCTCCTTTAGCGTTAGACTAAAGTGTTTTTGGGGTTTTTATTTACCCAGAATGCTTAAAAAAAAGTACAAATTCCACTGAAATTATTTCACTTTTTTCATTTTTCTAAGTGAAAAAAGTACTTTTTAAGGAATCGCTAACTTAAAACAAAAGCCCCTATATCTTGTTGAAAATATTCTTCTAAGTTAGTTAGGTTTCAATTGAAGTAGATATCTGCATGAGAAAGTACATTTTTCATTCAAACTTTCTGGAAGGCAGAAAAGTTACGCTTTTACTTTAAGGTAATAAAAATAAATCTCTAAATTGCTTCTTTCTGCAAACGTGCACTTTAACAAGGTCATATATTTTGCTGAAAAGTTACTTATAAGTTAGTTTTGTCTTAATTTAAGTTCAGTAAAATATTTGCACCAGAAACTAGACAAAAATACTTGCTAAGATTTTTGTTTTTACAGTGATTGTCTGCTGTGGCTTCATTCTCATCCAGGAGAAGGAAGGAAGGAAAGAAGGAAGGAAGGAAGGTAGGTCGGTAGGAAGGTAGGTAGGTAGTTTTAAAATAATCTTAATAATAAACTCGATGTTTGATGACTTGGATCAGTTCGAATGCATACGATTGAAATGAAGTGGGTTTTTTTGTAAAGTACCTCGAGACAAATTGAATTTAACTGAACTGATGTTCAACCACAGAAGAAGAGAGCAAGGCAGTGTGTGAGAACCAGAGACAGGATTTTAACCGTTTCCCTCTCGGAGGGTTGTGGAGCAGCAGCTTGGATCTTAGACATGATACGATCACAGCTAATTATGCAACTGCAGAAAGCAGATATCTAAACTCAACACGGAGAAAAACCATCAGAGACCAGAAAGGACAACATCCTCAAACCTCCGGAACATCACAGGCTAATTTCTCTACATAAATTTTACATCACTAGTCTGGAAACTAATAAAGGAAAATTACAGTGAATTGTTTTTACAATTCATCATAAAAATGTTCTTCATATGTTGATTTATTACATTTTTAGAGAAAGAGATTCTTAGAAATGTTCTGTCCAGATTTTTATTCTAGACACATATTCTAGAATTCACATTTTGCACATTTTCCATTTGGGTCTCTACCATTTCTAAAAACAGAATCGGTGCTTAAAAAACAGCCAGCCAGTTTTTGGCAATAAGTTAAAGTTGTTGGTGTCTGGAAAATGAGCCATTTCAAAATCTTTCTGAATATAACGTCACAAATCAGCAGGCACTGCCCGTCATCTAGTAACCCCAGTGAAGCCTTCCTGTTACCTAACCTTGTACAATGGCTACTGGAAAAGACAAGTTTTTTTTTTTTCTTGGTTGATTTATCATCCAGAAACCACTTACTGCATTCTTGTTTGTGCAAGAGGTGCCATTTCTGCTTTTCAAAGATGTAGGATTGCATAAACTGCACATCTTTTTGTAGCCATATTCACATATGAGGGTAACTAATGAGTTGTGGGGCGTGGCCTGCAGCAGTTTATTTGAATTTAAAGTGACAGAGCTCCAAAACAGCTCAGTCTTAAAGGAGCTCAAAAAAGGCAGAACTGACCAGACTAAAATATAATCTAAGAATGGATACCTCAAATCAGCAGGTATTGTCTCTCACCTAGCAAGCGAAGCCCAGCCCATTACCTAGCAACCAACGTTGAGCTCCAGCATGTTTGGTCAGCTGGTTATATCACTGTATGCAATGGCTGCTGGAAAAGACAAGTGCCTTGTTGTTGACTCACTGTCCAGAAACCGCTTGCTGCATTCTTGTTGGCTGTGTAGGAGGCTCCACTCCTGCTTTTCAAAGACGAATGGCTGTATAATTATGCATCTGTTTGCAGCTAATTTGGACTTAAAGTGACAGAGGCTTAAAACAGCTCATTCTGAAAGGAGCTCAAAATAGGGAGAACTGACTACACTCTCATTATCGAGGAATGATTCTGTGCAAAACATGTAATGAACATGTCTGACCCATTCCAACCTGATGAACAGGCCATTTTTAAATCTGAACAGCGTGTGATTTTTTTAATGATGGGGAGAAAATTAAAAAGCATCAAATCCAGTTATATAAATGTTTGACTACATTATTTTCATACATTCACAGTCAGTAATTCTCTTCCTGAAGCCAGTGAAACTTAGCGACAGAGTTAATATACTTCAGCTTTAGAGAATATGCAGTTAATAATTATAAAGTTGCATATATTAAAGAGTGAAATCTCTGTGTGAATTCAACAGGGCTGATGGGCGGAGGATGATCTTTGAGGTGCATCGGTATCAGGTGGCCTTCTCCTCTGAAGTGCCAAGCTCAAATCTTGAATCCTGCCTTAATTGAGCGCCCCTCCCTTGGCCAGCACGGTTCTGGTGTTCCCCCTCTTGGGACCCGGGGGGCCGGTGTGGCTGTCTGAGGGGGCCTGACCCCAAAACCCTGCCTCAGGCACTGGCTGCCACCAGCCTGAACCCTCCCTAACCCCCAACTATTGCACTCCCCTCTTCATCTTTCTGTCTCTGATGCTCTGCTTCTCTCGGCCCAATTGGCTCTGAGCTACAGACTTCTTTTGTCTGTCCTCATTAGGTTACAAACACACACACACACACACGGACTTTCACTCAGACTGCACATTTCATAAACTCATTATCTTCAATTTACACATTTTTAAAAAATATTAAATTTCTGTTTTTAAAAAAAAATAAATTTTAGTAAACAACTCCAGATTAAGCTATTTGTGATTTTTATTACAACTTCATCTAATTCTGTAAATTATTTAGGAACTTTTGTTTGTTTTGTTTTTTGTGAGTATTAGATGTGATATTGTTGGTGGTAGGCCTCGTTTCACGGAAGAAAATTGCTAACCTAAGCTAAGCTCTCATTTTCTGCAAATAAAAAATACATTTTTGCTTGTAATTTCGTAGACATGTCAGTAGTTCATAGAATAAAAGAACATCGTTCATTTTACTCAAACGTAAACCTGTAAAAAGTAAAACCAGAGAAAGCATTTTAAGTGGTCTCTTCATGTTTTCCAGATCTGTACATATTTAGTAATCAATTACATTGGTGATTTAACCTCTAAAACTTTTTTTAAATACATGAAAAGATTCAAATAAATAACTAAATTCTGTTTTTAGGCAGGAAAATAAACATTTAATTGCCTAAAATGCAACAACGTGGCATTCCTTTAGTGTACTCTTGATCACCTGCAGCTAAAATAAATATATAATTTTAACAACATGTGAAAAGTTCAACTCTTTCTGCTTGACACAAAATCAGTTCGGTGCAGGACTGAACTGTTGATTATGTTTGGATTAACTGATTAACAATTGGAGATTCTTTCACAGGATTTGAACTCAGTGAAGCTGAAACATGATAATCGCTCGAGGAGTTCTGGGTAGAACATATAACTTTTAAAAATCTTGAATGGAAAACTGATATTTTCTCTACAGTTTTGACTTAATTTCTGCTCTGATTGTGTTGTTCTTTCAGAAAACGCCATGATTAATCTGATTAATCGTTTTGGCCTTAATATATATATGTATGTATGTATGTATGTATGTATGTATGTATGTATGTATGTATATATAAATATGTGTGTGTGTGTTTACATGCAGGATCGTCTTTCCCAGCCTGACGCACTGAGATGTCAGAAACCACTCTCAATCAACCGGCTCCTTCAAACTTCTCTCCTGCATCCAGAAAGCGTCTGTCCGTCACTCTGACTGGCAGCTCAGAGGAGGGCTCTGACGGGCAGATGAGAGTAAGAAGCCAATCTCTGCCTCAGAGGCAACAGCGGCAGTCCTGTGTTCTCCTGCCCACATCCCACCGCCTCCCCCTGCCCTCCCCTCTGCACCGCCTGCAGCCAATAAAACATGGACGTCGTCTCGTTCAGGAACTTTATTGTTTGCATGCGGCGGAGAGCCTGTAGTCAGTATGTTAATAGTTAAGAGGACCGACTAATAGCAGGCGGTGCGTTTAAGGGAATCAATCGGACATTTGTGAAGTTTCTGCGTTTTGCTTCTGTGGAGCTTTTTGGGGTAGAAGGCCGTCGCCAGGACAACCATCATCCTCTTTTAATTGATCCGTACTCCACTCTGCAGGTCCTCCACGCTCCCCAGGATCACCTTCGGTCTCGTTTCATGGACCTGCACCTCTCTCCCCGGTCTACCAAATATTGCTCCCCAGGACAACCTTGTTCTCCAAGCCCACCTTGTTCTCCAGGCCCGCCTTGTTCTTAAGACCCGGCTCGTTCTCCAGGCTCCCTGTGGCCGCTTGGCTTTCCACCTGCCTTTGCTGGACTTCTCCAGTCTCCAGGCTCTTCATGCCCACAGCTAGAGTCTCTTTCATGTTGCCCCCCTGGCCGACAACATAGGGGTTGGCTTGCATGTGTGTGTGAGTGCAAAGCAAAGAAGAAGAAGAAAAAAAAAAATCACTCGTGCACTGCAGCTCTAAGATGAAGAAACCTCACTGGTGTGTATGGATGCAGCGTCTCGTTCATGAGCAGAGAAAAAAGGCGGACATGAAACGGACTGAGTGATGAGCGGCTGACAGCAGATCCACTCTGGGTCGAGTCCCGGTGGGCGGAGCCTCAAATGAGCGCTGACACACGATAAGAGCCCCGCCCTCAAACCTCACCGCCCTGACAATAATCACCTGAAATCAATACATTTTAAATTAAAACATAGGTTTAGGTGTCGATTCACAAGTTTTACTGCACAGAGAGAAAATAAAACCCGCACTGTAAAACATTTCCAGGTGGTTTAAGTTGAAAATGAAAGTCCACCCGAGGAAATTGTTTTGGTTTTAACTCAGAAATTAAAGTTCATGAAGTTGATTAAACAACAGAGACAAGTTGTCTAAACATTGTTTAAGTTCATTAATCTTGAATTGTGAGTTTTAACTTAATGCTACAATTTAAACCAAATAATTATTTCACAATAAAAAGAAAAAAAAACTGTCCTCACGTGGTTAAAGAGCCACATTTCTCTATTGTTTTACTCATAATATCAAGTTAAAATAACTTATTTTACTTTAGGATCATTTTAAAACAAATACTTATTTCACAATAATAAAAAAAAATCTGCCCTCATCTAGTTAAAGAGCCAAATTTCTCTATTATTTCACTCAAAATATGAAGTTAAAATAACTGCATATTTTACTTTAGAATAATTTAAATTATTGTTTCAAATTGCAGGAACAAAATTTCTGATCTGATAAATTTTATTAAATTCAGCTCAGAAACATTTACAGTGAACAAAATGTCAGATCAATGTAACGCACTTCCGTCTCAGGATACATATACATGTATACATATATATGTATACATATATATGTATACATGTATACATATATATGTATACATGTATACATATATATGTATACATGTATACATATATATGTATACATGTATACATATATATGTATACATATATATGTATACATATATATATACACATATATGTATACATATATATGTATATAAAATTCAGGAGTGGTAAATAATTACCACTCCTGCTTTTTTTCTCTTTCAGTTTTTTAAGTGCTAAACTAAAAACATTTGGAGGTTTGACAAAACTAATAAAAAGTTAACTTACTGCTGTAAGATTATCTTTCACAAACTCACATTTAGGTTCAAAATCTAAAACTGGCTAAATTTATTTGACTTAAGGAGCAGAACATATAGACACAGAGAGTTGCACTGAGAAGTTTGATGAAAACTATGATGAGATCTGCAGATACGCAGATCCACCAGGTATTTGCTAATTACTGCTGCCGCTAGTCTGAAGGAGCGGAGCAGGGACGATGCAGGGGAGGAGGGAGAAAGTGATTATGGATCCTGAATGGTTGCCATGGGAAATTAAAGGGTTTATCAAAGAATAAAAATCACTTTAGGCGAGGTTTTGGTAAGAGAATAACATTATAATGTGAAATAAAGCTAAAAAAAAAAAGTCTAGGTTTTATTATTTTTTCTTATCCAGTCAACAATCTAAAGACATTCTGTATATTTATAACATAATCATGTTTCTATGTTTTATAACCGTTGTTAAAACACAAACATTTAATCAAATAATCCTGATAATGCTTTGTAAATCTACTGCATATGATAACAGATACAGGATCAATATTTGTTAAAAATGATTCTTCTAATAAATGTGTAAAATAGATTACTTGATTCAACCTCTGCTGTTCTAAATGATCTTTATATTTCAGTCACAGACAAATAAATAAATGGTTAAAACATGGATTTACATTTCATAAACGTCCTTAACTTTTACTTTAATAAAGCAAATTGTGGGTTCGCAGCGTAATCTAATCTGCACAGACAGTTTTAGTTTTTCTTTCTTCCCAAGCACCAGATATTTTAAGTATATTTTAAAGGAGATGTCGGATCATTTTGTTGTTGATTAGAAATGTGTCCCAGCATATCTGTGGTCCTAATCCTGGTTTGTTTAGGACAGAAAAGTCAGACTGGAAGAAAGGCGGGTTCAAACTAAACTGGGTTATGAATATTCTCACAGGAATGAGCCTGTGTTTACATGACAATAATTCAGCTTTTAACTTTCATAGTTTCAGAAATGTAACCGAGTTAAGCTCTTGTCAAAATGAAGGATTGATGAGTGACATTTCTGAGGTGAAAAGCTAATTTTTTAGCTCATAATTTGGCCCACGTGGATCAACCCAGTAAACTAACGAGCTCAGACAAAAACCCTGTAAAAACTTTGAAGAGGAGCGCTCCAGTGGAGGGATTTCCTATTGTAAATCTTCTGTAGCATACTTCAACAAAAACAAATAAAAAGAATTGGAAATGTTAAGCGATGAGATGGTAATTATCAACAGAGGACTGCATGTCAGAAGGGTTGTTGGCCTCATTTCAGCCCTTCTGGGGGATCACAGGTCTCCTTTCTACACCCACTAACATCCAGTTTGTGCCGGTAAATGAATTATTGTCAAAGTCAGAACAATTATGTGTCAGTTTTCCTCCTGGGTCTTTACGAAGCACACGTCAGCTCTTAAAAGGAGCATTTTGATGCATTTATTACACGTTTTTTTCCTCCACAGAACCATATAAATCCGCATACTTCCCCCTCCATGGTGCTACTTAAATGTCATTTCTGTCACGCAGATTTTGACAAACTTTAGACTGCTTATTAAACGCCGCGTGTCACAGCCCGTCAGCTTTGATGCTGAGAGCAGCATTAGATGCTCTGTAGTGATCAAATGTGGGTTTGATTTGAAATGAGACAACAATGAGGCGCCGTCTGAGGAGGATTGGCACGCCTTAGCTTGCAGTTGTAGCTGAGTGTTCGGCCTGTGGCTGGCAGGCTGCTGCTAGCGCTCCGTCAGGCAGATGAGAGCCGGGTTAATGTTGGGATTTGTTCCCTAAAGCTCTGACACAGAGGAAATACTGATCAGCCCCGCCGACCCGCTAATCAGCTCTTCCACAGCCTCAGTCTGACTCACACACACACACACACAGGAGGACTGAACGGTGCAACAAACTTCATTAAGGTAATTTATTTGTATGAATAGTAATACATGTGTCTGGAACCTTTTTATTTTTCAGTTTTCTATTGAGCTTTTGCACGCGACGTCACACTCTTCGGACGTCAAAATAACCAAAACCTGTTAAAATAATCGGACATCTGTAACCTAATGTCGCTTTTATTTAGTTGATTTCACTTTAAAATGCCCATAGGATGCACAAACAGACAAGGATAGAAACCAAACTTGTCATTTAGATGCGGCGGCGACTGGAAAGCAACCACTAATCATAATGACTGGCAGCCATCAGCGAAACCACGTAACCAGGTGTGTTAAGTTCACAGACAAACTACCTTGACTCTATCAGAAACCTTATGTTTTGTGTTCATGTTTAATAAAAGTGATAACTTGTTAACTAACAAATCAACTTCAAAAATGTCCTTAAAAAATAGAAATGCGAGTGAAAATGTTTGCAAACAGAAACAAAATCTAACCAAGTATTTTAGTGTGGAAAACAAGATTTGACATCATCAGCATCCCATATTTTAGCCAAACCCTTTCTTAGAGATGCTAATCTGGGCATGTTTTCTGTTCTTCATTATTAACAGCTGGAAAAATTAAACATAGTTATTGCTTTGTGCATGTAAAATCTACTTTTTATCCAAGTTTACCATTAAAGGAATGATACTGAGTGTATTCAGGCACATTACTGCAAAAACACAATATTACAAACATCTTAGTTTACTTGAAATAGGACAAAACTAACTTTCAAGTGACTTTTCAGCAAGATATAGGAGCTTGTTTTACATAAATATAATAAGTACTAGTCACACTTGCAGCTTATTTAACTCATAAAGACATTTTCCAATAAGTGAAATAATCTACCAATGAGACTTTTTTTAATCAATATTAAGGAATTATTGACTTAAAATAAGCTGCTATTTCTTACTGAAAAGTAACCTGTAAGTTAATTTTGTCTTATTTCAGGTGAACCAACACATTTGCTCTAGAAACATTTAATCCGCTCCTCGAATTAAATTCCTCTCATCGACCTCCGTGAGGCGGATGTGTTCAGTTAAAACTGCTTGAACTTTCACCCCAAACATCTCCCTCACCTCTCCTAATCTCCCTTTTCCAGGTCTCCTTTGCAAATCCCTGTGATCAAAATTCCCACCTCCGCCGTGATCCGGATCACGTGTTCCCGTCCGCCTCCCCGACCCCCGGCTCCCAGATTGGACCGGTCATATGGAGGGGTAATGTGGGTATTGTTCTGGGCTGGGCCGGCCTCTCCGCAGGAACGCTGGATTCTGTTTGAAGTCGTGATCCGGCACAGCCGACTCACCTGCAAGATCAATACGCTGGGTTCAAAGCGGCCGGCTTCACAGAGAACACACTCTTATTAATTTATAGAAACTTCTAGAAACTTTGTCTGAAGGGAAAAACCTCCAACTCTGTGTGGTGGATAGACAGGGGGAATTATTAATACACCTGGAGAGCGAAAGAGGGAGAGACCGTCCAGCCGTCTTCCAACACCTTATATGAATATTTAAATGAGTGACTGTTTGATGTGGATTGATCGTACAAAAAGAGTGTGTGAGTGTGTTCCTGTCGGTAGCCAGATGGATAAGGAACATGCTTTAAAGACTTATTAGATGAAGAACATGTGCGAGGGTGGGTGTGTGTGTGTGAGTGTGTGTGTTTAACTCATTAAGGCAGTGTATTTGAGTTTTCCTTTGTTGTCAGATTTGATGATTGGGGGGAAATTTCCAGCCTTGGATTCAAAGCATTCCCGTTCGACGCTGCGAGCCCGCGGCATCAGGAATGAAACACTCTGCATTTATATTTAATGATATCGTTTTATCAACAGGAACAATCTCAGGATGTTGGCTCAGATTTGATTCCATGTTCCACTGTTTTTTTTTTTAACCTGGGGGACACATGCACACGCTTCCTTATTGCAGTGTCGTTATCATAGCTCCTCCGTTTTCCCCGCGTCTGTGCGTACGTCGTTAATAACCAACAAGTTCCTGACGGTGCGTTTCAATAAAACTCACGGAAACATTGAATCCACTGAGCTGGAAAAGCATTAAAGAGCGAACAGACACCGAATCCTCTACAAAAACCGCATAATTACCTCGAAAAACTTACAAAGCAGACTAATTGATATCTAAAAATAGCAATAAATACTAAATAAAGCTTCATAAAAGCACAGAAAATAACTTTTTTATATATATAAAATCATGTAATGTCTGCCAAAAACATCCGATTCCATCATTTATATTACATTTGCAATCTCAAGTGGCAAGGGCAGGAAACATGAAAGCTTCCTTTTATCTCTGTCCACGTTGCGCATTAGGGACGGACAGCAGACATGTTTTGTGATCTGATTTGAGTCTTCAGCATTCATCCTAACTGCTCTTTGAAATGAGGTGAATCGTGGGATATATGTTGGGAAAGGATTTCTGATTCAAGTTTGGTCCAGTTTTAGCGGTTTGAGTAATATTTAGCTCAAATTAAAGCGGCAGGAAGAGTCACTTGAGGGCCTCGTGTTTCATTCTGACAGATTTTGTGCTGCTTGTTGCTGCATGTGAAGAGAGTTAAAAATAAACAACAGGAAGCTTCTGCAGTTACATTGTGCTTGCAGACCTAATTAAAAATCAATCTGCTGTACAGTCAAGGTTTACATTCACTCTTCATGGGATATTTTTATATGATGAATCTGAATCACTGGGTTTAACGATTACGACTCTGAATCAATATATTTTAGGAATAAAAAAAATCATTGTAAACTTTATTGATGATTAAAATTACACATATCAGCTCAAATATAGCTACACTCCCACCGATTGGTCAAATGATTGGTTTCCCCAACTTTCTACCATCATCCTAACTGGACATTTGGCCATTCCTCTAATCAGAGTTTGTTTAAACAGTTTTTTATTTGGCAAAGACATAATGGAAAAAAAAAATCCCATCAAATTTGACTGAAATATGAGCCAACTGTCTTCAGGAGAAAGTTTTATAGATGTTTTTGATCCCACAGTGCTTTTGTTTCTGTTTTGATCTTTAACTTATTCTTTCTTTCATGTCTTTAATTCTTGGTTTATTATTTATTGTGTATTTACAGATTCCACTGATTTATATTTATGTTTTTTTAGAACTACATTTGGAGGAGAACAAGAACTACATTTGGAGAAGATTCACTGAAAAAAGAAGAGTGCCGAAGATTGAACTTTGAGGAACTCCACAGGGAAGTGGTGGTGAAATGGACTTAAGGCTTCCTGTTTTAACACAGAAACTTCTGTCCTGCTTGAACTAGAAACCAGGTTTTGAAATTGAAAAGATCCACAATTATAGAACCATACATCTTTGAAAATCAGAAGTGGAACCTCCTGCACAACCGACAAGAATGCAGCAAGTTGTTTCTGGATAATAAGTTAAAAAAAGAAAACACTTGTCTTTTCCAGCAGTCATTGTACAGCGTAGTAAACCCAGCTGACCAAACGAGCTGCAGCTCTAGTTGGGTTGCTAGGTAATGGACTAGGCTTCGCTGGGGTTGATAGGTAACAGCACAGTGCCTGATCCCGTTAACAGTTTGGTGTTTGTTTTATTTTGTTTGTTTGTTTTGGGGGGAGGGGAGATGTTTTTAGAAGCAGTAGAAACAGAAATGGAAGAACAAAAACATGCAAAATGTGGATTTTGTGCAACAGGTTCCCTTTTAAGACAAAGATATAATCGACCCAACTAAAAATTTTATTCACTTTTTTGTGCAAAGTATATTCAGAACTGTTTGGCTAACCTTTACACTGAGTGGAAAATATTCACAAAAATACCAACTGAAAGAATAAGAATGGTTTAAATCAAATTACAACAGGTGTGCTCGAGAATCTGTAAGCATTTTCTGGACTTGTATTTTCATTTCGTGAGAATAGAGGATGCAGCTTTGATTCCTAGAGATTCCACTCCAACTTTCACAGAAGTTTAAGTTGATTTATTAGCAATTCTGAATCAGACAAAATCTAACCACACCCCTCATCCAAATAAAAACAGCAGCAGCACAAAAAGATCCTGCATCAATCAGAAAACGCTTCATTCGTCTTCCTGCAGCTCTGACTGTGTGATCTGCTGGTTGAGGTTTTCCACCAGTGAGTCCATCTTTGTGTGAATATAAAGGCTCCTCCATATTCGAAACCCTCCTGAACTTGCACAAACTCCGAGTAACAAGGTTCAAGAGTGCATGGTTCACTTTGAGAGGCTACGAGTGTGTGAGTGAGATGCTTAAGAGGTAGATTGCGTGTGTGTGTGTGTGTGTGTGTGTGTGTGTGTGCGCGTGTGTGTTTGTGAGTGGACTGAGAGTCCAGCACGCAGGCCGGTGCAGTGAACTCTCGGGAAGGCAGAGAGAATCCTAAGTCGGTCTGTGGAGAGTGAGGGCTCTCCCTTTCAACTAGTGCTTCCCTGGACACACACACACATAAAAACACACACAGCCAGTGAGACAGAGGTGTGTTTGCAAAGCAGAAAACATACAAACATGTGAATACATGCATAGAAACGCACACAGGGGACAGAGACGTGGAGGAACTTTTCCACACATGAACAAACAAAACACAAGTGGGATATCGCTACTCATGATTACGCTCCTTATCCCAAACACACACACACACAAGCCCGCACAAAAACACACACACTTTTTTCTTTTTGTGTCTCTCAGTAGTTCCTCAGTGTTTCATCTGACAGCTTATTCCCAGTGAGGCTCCACTTTGTATTCACCCCAGATCCCCTCAGCACAGACACCCTGTGAACACACACTCCCAGGGTGAGAGAGAGGAAAGGTGACCTCGGTCCACACACACACACGCAGGCATGCACACACACCAGGATGTAATCATATTTTACACCAACAAAAACAAACCTCCTGAACTCAAAGAGTTTTCTCTAAAACCGACTCAGCAGGAGACAAAAATACGCTAAAATAGGTTTTAAGAGGTTGAATATTTTTTTAATTTGACGTCTCCTGTGATGTCAGGGCATCTGCAGCATGTAGAGCGGCATCTGAGCGCCATGCACGGGGAGTTTGACTTGTGCTGAGAGGTGAAAAGTCAAAAAGGCTGCACATCAGCAAAATAAAAAAACTGGGATGTATCAACATTAAGTTTAACAGTTTTTCCCGTATTGTGTATAAATCTACTGCAGGGTTTATGAATCAAACATTTTAAAATGTGCTGAGAAAGAAACAAAAACAAATCGGGAGCTAATAAGAAGGGATTTTTGTTAACTTGTCACTTAAAGCCTCCCAGAAGAAGCATGGAGGAAATGATCTGTACTTAAGATGTTACATGTTCTGGTCTTTTCACTTCTTTTCATTTCATACTTGTTGCATTTCGGGTCATTTTGAGCCAGACTTTTGCAGCAGGGAGTTTTGTAGCAACAGTGAATTAAACCTGCTTTGACAATTGATGATTTAAGGAAATTTTCAAAGTTGACCCACAATCTGCTATGATAATACTTGGCTTTATGTCTCCAATTAAAATTCTGAGTTGATGATCTTTCATATTTTACAAGACAGAAGTGGCAAAAACATGGATCAGAATCATAATAAAACAGAAATAGAGTGCAATTCAAACTTTTAAGAAACATACTTTGAAAAAACTTATAAGATTTGAACGTTCTTATGAATATTTGTAAAAAATAAACCTTTTCTTGAGTTATGGGTGCAAGAAAATGGAGAACAGGGGAAATTACCTGGAATCACTTTAAGCTAATAGTACAATAAAAGTGTTATGCTAATGTCAAATAGCACATAATCATCATTCAAAGTCACTCAGCTTATTATTTTTCCCATCACAGGTTAACAGAAACACACAGACATGCTGTAAAAATGTCCAATTTCAAGTTTTATCACTCCATATTTTGATTCTGCCGTTTATTTGCTGCAATATTATTAATCTTTCTGTTGTATATTTAAATATGAATATTTATCCATCGACCCTCTTTGCTTTCTGAACTGAGCTGATTGCAGTTTTCTGAGATGATAGTTGTTTGTTGCAGAGTTTGAACTGATCCAGTACAACTGAAGCTTTTCTTTTTACAGCTATAATTAATATTAACCTGAAACACAAACGCTCACCTGGTCTTAAAGGAAACCTTTTACACAAAATTCACATTTTGCACCTTTTTATACTTCCATTTGCTTTTAAAAGCAGCCCAAGCACTTAAGAAGAAAAAATAGAACAGTTTTTTTTGGCACTAGGTTAAGGTTTTTTGGTGTCTGGAAAATGAGCAGTTTCAAAAACCTTTTAAATGTAACATCACAAATCAGCAGGCGGTGACTGTCACCTAGCAACCTCAGCGAAGCCTAGTGCGTTACCTAACAACCCAAGCAAAGCTCCAGCACATTTTATCAGCTGGTTTTACCACCGCATAATGGCTGCTGGAAAAGGCAAGTGTTTTGTTGTTAACTTACCATCCAGAAACCTCTTACTGAATTTTTATTGGTCGTGCAGGAAGCTCTACTTCTGCTTTTCAAAGATGTTCAGTTGTTGCGCTTCTGTTTGCAGCCATTTTTATGTGCGAGTGTAGACATTGAGTTGGGGGCGTGGCCAGCAGCAGCTTATTTGGATTTAAAATGACAAGAGACCCTTAAACAAACTGAAATCTGATTATATAAGAATGGTTTTGTGTTGGTCATAAATCTATCCTAAAGAAACAAACTTTAATAAGTATCTCTATTTTCTGCGGACATAAACCGGTGAGAAGATGTGCAACTGCAACATTTTAATTCCTTAATTTGAAAATAAAGAGCAAAAAAAATAACACACATCTTACTTTTACTGCAAATTGTTTCATCTTTGGTTGTTGTGGGAACTAAAATTCAGCGTATAAGTTCAAAGCAGCAGAATTCAATTTCCTCGTTCAAACCACCGACACCAGCCGCCGCCAACCTCCTCTCTGTGTTTAGGTTTCCCCTGCAGCGCTTTGGGAAGAAACCACCAGCTTCCCCAGGGAGTGGGTGACACTCACGCTGTGCACGCACACACACACACACACACACACACACACACACACACACATTTGTGTGACCGAGTGTGTGAATCGGTGAGTGTATTTGAGAGAGCTGCGGCTAGCCTTAAACCATCAGCCTAGCGGCAGTACAGTAATAACCACAGGATTCTCTTGCTACCACAGGCTGTATGTGTGTGTGTGTGTGTGTGTGTGTGTGGGTGTGTGTGTGTGTGTGCATACCGATACTGCTCTGTGTGCTTGTGAGTGTATTGATGTATTGGATATGTGCATCCTTGCCTACTGTACTCAATTTTCACATTTCCTGTTATTGCGAAAACCAATGTGCTGTTCATGTGTGTGTACAGTAGCTCATTTATAGCGGTGTAGTCCAATCACGGCTCAGATCTGTTGCTCCAGCCTTGGCAGCAATTGGTCGAACGCTCCAAAGCCACCGGACAAGGTCGCACAGACAAACAGCTACAAAGAAAATATATATTTACGGTGCTTCCTGCATCTGCATGCAAAACAAAATCCTGGTAAAAATATGCAAAGAATGGGAATTGTTTCCTTTTTTTTCCTTTCCTTAAAAAAAAACTGTTTCCTGTCTTCCCTCCTCTATCTTTCCTTCTCTCTTTTTATCATGATCTCTCTCTCTGTCTCTCCCTCTCTGGTTGCTGCAGGGTTGATTGGAGGTTTTGTCACGCCTGCTTTGACAGGCCGGGCAGAGCTCAGGTCCCAACGGTTTGGCAATTATCCTCTAACCCAGCAGCCTACTGCTGCACAAACGCACTCGCACACATCCACACACATCCATACATGGCCTGCATGTCAATACGTCAGAGATGGGGAGACAGCCTGTCTGTGTATTCCATCTCGTTCTCTTTCGCCCTCTTCACATCTCTCCCTCTCTCATTAGCCGGCTGCGTTTTAGAGGGGAGGAAGGTGTGAAACTCCCGAGACTCTTAGCATTCCTCTCTAATATACAGTCCATCTTAAGCCATCCAGGGCCTGAACCGCACACACACACACACACGCACACACACACACACACACGGTAATCCTTGGAGATCAGAAGGGCTGCTCTTTCTCCAGCTAAGTACTGTTGGACTCGTCTACAGACTCACTGACAGCCTCTCAAGCTTAGCAAATGTACAGCAGCTTGTCAGGTTCAGGAAGTAGCTCCAGCTCTGGAATTAGCTCAAACACGGACTTTAGAAATATGAAGGAGGTTTCAGCGTCCAGCCTCATCCTAAACCCGCATTGTTATTAATCAATCGATTAATTCACCAACACATTATTTTAATATACAGGAGTGAAAAGGGAGGAAGGAATTGAATATCAGTTTACGTTAGCTTTATTGTGAAATTCAGTTTTTTATTTTGAAAAGTTTGCTTCCTGTTGAGCTGTATGTAACCAAATACCCAGACTGTAATGGCGTGTTTTGCTAGATTTTTAGTGTTTTTATATTTGCGTTTTATCTTGATAAACATTTTTCAGCTAAATTTACGGTTTTGCACTTTAAGAGCGCTTCAAGAACGACACAGATACTGGATCTGTTGCCATAGCAACATGAACCTCACACTGTAATGACCCTTTGCGCGTGACGTCACGCTCTTCGAAACGCTCCTGACAAAGACACACATCTGGTAGCCTAATATGCTTCCACTTAGTTGATTTCAATGTGAAAATGGTCACAGGGTGAAGCGCGGTCGGCTGCACAGGCAGACAGACAAGGCTGAAAACTGAATTCATCATTTTATTTTATAACTTTTAATGAGGAAAGATGCAGCCGTCAATCACGATGACTGTCAGGCATCTGTGTAACCGAGGATTTACAGTGAACACTTTTACAAGGTAAGAAGATTAACGTTTATATACTTTATAAGTAAGTATGATTAGAAAGATATTAAATATTGCATTATAGAGAATGTAGGCTAACCGCTGGTAACCATGGAGACAGTGTAGCCTAGCATGTATGGAAAAAACTGGTTAGCATTTCGTATGTTTTTAATGTTGCTCCGGTTTAAGGGGAAACTCTGTTTATGACATAGTGACATAAATCATGTGGTGTGAATTCAGGCAGTCGGTAATTTGATCAGGAGGGACGAGGTATGGGTCGGTTTGTAAGCTAGCTGCTTCCAACTTTTGTAAATACCGTTCATGAGCCCCAACCAGGCCTCTAACTTAACTTTAGAATCACACGTGAATAAAGTTTTTTCACTAAAAATCAAGCCACACCGTCGTCCTTCCCGTCATCTTCTTCTCCGTGGTTTAAGTCGAGGGTTAACCTCCGGTTGTTGATCATGTGATGCGAAAAAAAGTGTTTCTGTTGCAGTTTTGCAAAAAAAAATAAAATAAAATAAAATTTGGCACGACCAAAAATCCAATTCACCCTACTGTCAAAACTTTTTATTGAAAAACAACTTCAGCCAAAATGTCAGATTATGCAGCTAAAGAGTTTGACAGCCTTTCTAAACAATGATTAATTTTCCCAAACACTAGTTCTGTTTTTTAGAAGTAAAAAAAAAAATGTTAAAGTTGCCAAAAGTTGTGGTATACCCTGGACAAAACACAAGTTTTTAAATATTAAAATTAAGCTTGAAAATGAAAATAATTTGAAGCAGAAGTGAAAGTAATATCAAGATACTCGTTTAGTTTTGTCACCTTTGGTTTTGTGTTTTGGTTTCTACATTCTGGGTCAGGTTTCCGTCCACTAATCACTCCCTCCAGTATAAATCCCTCCCAGTTTCCTCCTGTCTTGTCAGATACATCATCTTCTTTAGCCTGTTCTGCCTCCTCTAGTGATCGACCCGTATCTCTGAGTTTGCTCTGGGTTTTTGTTGCAACAATTGGACTTAAAAGTTGCAGGTTTGTGTTTGGTTCATTAAAACTCAGCTTTACTGACCTCCTGCCTGCAGGTGAGTTCCTGTGAGTTCCTGGTCTCACAGGTTAGACCAAGTTCGCTTTTACTTGTATGGGAAGACAAGTTTATTAGAAAGTGTCAACAGGAAAATTATATGAGTGAAATCTTGACAATTTGTATTCTTCCATTCAGTTTTAAGCAAACTGTTAGACCTTAGTTCACTTTCTGAACAGAGTAAAGTGCTGAATGTATTTTCTAAATAAATTGTTAGAGGAAGCAGAGAGCTATATATCAACCATCCCATTGTTTCAGTGTTTTAGTCCTCCCCAGGCTCCTCTCTTCTGCAGCTGTTCTCTCCTTCCTCCAGCTAATAATATTCACATGCTGTCCCAGCTGTAATCCAGCCCCTCAATCACCGCTGCTACACTTGTCAGTCATTTTGACAGGCTGTCTGATGAACTCGATGGCATAAACCCTGGCATTGCCAGACAAAGGTGCAAATGCAAATTACTCTGGAGCCTCTCACTTCCTCTTCGATTTACAGCGACATAATGAACAGGCGCAGACCGAAATACCTGCGGATGCGATTGGATGAGCCTGCAGCCAATGGGAGCGCTGAGACGTGTGACGCCTACAGCGAGCTCTACGGGAAGATGGGATGATTTTAACCGGCTGTTTGGGGAAAATATTTCATCAAAGTCGACTCTAATGTGAAATAAACTCATTGCTCAGATATTAAACTACCAGAACTTTGGTTCTGCTTTCGTCAATTCAAGTCTTCTGCTTCTGGTCTTCTCTGAATTCTCAGAACCAAAACCAAACAGCTTTCAGCTTCTATGCACCACAAATCTGGAACAAACTTCCAGAAAACTGCAAAACAGCCGAAATACTGAGTTCCTTTATGTAAAACTGACTTTTTTCCAGCTTTACATCATGTCTTAGTGTTATTCCCTCATCAAAAACATCCCTGGAGTATTTTGATTCTTTCATGCATGGTTGAGAAAACCTTCAATCTCCATGGCAACCATTCAGCTGTGCAAAATGCCTGGGTGGACCTAGCTCCACCTTCAAGGACACAGCTCCTCCACAGAGCTGCAGTTTCCAATCTTCCACCTCCCCACTCCTTCAGACTAGCCAGCAGCAATTACCAAACACCTGGCAGAACTGCGGTACGGCTGAGCTCATTAAACGAGCTACTTCTCAGTGCAACGCTGGTAGAAACGTTATTAAACGGTCGATAGAGGAGCGATTTTTGAGGACGTCCTGAAAGAGAAGTTTCAGAAAGAGCAGGGGCTTCTGAAAGAGACAGAGGCTCAATTTCAAGATGTTAATTACAAAGTAAAACTTCTTTTAATGGTGTGTTCACACCAAACGCATTGATTTGGGTTACATTCAAAGTCTATGTGTAGGCGCATCGGGAGCCACTGCGGCGCGTTTTGACCATCTAGTGCGGCGTGATTTGAACTATTTGGAGCGTTTGATACGTCAAGAGTGTCCAAAGCATCCGCTGTCCACGTGGCTTTGAATGTAAACCAGACGCGAATGATGCGCGAAACGCAAAAATGTCAACCGTCTGCATTCAAAGTGCACACGCGTCGAACTCGAAGCGTCGAACTCGAAGCGTCGAACTCGAAGCGTCGAACTCGAAGCGTCGAACTCGAAGCGTCGAACTCGAAGCGTCGAACTCGAAGCGTCGGACGTGTTTTTGATGTGTGTAACGCGTTGTGAACGCACCATAAGTCATATTTAGAGCATTTTTAGAACAACTGACGTCAACATAGTTACTTGATCTTTCTATAAAATGGCACTTTAAGCCTGGAAAATACATAATCCTGCCCCTTTAAGTCAAAGCTGTGTAGAGCTGCATTTGATTAGCAGTAAGTGGAACATAGATCAACATATTTCATGTGTATTTTGATGATGATGTGACAAACTAATGTTTATTGCTTGTTTCATAATTGGCAACTGTGAGAAGTAGCTGAATTTTACACTCTGAAACCAAAATGAGAAGAACTGAGAGATGGCCAAAGACTTTTGCACAGCACAGCGAACATATGAAGACATAAAAACCTAAAACATGAAACAAGCCCCGGCTATAAGAGCAAAGCTTGATGTTTGCAGCCAGGTGAGGGTCTGTGTGAGGAGGTGTGGGCTTCCCTCATAGGAGACGCCTCACCTTTCCCCTCCTCTAATGAAGTTATTTCTGTTCCTCTCCTTCCTCTGGTTTACAGAGTGGCACCATCAGTGTTTCCTGCTCAGCGCCCTGGGCGGCATAATCGTCAAATCCATCAACACGCTCGCCTCACATCAGATCAGCGCGCCGCTCTTTGAAGGAGATGGACGTTGTAGCTTTATCAAACAGACAATGCAGTGATCTTACCTTCCGGCGTAAAACAACTACATACACCTTACAGCAACAAAAGCCTCTGTGTGTGTGAGCGTGTCTGCGTGTGTGTGTAAGTGGTTATGGAAGCAGAACAAGTAGATGGGTGTAATTTTAAACGTGTGTGTGCTGTGAGAGAGAGTGTGTGTGTAGGCGGACCTTGCCTCAAGCTAAAGTCATTGAACAGTTAAGGAGTTCCTGCTACACTCCAGGCTAAAGCTGAGATGCAACCGTCTGACCACGCGTGAAATTACCACTCTTTCATGAGCAACACACACACACACACACACACACACACACACACACACACACGCGCGCACACGCGCGCAGACGTGTGCTGAGAAAATCATACCTGAGCTTTTCCATGTTCACAAACATCCTGTAGAGTTCTGCAGCAGACAGGAAAACATGTCTGTGCACCAAGAACAAACTACCAGCCTTAGAAGTGCTAATAGTTTATCTACTCAATCCTTTTACTGTCTATTTAAGTCACATGTGTCAAACTGAAGGTCCGCGGGCCAAATCTGGCCCCCCACAGGTTTTCATGAGGCCCTCTAAGTTACATCAATCAGTCGTTCAAGATTTTTTTTTTTGCGCTTCAGCAATTTACCAAAAATGAGCAGATTCCAGCATTCTTTCCCCTGAACGCAAAGCTGTCAGTTTATTGTAAATATTATGCAAAAATAGTAATAAATATGGAGCATAAGTGATGCCAACTCCCAATATTTCTTACTTTTAGTACACTGCTACCTCTGACTTTCTGGATGTCAACTTATAGTCTCTATTTTTATTTTTTATTGTTTTGCACATCTGATTTTGTTTCTGTTTGTTCACTTAATCTTAACACCTGCATTTAATTTGTTTATATTACAATAATAAAATGTAGCGAGTAACAAAAAGTCACATTTGACATCAGACATATTGCAAAATTTCTTGCAAATATTTCTAAATTTTAGCCACAAAATCAGTCATTTTGATTGCAAAAAAAAAATTAAAAAATCACAAAACATTCGCAAAACCCTGGAGGGACTGGTCGACGTGAAACGATGTTCCATATTGTTTAATTCGAAGCAGTACTTCTCGAATGCAGAGGCAGATATTAATTAATATTTTAAGAGTTTGTTAATGTGTTAAATCTGATGTGACATTGCTCTATTGTCAGAGTAAAATTATCCAAGTTTACCTTCAGATCTGTTGCTCTGAAGCAACACAAGCCGAGTTGCAAACAGACGTCTGACTTTGCAAGCAGCCGAAGTTTTGCAACTTGGAAGAAGAAAGAAAAACTAATTACAATCCGTTTGAGCAGCTGAGATAAAACTTTAATCTTTTAAAAAGAAACAGGAAGAAAGCCCAGCAGATTTCTCCCACTGTGGGGAAGTTCAGCTGTACCAGCAGCAAGATAAAGATAAGTGGAAGCATATTTACATAACGGTAAAAGTATGTAAAAAGAACAATGATATAATGTACCGTAAGAGCAAATTTACATCTTAAGAATAATAATAATGTAGAGTTAAAAATGTATGGTTATGTTGCGGAAAAAAACGGAATAAACAACTGTTGATGTCACTGCAGATTAAAAAAAGGTAAAATATTTTTACAACTGGATATATTTAGCAGCTGAGTTTATATAATTCACATTGTCGTTAAATCTTTTGAAAAGCCAACCAATGCTCTACCTGTCTGCAAATAAAACTTGTGCAAAAATGACCAAACTTTTAAACTTTTCTCAAAATGTTCCCCTTTGCTTTTGTAATTCTCACACACTGAAGCTCTCAAGGTTTACCATGAGCTCTATAGTGGAAGAAAATTTCATCTCTGCACAAAATGCCAGAAGGGCGATAAAATGTTTCAATGAAACCGTCCGGTTACAACCACATTGTGTACCTTTTTTTTTTAAAAGCAAATTTTGCACCAAAACATTTACTTGTTTACAAATCCAGCAAGGCATCTAGTTTTATAAACACCTGCAGGGTTTGATTTATAAATCTGCCCTGAATAAAAACAGTTAGAAACAAATATCAAGTGCTCTAAATCTATTTTTTGGTAGCAAGCAGAGGAGGGCAGAGTACACAAACATTGTAGTCAAATAAGAGCAGCAATATTTCAAAATAGTTTTACTAAAGTAACAGTAAAAAGAAGCCAAAAAATGACTCAAGTAAAAAAGATTAACTGATCAAATCATCATCATCATCATTTAACATTTAAAAATCAGATAATCGGAACAAAATGTGCTATAATACAACTGTACATCTTTGAAAAGCAGAAGTGGAGCCTCCTGCACAAACAAGAATGCAGCAAGTGGTTTCCAGATGGAAGAGTCAACAACAAAACACTTCTCTTTTCCAGCAGCCATTGTACAGCGGTAAAACCGACCAAATGTGTTGGATCTTAGCTTGGGTTGCTAGTTAACAGGCTGGGTTTTGCTGGAGTTGCTAGGTAACGGGGCAGTGCCTGCTGATTTGTGATGTTGCATTCTGAAGGTTTCTGAAACGGCTGATTTTCCAGACACCACTAAATATTTATTTAGAAACCGGTTCTGTGTTTGTTTTTTAAGCACTTGAACTGTTTATAGAAGCAGTAGAAACCCAAATGGAATTACAAAAATGTGCAAAATGTGAATTTGGATAATATGTCCCCTTTAAAGCCTTTGTTAATCAGCCTGGGAAGGAAAGACTATGTGGAAAAACTCTGTCACTGAAGCGCATCACATCACAGTAACACTCTCTTAGCTCTGACTTCACATCCAAACAGACTTCTCTACAGAAATGGGCACAAAACACCTTCGCCGTTAGTTCTGCTTTCTTCTCATCAGCTTTCTTTGTGTTTTTTGTTGTTTTTATTTTGTGATGATACTTTTGGCTCCCATTGCTGAATAAACTTTAAAATCGATCCATAAACGCTTCCCTCCATTATTACTCCTGTAAACGCTGCGCTGCTGTGTGATGTCACTGTTCTTCTTCTGCACAGAAGTCTCACTGCGGTCGGGTTTAATTAGTAGAATGAACGACCACACCAGAAAAAAAATCTGATTTCAGAAAAAAAAAAAAAATCAGAATTGAGCATCAAGACGTGCTGTGTGAACGTAGCCTAAGGCACGTTAAAGTCCCGTTTTTAAACTCGCTTTAGAGCTCAACGTTAAGAAAAGCTCAATTTTGATCAAAAAACCTAAAAGCTACGACTTTTGATTCATCCAGAACAAAAACGTTAACGGTGTTGGCAAAATAAGCTGGGAACTTCACTTGTTTTATCTCAACTCTCCTGCCTGTTGACAAGCATCTTAAATGCTTTCAATTAGCTGAGCTGCAAACTGATCTTGAACGTTCAATAACACTCAGCTTACACAAACTGAAAACTCGATACCGTATCCACGAATGGTTTTTATCCACAACCTGTTTATCTGTCAATCAATCTATCAGCAGGTGTTAGGCCTCACACACACACACACACACACACCCCACACACACACACACACACGCAGAGAGTCCTGGGTGCTGGTTCAGTAGAGTAATACAGTCGAGTCTTCCACTGTGCAGGGTGTCACAGCACATTATCCCAATTTCAGATCACAGTGAGTGTGATTTAGACACACACACACACATACTGTACGTGCCGCGCGCACACACACACACACACGCGCACGCACGCACGCACACAATGAGCCATCACAGCAGTCGTCAGTTAGATTTGGTTTTTTTGAAGCGGAGCAGAAGTGCAGTAATGTCACAGCCTTGGGCGACAGACTGCAAGCACCCTGACACCCATTTTACTCCCTCCTCCCTGTTCCTCTCCACCACCTCACCCCCTCCACCCGCCAACCTGCCCGCCTACTACCAACACCATCTTCCTCTTCCTCTCTGAAACACACACACACACTTAATGCAGACTGTCATGCCATATCTTACTCCAAACTCCTGCACAGTCTGTGTGTTTTTTAATGTCTCCTTCACAGAAATTTGAAACCAATTACCTCTCAAGGCTTGATTTAAAAAAGTAACCTGTAATACTTATGCAAAGTTCATATTTTGCATGTTTTTGTGCTTCTATATGTTTATACTGCTTGTAAAAACAGTTGAAGTGCATGAAAAAAACAAACATTCAGCAGGTTTTTGGCTATTAGTTAGTGTTTTTGGTGTCTGGAAACTGAGCCTTCCAAATATGACGTCAGGAATCAGCGGCCCTGTGTTATCCTCGCTCTGAGTTTTCAGTTTTTCCCCAGCAAGATAACAACCCTCCAATAACCAAACTCCTTTTTCTATTTGCTTCTTTATTGAAGAATGGCCTCTGACCTCTGCCTTCACTCTGGCCATCGTAAAACTGAAAAACACAAGGCGTAGTGTTTGCTAACCATGCAAATTAGCCATGCTTAGCGAGCTAAAATTAAAAAAGCATTTTCATAAATGACTTAAATGTACAAATTATTCACACCACTGCTACACAAAACAAAGAGACAATTATTATTTTAGTCATTAGCCAATACTTGCGAACAAATCTCGTCCAAAACACAAAGTACAACGTTCTTTTCTTCCAATTAGTTTGTAAACTGCAAAAGATTCAATCCTCAATACAGTAAAGGGGACCTGCTATGCAAAAGTCACATTTGGCACGTTTCTGTACTTCTACTTGGGTCTCAACTGCTTCTAAAATCAACCCAAGTGCTTAAAAAAGGCCCACAGTTTTCTGGCAAAAAGTTGGTGTCACAAATCAGAAGGCACAGTTTGTTACCTAGCAACCCAAGCTGAGCTCCAGCATGTTTGGTCAGCTGGTTTTAACACTGTACTGCTGGAAAAGACAATTATTTTGTTGTTGATTTGCCATCCAGAAACCGCTTAATGTATTCTTGTTCGTTGTACAGGAGGATCCACTTCTGCTTTTCTAAGATGTACGATTGTATAGTTGCACATCAGTTAGCAGCCATTTTCACGTGCGAACGTAAATGTAAAGTTGGGGGCGTGACCCCGACAGATTTGGATTTAAAGTGATAGGAGACCCTAAAACAGATCAAAATAGGCAGAGCTGAGCAGATTAAAATCTCATAATCTAAGAATGATTTAAAATGTTTTGCACAGCTCATAAACATATGCTAACTTGTTCAAGAAAACCTCATAGGTCACCTCTAATAATAGCAAAATGCAAGCACCTTTCAAGTTTTGGTGATTTGTTTGTATTTTTCATTTATTCTCTAAACACTTTCTGAATATTGTTTGACCAGATTCATGAGAGAAGGTGTTTTTGTTGTTTGTTTGTTTTTTTCCCGTCTGAGTAAGTCTGTGCTTTTATTATTACAGGAGTGTGAGCTTGTTTGGAAGTGTCCACAGTAAAGCCTGCGTTTTAATTTGTTTGTAATGAGGGCCGGTTCTTCGCTGCGAGAACATTCAGTGTGGTGATGTGTGTGTGGGTTCAGACCATGGCCTTAGGTCATATCTACGCCGGGCGGCTGCTAGAGCTCAGGGCTGGAGCATGATCCCCTACGTCTTTAATTAGACACATTAACATTCACACACACTCGCGCACGCCACACAGATAGACACACACTTCCCTTCCTGTGCTGCTTCATTTTCTCTCCTCTCTCTCTCTGTGTCTGCCTCCCACAATAGGCCTGTTGCATGACCCGAGGCTATGCCGACCACACCACATTAAAACCTGAACTAATCAACCTCATACTCTCATGGACATTTACTCTCACACACACACGCGCACACGCACACACACACACACACACACACATTATGTTTTTCTATCTTCACAAGGACTTTGCATTGATTTAATTTATTTCTTTTTTTTTTTTTTTACCCTAAACCTAACCATGCCTCACTCATAAGAGAAAGTGGGTCCTCACAGTGTGGTATTTGTTGGAGAAACCGGCCTCACAATGTGAGAAATGCTAAAAAAAACACACACACACTTTTCACATACAGAGACACACTGTGGTTAATACTGCAAACAGAACATGGTTAAAGTCCGATTTAATGTGGCGACTGTGGAGACGAGCAAATTAAACCTTGAAAATGACCAAGGAGAAAGTAAGCCTGACCCCGTTTATAAATTAAGAAATGATGCAGTAATGGTTTACATACTGTATTTGTTGAAGGGGAAGTTTTATGAAAAATTCACTTTTTGCACATTTTCTACTTCAGCCAAAGCCCTTAAAGAAAAAAAAAAAAAAAAAAAACATTTTTCGGTTTTAAGTTTTATTTTATTTTTCAACAACCTCCAGAATCATCAGTCAAAATCGAAAGGCACTGAACCGTTACTTAGCAACTCCTTTAATGTTTTATTTACACACAAAGCTTTAATAGGGACGTATTTTGTAGTGCTTAAAAAAACACACAGCCAGTTTTTGGCAATACGGTAAAGTTTTCTGGTGTCTGGAAAATGAGCCATTTCAAAAACCTTCTGAATGTAACATCACAAATCAGCAGGCACTGCCCGTTACCTAGCAACCCCAGCTGAGCTCCAGCTGGTTTTAATCCCTGGATGCGTTGTACAATGGCTGCTGGAAAAGAAAAGTGTTTTGTTGTTGACTTGCAAATCAGAGACCACCTGCTGCATTCTTGTTTGTGCATGAGGCTCCACTTTTGCTTTTCAAAGATGTACGGTTGTATAATTGCACATCTTTTTGCAGCCATTTTCATGTGCAAATGTAAACATTACATTTAGGGAGTTAGAGAGTGTGGTCAGCAGCAGCTTACATGAATTTAAAGTGACAGAGACCCTAAAATAGCTCATTCTGAAAGGAGATGACACTGAAAACATTTATCAGAAGTTACTTATTAATGTTGGAAATTAGAAAGTTTCTTACTTGATTGCAGGATGTGTGTGAGTAACATAATCAAGTACCAGCTACATACTGAGACTGATCTATAAACTCATGCAACCAGAGATCGACTAAACCAGAATGAATCACTTCTCGACTATATCGCTGAAGAAATAGAAACATCAACTCAATGTCATTCAAACTTCCTTCAAATATTTCTAAACTTTACCTTGATCAAAGTGAATTACTGTTTTGGAAGGAGGTACGGCTAAATTTCTGTATCGACTCACATACATTTAGTCAAATTCTGTTGGGGAAACTTTTCCCCAGAATGCTATTTGTTCAAGGTTAATCACTTTTGGGGCTTTGAAGTCTTTTCATGGGCAGAAGTGAAGCTGAAAATACATTCTTTAAAGTTGGGAATAATTTTCACATTTCTGCAGTTCACATCCTGCATGTTAAGCAGTCTGCTCACACCTTCCTCTTTGGTGTAGCGTTTGTTAGTTAGTGTGGATTTTTTCCCCTCTTCTTATGGAATAGTTATAAATTTTCCATTGAGATCAAATTACAAACAATCAAAAATACAGGAACAAATGCTGATAAATAGTTTTGCAAGTTCAACAAACCAGATTTCCTGACATGTAAATTTGAGAAAAAGCTATTTAAATCCACATTGTTACAAGTTTTTAATCAGTTCCTGACATCAAGCTTAAATTTTTAGGGAATATCTTGTGAAAGATACTGCTAACATATAAGAGTATGGAAGTAAATATGTGTCAAATGTATGTCAATATGTAACCTAAATTTTTTTGTTGTTGTTATTTTTACATGATTGAAATTTCTGTTTAATTTTTTAACATTGAAAAGTTAAACTAAGAAACAGCTATTGGAAATCTGATCACTTTGAAATAGTAATTTCAGTGGCAAGAAAAGATGCTAAATTATAAACACAAACTTCAATAGAATATTTTTATTTAATAATTTAGCTGCATTAAACAGTGGATATTTGAAGTTCAAGAAATATTGTTTTTTCTTAATTTTGCAAACAAAAATCTGAAAAGTGTGGTGTGCATTTGTATTCTGCTCCTGTGAATTACCTTGTGGTGCTAAATAAACACCTGTTAAAGTTTATGTAAATGTGGTGTGTTTGATGGCATTTAAAGAGCAACACAATCAATATCAGACAGCATAAACTGAAAAATCTTACCAAGTATTTTTAGCCTAGCTTCTAGTGCAAATATATAGTTTGTCTTACAAATAGAAATAAGACAAAACAAGCAACTTTTCTGCAAGAAGAGCTTGTTTTAAGTTAGTAATTCCTTAATATTGATGAAAAAGTTCTGGTTACATTGGCAGATTATTTTACTTATGGGAAAAATGTTTTTGTTTTAAGTAAAACTAGTACATCAGAATCATTTACTTAAAACTAGTTCTTATTTCCCACTGAAAAGTTACTTGTTAGTTAATTTTGTCTTATTTCAAGGCTACTAAGATATCTGCGGTAGAAACTAGACCAAAAATACTTGGTAATATTTTGTGTTTTTGCAGTGAAAGGAGCCATCTTGTATATTTAGCCTCCAAACAGATTCACTTTGAGCTTTAACAATGCATACAACGCCTCACTCCTGGCAATTGAGCTTAAAAAGAGCTCTGCGCTTCTTGCTCTGAGCACCTCTCACCTGGAAAACTAATGATTATTGACTTCCCTCCAGCGAACGTTGGGGACGTTCGCCTCAGGCCTTTGACCATTACACACACACACACGCACACACACACACGCACACACACACACACACACACACACACATACACGCAGTGACACTCCAGAACTACAGTTGACACCAGACACATGCAGCCTCAGAGGCAGAAGTCATCACCCATTTAGCATCATCCTAACAGGAAACCATGCACACATATATTAATCGTTGTGGGGCAGGAGGTCAGAGCGTAGGTACGGGGAGCGGGCTGATGGGGTGAGGGGTTGTTGGGGTTTTTTTTTTCCTCCAGTAGCAGCAGCTTTGCCTGGGGGGCTTCAGACCTGCCACTCCCTGCCAGAGGAGAGAGGCTGTCACTACGCGTCTGTGTCAGTCTGCATGTGTTTATGGGTGTGCATCCAGCACTCGATTTTTTCTTCTTCCATTTGTGTGTGTGTGCGTGTGTGTGTGTGTGTGTCATTCCCGCTCTGCGTCAGCGGCTAAAAGCTGCCAGGCCGCATCGTGTCTCTGTGCTTCCCTGTTTCGCTCTGATTGGCCGTCTCTCTGGTTTGTAGGGGAAAGTGGAGGAGGTAAAGGAAATCTTACACATTGTGTATTCAGATTTAGGCCTCTCGTCAATCAATCAAGTTAATCTGTGTGGTTCATTTCAGCAACAAGGCACCATAAAAACAAAAAAAAAATGTCATCATTTCACATCAAAATATTGGTCAGTGTGTTATTTGTTATGGTTCTAAACAGCTGGGTTTTAGTTAGACGTAAAGGAACTCAGTTTCTTGGCTGTTTTACAGTTTTCTGGAAATGTGCGCCAGATTTTTGGTGCACAGAAGCTGAATGCTGCTACTCCGTGTTTGGTTCTGGTTCTTATGTGCATGTCACTCAAAACTGCGTCAAAAATAAACTAACTCTTACCAAGTATGTTTTATCTAGTTTCTAGTTCACCTTATCCTATCACACTTTTTCCTTCCACTCAACTTTCCATGAGTACATCTGGATACAGCACCTGATCAGACAGCTTTTTTACTAATGGAATTTAGCAGCTTATCCTCCTTATGGAGGACCTTACACTTGGTTGCAAAAATACTAAATCTTACCAAGTACTTTTGTCTAGTTTGTAGTGCAAATATCTTAGTCTACTTGAAATACCACAAAACTAACTCACAAGTAAGAATTTGAAGCTTGTTTTAAATGAACAATCCCTAAATATTAATTTAAAAAAGTGAAATTGTCTCCTAGTTGAACTAATACTTTTACATCAATATTAAGAATTACTTACTTAAACTCCTAAATCTTGTTCAAAAGTTAATTGTAAGATAACTTTAGTAAATAATAGAGAAATCTGGCTCTTAAACTAGGTGAAGGCAGTTTTTTCATGCATATTGTGAAATAAGTATTTGGTTTAAATTGCAGCAATAAACTAAAACCTACAATTCAAGATTAACGAACTTAAAAAACAATGTTTATACAACTTGTCTCTGTAGTTAAATCAACTTCATAAACTTTAATTTCTGAACTAAAACCAAAGCAGTTTACTCTTTGGCAGGTGGACTTTCATTTTCAAATGTTTTACAGTGTAGTTTTTATTTACTTAAACTGTGAAGTGTTAGCAGATGCCACATTCGATTACTATATTTCATCCCACAGCAAAAACACACTTCCTGGATCCTTCTGTGGTCCTTAAGGGCAAACGCAAACCATAAAGTGAGATTCTTTGGACTGGTGTGTGTTTATCTGTAAACATGAGAGAGTCGCTTCTCTCTTAGGACAGCTTGAATTAAAAATATCACCACACTGACAGACACTGGGCTGTTTTTTATCGTCAGTAAAAGTCTCAGATGACTGATGTGAGGTTGCGGCTGCGTGTCTGCTGCCATCTGTCTGGGATGTCTGGCTGGATTCGGCGCGTCAAAGCAGCGCGAGGAGGTTTCCCACAACTGACAGATGTGTTAACGCCAAATCGGCCCTTCGAAACCCAGCCGTGTCACCTCCGACACGCCGCTGTCAGCCTCCCCCTGACGAGCTCTGCAAGTGAAATGTGTCAAAGGAAGCATCCGTCTCTCAGGCTGCTTTAAATGTTTTCTGTTGTTAAAGCCGTTGTTTTTTTTGGTGAGATTTCAGTCAGAAGAATGTTATTGGATTTGTTGTTATCAAAAGCACAAAATTATTTGAGTGATTTGCTGACACGATTTTATTATTTATTCATGATCAATTTGATGTTTTCAGATTTGATTTGAATAAATAACAGTGGTGCAAATCAAGCTGGGCTGTTTATCGTTGTGAAAAAATGCTCAGTCCGATGCATAAAACATGTCAGAGGATGGTAATATGCCCAACATATACCAGCACCGTTGCTTTATTGATAAAAGATGATAAGATTATTGAGGATTTGATGAGACATGTTGCACATTTCAGAAAGCACAGACGCCTGCTTGGTATTTGAAAGAATACTGATGATGTTTACCTCAGAAATTCAACATATATCATCTATTATTCTACTTCACCTGTGGTGCATTTGCAGCTTTGCTGCAGAGAAACACCAAGTACTGCATGACTGTAAAGTGGAAGAAAAATAATGCATGGTCTTAAAAATGGAAAACAAATAGAAATGTAAAAACTTTGACGCGTTTAAGTATTTAACCTGTTTTATTCTAAAAAAATATCTAAATATGATCAAATTAACTCTTCAGAAGTCACTGGATCAATAGAAAGAGTCAATCTGTGTGTAATTTAGTCTATGAAAATTTCTGGCACCAGACATGCCAAAAAAACAAACAAAAAAACCCCACTATACTAAAAGCATGGAAAGATCTGAAAAGTGTGGCATGCATGTGTGTTCAGCTCTTATGTTGCAAAAAAAGCCTATCTGCAAAATAATGTACACAAGTGATAACGTTTTACTTACATAAAAGTAAAGATACAGAAAAGTAAAAATTTTACTCTGAGTAAAAGTTACTTTTTATGAGCAGAAGAAAGTTCCTCTTTTGAATTTTACACACAAAAAAAAGAAAATGTATTGGTCTCCAACAGAATAAAAAGTCATGAATGAAAGGATTAATGCTGGTAATTGTTTTATTATTATTATTATTTATTATTATTATTATTATTATTGATTAACATATGATTTTAAATGTGTGGAAGGAAATTCTTTGCTCACAGCTTACTCAAGTTTAAGCAAAAGTTTGGCTTTTGTAAACTAACTAAAAATGTACAAAGTGTAGATATGTTACTTAATTATAGTAACACCAGTAAATGTTACTTTCCACTCCTAATAATTACACCTGCAAGACTTTTGACCTATGTCTCTACACGACAAAGCACAAAATATTACCAAGTATTTCTTGTCTAGTCTCTAGTTCAAATATCTTAGTACAGTTTAAGAAACTAACTTAAAAGTAACTTGTCAGGAAGTTACAGCTTGTTTTAAGTCAATACATTCTTAATATTGATGAAAAAGTCCCAGTTCCACTGGCAGATTATTTAACTTATGAATTTTTTTTCATACAAGTGAAATAATCTGCAAGTGGAACTAGAACTGGTTTGCTAGGTGACAGGCTGGGCTTAGCTGGCGTTGCCAGGTGACGGGCTGGGCTTGGCTGGCGTTGCTAGGTGACGGCGCCAGTGGAACTAGAACTTTTTCATCAATATTAAGAAATTACTGGGTTAAAACAAGTTGCTATATCTTGCTGAAAAGTTCCTTGCAAGTTAGTTTTGTCTTATTTTTGTCTTAATATATTTGAACTACAAACTAGACCAAAAATACTTGGTAAGATTTTGTGTTTTGGCTGTGTAGTTATTTTTCAAAATGGGATGGTAATTATTGTCAATCTGTTTTTAAGTATAGACGCAATGTTATTTCTTTCAGTTTCATGTTGGATTAGCAAAATATCTGAAACTTGTTCAAGTTAAAGCACTGCAAAAGCAAAATCTTACGAAGTATTTTTGGTCTAGTTTGTAGTGCAAGTATCAGTATATTTGAAATAAGACTAAACTAACTTACAAGTAATCTTTCTTCAAGAAATACGAGTTCATTTTAAGTAAAAAATCATTCTTAATATTGATAAAAAGGAAATACAAATTCTATTGGCAGATTATTTCACTTTTAACTTGGAGAAAATGTCATGTTGTAAGTGAAATATTCATGAAAAGTTCCTTGTAAGTTAGTTTTGTCTTATTTCAAATGTACATTTGCACTAGAAACTAGATTAAAAAAAATACTTGGAAACATTGTATTCTTTTACAGCATAAACCTTTATTTAAATTGCATCCACATGCCTTTTTGCAAAATCTATTTCTGGTACATAAATCATATTGTGTAGCAAACCGTTTATGACTTTTTGTGTTTTATCTGCTTGACTTTTTTAAGACAAAAAAAAGAATAAAGAATAAAGAGACAGATAGGGCTCTTTATTTTAACTCTTAATTCTGCTAGAGGAAGCTGGTTAACCCCTAAGTGTTTCGCCCTGAGGACATCCATGAAAACTTAATCAGCCCCACCTGGGACGGGCACCTACATAACAATAACTCGCATTTGAGTGTGTGTGTGTCTGTGTGTGTGAGTGTGAGGCGAGGTCAGTGAGGTATGCAAGTCGATGCCTTATTGATGAGCGGCTGGCCAGCGGTGGGCGGAGCCTGTGGTTCGGTGGTGGCATCTCTAAAGCAGAAGAACCGGAGATGAAGGCGTCCTGGCGACCGTATGTTCTCGTTTAGATCGGTTAGCACGCCTAAAGGCACGAGGCTTTCATCTGAACGCGCCGTACAAAAACCGCCGCTGCACAGCGACGCAGTTCGTACGTTTGTGTCTGTTTTAAAATAATATGCGAGTCTTCCAGAAGATCGATCCATCTTTGTGTCTGACGGTCTGATGCACATCAATAGACATTGATCACGCTGCAGTTTGTGTGTTCGTTATGGTAATACGCTGGAGCTAATGAGACAACACACACGCACAGTTTATCCCACCTGAGAGGTAATTTCTTTCTCTTGCTGAGAGGCGCCAGAACAAAACATTAATTATTCTGAAATATATTATTCATTTTTAAAATTGGCTACAGTTCTCCTTGTCCGACCTAAAGAATCAATTTGGCCACTGGATATGATATGCACAGTCAGTCGTCTGACACACACACACACACACACACACACACACACACGGATAGAAACACACAAGAGAGGTCAGTAGGAATGTGATCAGAATCTGAAACGGATTCTGCAGCAAGCATTCATTCACTGCCACAACAAAGGAGAAAAAACAAGCAAAGAGACACAAAGCGTCTGATTTTAAACAATAATGTTATTTAATTTCACTTCAAATCTCATCTTATGGCATTTACAGGAAGAATGGGTCCAATTCATGTACAAAAATATACTGTAGAATTAGAGATGGGATCTGAAAAAGGCGTTCAAAATCAGTTTTCTATTTATTTATTGTTTTATCCTTGCAGTAATTCCATCAATGAATGGTCTGTTGGTGAAATGTGAAGATACATTACTCTGATTTTGTGCTACCAACTGTTCCACACTGCAGACTGACCTATAATCTGTACATACAAAAGATGTCAGTCTCTTTTTGCACAAAATCATTCTTAAATAATGATTTTAGTCCGAGCCGTTTTAGAGAACCTGTCACTTTAAATCTAAAACAAGCTGCTGCTGGCCACACCCCTTCAACTCCAAGTTTACACTCGCATGTGAAAATGGCTGCAAACGGATGAGCAGCTATACAAAAGTACATCTTTGAAAACCATAAGTGAAACCTCCTGCACAACTAACAAGAAAGCAGTAAGTGATTTCTTGATGGTAAGTCAACAATATAACGCTTGTCTTTTCCAGCAGCCATTGTATAGCACATACAGCAGAAAAACCAGCTGACCAAATGTGCTGGAGCTCAGCTTGGGTTGCTAGGTAATGGTGCACAGCCCATCAATTGTGACTTAGCTAGGAGGTTTTGGGAAAGGCTCATTTTCCAAACACCAAAAACATCTGAGAGGATTTTTTTCAGCACTTTGGCTGTTTTGAGAAGCAGCTTAGAACCAAATGGAAGTAGAAAAATGAGCAAAGTTTAGAAATGTGCATATTAAGGCCCCTTTCAGATCATAGAATCTGATTTTTTTTTATTATTATTATTATTTGTTGGCCGGAATGTCAAGATATTTTGGGAAAATATTACATTTATTTTATTGTTTTCATCGGCTCAGAGTTATTCGCTTTTCTCATGTTGTTTAGCCCTAAATTTTATTAAGATACCTCACACAAACATTTAAATTGTTTTACAAGTCTGCAAGCAAGGAAAAAAATACCAAATACTTTTATTTTTATTATTTTTTCAGAATCAATCAGTTTAATTTACCAAGCTGGTGCATACAAAGCAGAAATTTGACTTTGGTTCCCACTTAACTCGCAATGAAAACGTTAAAATAAACAAAACAATTCTTGGGAATTAAAAAAGTTTTTTGTATATATATATATATGTGTGTGTGTGTGTGTGTGTGTGTATACAGTGGTTTTATAAAAGAGGAAAACAAGGTTGAAAGAGTGGAAATATGCATGGTATCGATCTGGGAACTCTGGCTGTTCAGCGTTCATCAGAGAGTCAGCCTGGGGAAAAAAACGTCTCTGTGGCGGCTCATTTTTACAAATAGTGCTCTGGTGTCGACCTGAAGGAAAAAGTCTAAACAGTTTCAGGAGTGATTTTGCAGTTATGATAGCGTGGTGTTGGGAAAATATATATTTACCTGGTTGAGAGGGAAAGAAAACACTGAATTCATAAATTTATAACAATTGTTCAGCATGAATTTGTTCAGAAAGTTGTGAAGGATTGGGATTAGTTCAGATTTTCTAAAGAAAATAGCACAGGGTGATTCTTAGATTTCAGTTTTCAGGTAAGTTTGTGTACAAAAGCACAACATTAGCATTCGATTGCAAACTGTGCATACATGTGGTGACAGTAGAAAGGAAAACTCCAACTGTCACCATATGCAGGATGTGTACAATTTTACTAATTTGGCTGCTCAGTAAGAAGGGTGGATTACAATCTTTGCTGCAAATCACAGCTAAATGTGAACGACTATGTGAGGCTATGAGTTACACTAGACTTTAAATCAGCTTTAGGAATTTATCAAAAAGTAGGCTAAGAAAGATGGTTGTCAAACTTCTAAATTTAATGCCTTTGTTTTTCTTTTGCCATTCTTGGTGCTGGAACAGGTTGGGTAAAAACTAGACCCATCTGCTATGATATACTGAAACGTTCCTGAATCCACACAGCAAAAACGCTAAATCCTACAAAGATCTTTTGTCTAGTTTCTAGTGCAAATATCTTTGTTCACTCGAAATAAAACAAAACTAACTTACAAGAAATATAGGAGCTTGTTTTAAGCAAACACATTCTTAATATTGATGAAAAAGTATCAGTTGAACTGGCAGATAATTTCACTTATAACAAGACATTCACATAAAAATGTTGTTTAATTACAATAACGTCAGTAAATGTAAGTGGTGTAAGTGGTTACTTTTCTGACAATTACGCCTGCAAGAATTTTACATGCAAGAACTCAAAATCTTCTAAATATTCTAAAGGTAGATTTGAATAAATACAAAAAATAACTCAAAAGTAACTTTTCAGCAAGATAGATAAGTTTGCTTTAAGTAAATAATTGTTGAATTCAGATTGTTTTTTTCAGTTAAAACAGGAAAAATGTCTTGTTATAAGTGAAATAATCTGCCAGTGGAACTAGAACTGGGTTGCTAGGTGACGGGCCGGGCTTGGCTGCCGTTGCTAGGTGACGGGCTGAGCTTGGCTGGCGTTGCTAGGTGACGCCGCCAGTGGAACTAGAACTTTTGATCAATATTAAAGAACTATTGACTTAAAACAATGTCCAGTAGCTGAAAAGTTACTTTTAAATGGCATTTTAACTAAAACTCTGAGGTGTGAGAATGTTTTTATCTTTACTTTTATGTCGCATACTGTTTTTATTTCTTCTTTAATTATGTAAAGCACCTTGAAATGCCTTGCTGTTGAAATGTGCTATACAAATAAAATTTGATTGACTGATTGAAAGTTAGTTTTGTCTTATTTCAACTGTACTAACATATTTGCAACAGGGACGTCCAAAGTGTGGCCCGGGGGCCATTTGTGGTCCATGAAATGATTTTGTTGTGGCCCTTGATCAGAATTCAACTATAGCCTAAATTTGGTTTGCCAGTTCAGGCAGTGGATACAGATTTTAAAATGATGTTATGGTGCAGTCTTTCAAGAAAAACAGACAATTTAAGATACTAAAGTGGAAAATATAATTTTAACAAATTAAAAGCAAGTGTTTTGCTTTTAATTTGTTTGAATGTTTTTTGTAAAAGCAACCATTTTTACTGAAATGCAGACTTGGGCATCCCAGTTTAATAAACTAGTCAAAGTAAAGCAAGAGTGAGCCGCATCCTGTTCTTGTTTCCAAAAAGGCAAACAAAAAATGTAGAAAAATATGATCAACCTAAAAAAATCTAAAACAGTTTGTTATATTTTTATCTGGAAAACCTGAAAGCATTTTTTTTGTGTTATCCATGACTTGCCTGGTGAAATGTGACAGCTATCACGTTTAGTTTCAGGTAAAAATGAAAACATAATATAGTCTTGCAATTATGATTTTAAAAAGTTGGTGGCCCCCGGAGTTCTTTCAGCTTGACCTTCCTGGCCCCCAAAAGTTTGGACACCCCTGATTTACACTATAAACCAGACCAAAACGCTTGGTAAGATTTTGTGTTTTTGCAGTGCAAAAGCAAAGTTCTCATTAGCCACATGGGTAATAATAAGTTAAAGTTTGAAGCCGGCAGGGAGAAGGCCTACTTTTATGTGTACATAATAAAGTTGAAGCTCAGCAGATGAATATGTTTAAAATTAATCTTAAAAGGAAAAAAAAAAACAATTTAAACTTGAATTCACTACTGACATTTTTATACATCAGCATAAAAACTTATCAGCAGGACAATCTCTAACAAAGTTTTACCTTCAATAAACAGAGTTGTTTTTTAATAAGCCTCCTCCCCCTTGTGGCTCTTGAAACTGCCGACTTTAAAGAAAAACCTGCTCATCAAAATCACGGAGCCTGACGCTGACCTGTGTGTCAACGTGTAACACATGTCAGGCGCCGCACTTTTGGGACAAGGTCTTGACAAAGCGGAGTTGTTACCGGTAGGAATTAGCCAGAGGTCATATCTCAATTCGTGATATTCATCAAAAAGTGGAATACTTATCCATTTAATACTGTGCATCGCTCAGAGCCGCCTAGCTTCAGACCAGATCATGTTGAAGAGATGAAGAGTGTCAGACAAAGAGAAAGCAACTACAGATGATAGAGGAGTAAAGAGAGGAGGTGTGTGTGTTTATCTGTGTGTGTCACAGTAACCAAGCTTCAGATAGAGATGTTGGGCTATTTTTTTTTCTCTCTCCTCAGAGGGGATAATTATCGTTTGCATATTCATATATGCAAACACAACATGAATAATTTCCCTCTCCCACTCTCCAAAGGTTAGCTCATTAATTACAGCCCAACAATTAGCAGGAAGCACTTTTATAATTAATTATTTTTTGTGCCAGCCTTCGTGCATAACTTACAGAAGGGTCAGAGTCCAGGACAGCTGTTGAGGGCATCTCCAGCGCGCGGCGTGCCCATGCTAATGTAATGTGTGTCTGCAGTTTTAAACGTTACACAGTAAATTAACACTGAAAGTGTTATTTTAACACCAACAAAGAGTCTAAAGTGTCCACACTAGTTGGTGTTAAAATAACATTTGTGAAAGTCTTGAAAGATTGACACCCATTTTTTAAAATTTTTGTTAAATTAACATCAGACATTGTTAAATAATCAACAATACTGAGTGTCACATTAACATGACAATGGCATTGGTGTTAAATATGATAAAAGTAAAACCAACACTTACTGCAACCTGCGGCCACAAGGACACAAGTGGTTCTCTGGACCCTCAACAACGGCTCTTAATAACTTTGACTAAAGAAAAATTTTTTAAAAAGGCAGCTGACATGTTTTATAAAATGTAGCCATGCAATATTTGCACTGAATTTCCACAAAGAATGACACAAAAAGAGCCAGTAATGTTTCCAGATACGATTTTTACAACGGGGTATAGGGCCGGTGTAGGTGGAAAAAGAAAAAAAAGAGTAAATTTCAGCCAAAAAACTCAGAAATTTGGCTGAAATTTCTGAGTTTTTTCTAAGAATTTCTGAGACTCTTAGATTCAGAAAATTTCTAGAAAAAACAAGAACATTTCTAAGCTCCAAAAGATGAAAATTAAAGCCCAAGATTTCCAACTTTTCAAAAATCTCAAATATTCTGAGTTGAGAGGATTTTATTGTGAAAATGTACTCCTTTTTTTAAATCTGTCTTCAGCGTTTTCTCATCAAGTTGGAATCTATATGTTGTTTTTTTTTTATTACATTTTCCATCCCACTGAAGACAAAAGATGCATCTTTTTTTGCTAAATGTGATCTTTACCTTTATTTCAAATCCTAAAAATAGAAATAAAATGGGACGTCCCATTTTACTATACAAATTCCCTTCATTTCCTATATTTATCTAAAATTCCTAGTTGTCTTGCGGCTCTAAACGAGTTTTATTTGGCTGGCCTGACAGTAAGAGTGTCTCTCCTGGTTGCAAAGGTTGCAGATCTCTGATTCAGAGAGATCAACCAACCTGACAATCTTGTTTTTGGACTGTGGGAAGAAGCTGGAGTACCCAGAGAGAACCACAGGGAGAACATGCAAATGATCCAGGCAACAGTGCTACCAACTGAAGACATTCAGCATTTATGTTGGATTAAGAACATGAATCTTTTTGTTTTGACAGTGATTTTTGAGGAAACAAACAACTTGTGTGAGGGAATTAAGAAAAAATCCCCCCATCCCCTCAGAGGCTTAACATTAGCTGCTTGCAATGTTGCCTTTTTAAACATCCACAAAGTAGAATGCACTTTGCTGCAGCCGTTACACGAAGGAGTGGCTTAATCAGCACCATATGCCAGAAGTTACACTGACTGGGTTATTTTGAAGCCGTCTGTTGCTAAAGCAACACCAACACTTTTTATTTAACACTACACCAAAGATTTTGATGCTGGCATTTTTACTGTGTGGCATGTATGAGGATGTGGAGCGAAACTCTTTCAAAAGAAAAGAGATTAGGATGTACGCCATCAAGGCAAAACCCACACACTCTCATAAATACAAGAAAATCAAAATGCACATGTTAGGACAAAAAAAAAAAACATGCACCCACAGACCAAACATGCTCGCTCCCTCCCCGCTTCCCTCGCTTGTGCAAACACGCACACGCAGAGTGGCCTCAGTGTTGGTTGTTGCCTGTGGGCCTGTGGTCTTTGAACTGCCTCTCAGACTCCAGTCTGCTCAAATTCACCATCAGAGATCCAGCTCTCTGCCTGCCTAAACTACTCCAACTCAAACACACTCAAAGAAAGAAGAAACGCACGCACGGCCAGGCAGACAAACACATCAGACTGGGATGGAGGTGCACAGCAAATCACAGCAGCTCTGCTTCAACCGGCACAAGTTCTCTGGGAAATTAGAGCTGGTTTCCTACCTGGAGTCAAACATCCAGCAGCCCAACCTGAAACTTCAGAAAGGAAACTGTTCCAGAGCTCATTCTGCAGTACAGACTTCTCTCAGGGTTGTTTGGCTTTATTTACAGATTTAACGCTTTTTGCAAAAATGCATAAGTTCAGGAAAACTCTTGGATTCCTTTTTTTTTAATATATATTATTTATATTAAGTTGAAAAGTACAACAGAGTATTAGGACCATGCTAACAAAATAAAATTACAAGAATAAAATCATAAAATTACAAGTTATAATATTACAAAACAAAAATAAAGTCACAATATTACAAGAATAAAGTCGTAGTATTATGACTTTACTTTGGTAATATCCTCACTTTATTATGGTAATATTATGACTCATTATACTATAACTATAATCTTATTTTATTTCAACATTGTCAGTAATAGCATATATCTAAATTGACAAGTGATCAATATCAATAAATACTAGGCTTGATAGCATATTCAATATATATATACATATATATATTGACTGAACTCCAATCCAGACCCACACATCATTCAAATTCAATTCAAATTAAAAAATACCTTATTGATCCCAAAAAGAAATCAAATGTTGTTGGAACTCACATTAATTCAAAATTTGTCAAAAAAGTTGTTTTCAGGGAGAAAGGCTTTAGCTGCTCACCCTCTCTCAGCCAGCTGAGAAACGTTGGCCACATTAACTCTCTAACTCTGTGGTTACCTAGCAACTCATGCATTCCCTGGTTACCTAGCAACACTGAAACCTTAAACTTGCGCAGCAGCAGTTTAAGGCTTCGGTTTTTCCTCATATCTGCTTAAAAATAACATAACTGCGTGGAAAGAAAACTATGGACAAAAGAGGAAATGTTACTCCACCAATATGGCAGAATTCTGATTATTGAAAACAAAAAACTGAGCAATTATTATTGATATTGACTGATGTGAAGCTCTTATATTGCGGTACGTTTTTCAGCCACACCGTCCAGCCTTAAATACTCGCTACGACACAGGATGAGCTGAAGTTTTCTTTAGTGTCGGATGAAATCTGCTAAATCAAAGTCACAGTGCAGCCCCACTGGTGTGAATGAATGGCATCTTCAGGTAGGAACAGCTGTATTTATAAAGTGGCATTACATCCCCTTGAATGTTCATAAACCACATAAAGACATCAGACTTTTTCATCAGGTGTGCCAACAGGTATTAAGGTGATGAAAGCTGCAGAATTTAATGCAAAGTGAACATTACAACCGAAAAATGTTACGAGATCCTTTTGGTCAACACACCAAAGGCTGTAAGACTTTATAGTCGCGGCGTTGTAGCAGATAATTTCCTGCCTGGCATCTTCCCACTTTGATCCAGGCTCCTTCCCCACACAGTCAAATGAGAGATGATGTGACTGCGCTGTTATACGCCGCGCGTGTAGGCTGTGTCTTCGCTTTAAAGAGGAGTTTCAGAACTGAGAAACCTGTCCTGTTCACTTTCTCACGGAAGCTAATTTACCGGCGCTCGCTCGCTTGCTGGTGACACCGAGGAAAGGGAGCCGCTAAGCTGTTTGTATCACACGTGTTTGTGTTTTGGGGGGAGAAAAAAAGACTGTTTGAAGAGGGAACGGATACATTTTCCTGCTCTCTCCTCCCATTAAACATATTTGTACATTTCATCTCCAATAAAAACAGCAAATCAATCTCATTTGGCGCTCTTCAGAGGGCTCTTTGATGTGAATGACCTCCCACTTTCTGCATCAACTGGAGCCCAACGAACACCCCGCAAAAAAGTGATATTTATCCCACTTTCCAAAATTATTTTTTTTTTTTTCCAATGGAAAATCCTTGAAAATTTCATCAAACACATTCTAATCAGGGACTCCTCAGGTCAGCTAATGAGTTGGCAGGAGTGGAGCCCTTTCCAGGCGGTTCTCTTCAAAGGGCCGGCTCATTAGCGTTAGCAGCTCTGATTATGATACTTTCACATGCTCCCCTCACACACACACACACACACACACACACACTTGTATAGAGCTGTGATTAGCTCAGTTAGCATCATTAGCAGCCAAGGTCAGTGTTTGAAGCCGGAGACAGACAGGCTACCTCCTCCTTCCTTCAACCAGCCTTTCAAAATGTCTCCCAGCTCCAAAGTTATATCTCTGCAATTAGACCAGAAGAAAAAAGAAAGGAAGTGGAAAGCAAAGGCATTTTTTTTAAATTTAGCAATAAATTAAAAAATTTAGTTTGTCCTTTTTTGTCCTTTAGCATTCAGGTTTTAATCTGCCAGCATTTCCCTCCGTTGTTCTGTGCAGGCAACGAGATAAATGGTTCTCCACAACTCCACTGAGAGTTAATTAAAAAAGATAGGTGGGGAAAAGTGTCACTACTTTTTGGATTATTCAGCACTCGTTTTGCTTTCAACACGTCTTGTTGTATGGCTCTGTGCAGGGGTTCAGAATGACTCCTGACACTGATTGGACAATTGGAGAGCAAATAAAAATTTTAAGTTTGGTGCAAAATCAAAACAAAAAAGTGTTTCATTAAATAACCCAAAAAATGGACAATTGGCAAACATGATCTACAAATTAAAAAGCTGATTTCTCAAAATGGGAGGACAAGATTGACATTTGCCCCATTCTCAACACCGAGACTTTACTGGGATATTTTGTTTTTGTGACGTTTCTTTAAGAGTTCATTTTAAAATCGATCTGTTAGCTATTAGATTAAACTTTTATGAGGGCAGGCTCAAGCAATCTTAAGAGACTCTTCAAAAACAATCTTAAAACTTTTCAGTCACCCACTTTCACTGGCTGAAAAACGTATCACGACATAAGCATTTCATATCAATCAATATCAATAATTATTGATCAGTTTTTTGTTTTAAATATCTGAAATATTGCCAAACTGTTGGCTTGATCTTTCCTGTTTTATCCACAGTTTTCACTCCACACTGTTTATTTTAAGCAGCTCTGAGGAACAGAGGTGAAACTTTAAACTGCTGCTGTGACAGTTACTCAGCAGGTTGTTGCTAGGTAACCACAAGTTACTAGACAAGTTGTTGCTAGGTAACCAAAGAGTGAGGGAGTTAGTTGAGTCCACCAACCTTGCTTAGCTAGCAGTGATACAGATAATGACTTTCCTCTGCCTACACCCCCCAGAATGCTGTGCAGTTTTGTTTTTAATTTTACCGTTTACAATTTTCCTTGTTAAATATTATAATTTTACAAACTGTGACAATAACAGCGAATCACATGCTAAATTTATAGTTTTGTGTAGCACCACTATAATTGCAGTAATCCATTTTATCTGCTATATAACTTTTTCCTTTTCTTATGTTTTTCTTTGTTTAAGAGTGTAATGAAGTTGTTGAACAAAATTTTAATTTGTGTAACATTTCCAATGGATTCTTTGAGTTTATGGGTCATGGACAGAGGAGGGAAGAGTACCCAAAAAATTTACCCACGTAAGATCATCACTACTTCAATATAAATCCAGGAAATTAAGTAAGTAAAATGAGTAAAAATGTATTCTGTAAAAAGTCTATACAAGTACTGAGTAACTGATCGAATTATCAATCATTTCACATTTATAAAACTACATTGTCAACAGGACAAACTCTAAAGTTTTGATATTTTAAGGACCAAAATGACAATAATTAATATAACTAACAAAAAAATAACTAAATCAAGCAAAAAAAAGACATTTCAAAACAGTTTCTTTGAATAAAAAACTTATGAAACTTTAACAAAAACTGCAGGTGTGTGTCTGTGTCTGGTGAATCTTTGATTAAAACTTGTTTTTCATTCAGTGGGGAGAAAATCCAGAAATTTTACTCAAGTAAAAGCAGAGATACTTCATAATAAAGTTACTGGAGTAAAAGTAAAAAGTACAGTGTAGTAAAAGTACATGTTTTCAAAAGAGTTACTCAAGTAAATATAATTGAGTAAATGTAACTAGTTACTCCCCAACTCTGGTCACGGATGCAGTGGGTTTAACCGAGATCGACTGTGACTGTTTAAGGAGCTGTGTGTAAATGTGTGCAGGAGCTGGAAACATGAATCCAGGGCTTCTATGTGCACGCAGGCGTGACTGTGTGTGTGTGTCTGTGTGTGTGTGTGCTCCCAGAGAAAGCCAATTGAAAAACCTCTCTGTAGTCTATCAGATTAGCTCCATTAGTGGATTAGCCGGATTAGCGGGTTAATTGCAGTCTGCTGCTGCGTTGGTGCGCAGAGGCTAATGACGGCTAACGCCGGTTAATCGCCCGGCAACGGGCTCGTCTGGCAACATGGCGCACACGTCAGGGAAACCAGCGTCCAGCAGCTTCCCATGAGGATTAGCAGCCAGACATCACTGCTAGCTAACAGCAACACCTCTTTCGCTTGGCTTTTTTGCCACATTTAATTATGAAAACAATAATTAATGGAACACGATAAAAGCAAAAATATAAAAACAACAATAAAATACATTGCATAATATAAGATAAAGTGATATTTTAGAGTATAAAAAAGGTATTAAAGGAAATTATTCTGTATAAAAATGCATTTCAAAAGAGGTTTGATGATGTTTTCTAAAATTCTAGATTTATTGTGAAATGTTCCTGTTTTATATAGATAATGTTTGTTTTGTCTCTAGATCCAACTTGGTTTAGTTTTTTCCCCACTTATGTATTTTGGCCCTACACTGTAAAAAAATATTTAAAAAAAAGATGGATTTTACCATATAAATTCTGTGGATGCCAGAATTTTATGGTATAAATATCAAATGTATTTGGTATAAATTATTTGCTATTTATACCAAATTCTACTTTATAAATCCAGATTTTACCATATTGATAAGGTAAAATCCAAAACAACAATAAAATTGTTAAAAATGTAAATCCATATTTATACCATAGAATTCTGTGGAGGCCAGAATTTTACAGTATTTATACCAAATGTATCAGGCTGTTTGGTATTTAAACCAAATTTTACTGCATAGATGTAGATTTTACCACAGTGATTCAGTAAAATCTGTGTTTATGCCATAAAATTCTGTGGAGCTGCCAATATTTCACTGTTTTTACAGTGCATTGTTAACCCTTGAAACACATTTGTTCCCCTTTCTGGTAAAACACTTGTTACAGAAATATGTTAACAAACAAATCCTGTAACTCAAACAGTGCAATTAGTAATTGGACAGTAACTCCTGTACGAGAAGCCGTCCGGCTCTGCGGATCAGCACCTTGAGGCAGATGTATAAACAAAACCAAAAATCAACCTCAATCACCGCCGCTGGAGAAAACGAACAGAAAAAGACGATCAGTCCAATCTGCGGCGCGTCTGGCCGTTAGGATGCGGCGTTTGGAGCCGAGCGGATGCCGTGTTATTGATGCGGTAGCCAATGAGGTCTGACACATGGCTTCAGGACAGGAAACGCCAGGGGTTATGGGTAAAACGGGTGTTAGCAAGCGTGAGCCGAAAACGCACGTTGCTGGCATGCAAAGAAAACGAGATGGAAAGCGTGTCCACGCGCGTACACACTCTCCATATATTCTGTGGGCACCTCGGCCTCATTAAGGGGAAGAGGAGGGCTCCCTGCTCATCTTTTAAAGATAAAACAAAGTGCTGTGATGTCATACCTCATCAACCTCCGCTGAGGAGACGAGAAGCACTTTAGTAGAAAGAGCAGAGTGTGCGATCGCCTGAACGCACAGACCTCCCTCTGACACTCGCTCGTGCTTTTTTTCCTCTTCCTCACAATCGTGGCGGCAGCGGATGGTGGATGAGGGATGCATGTTGGTTCGGGGCTAAACATGATATCTCCTTTCCCCAGGGCCAGCCAATCAGAACAGCCTGCCAGGGAAAAACAGCAAAAGCACTCAAGATTGGCCAGAGGAAGACACACTCCTAAACACATACATGCTAACATGCACATAAACCTACAAAAAAAAAAATATAAAAACACTCTGAACTCCTTTAAAAACAGCCATTCAGACAAAGAAATGCATGAGAAAGACCAGGGAAGTTGCTGGAAAATTAGCATGTATATCTTTTTAGAGTGTATATCAGCTACCAGCAGTATGCGAGAACAAAGCTGGGACTGTGTGTTCTTAGAGTTGCACCAGTTTCTGCTGGGGGTTGGTCCTTAGGGTGGGAGCTGGGGGGTACGGAGCACAGGAAGTAAGCACCTGGGGGGGCAGCAGTCAGGAGAAGCGCCTAGAGGTCCAGGGCAAGACACGATCGCTGCTACCGGCTCTGTTTTACGGAAGGAGGATCCAGGGGAAGCGTTTACAGGGGAAGCAAACCCCCCTATTAAAACCACATTGGGTTTTGAAGACAGTCGACACAAATCAGCGCAAGAATTTCATGTTTTTCACAAGTTGTTTCTTGAACCCTGATGGTGCTATGAGTGGTTCCCCTTGAGCATAATTTGGTCACAAAGACATGAAACTGCTGTGTTGTCTAGACAAAGATAAAGATGAAGTAGCCTGTTCTTTTCTTAATGTCACTGAAACCTGATCAAATATGTCAAAGGAGGCTTATTGTTGCAAAATTCAGATTTTGCAAGTATTTTGTGCCAAGTGCTTAAAAACCCACCCAAACTGTGTCTGTGTTTAGCTGTGTCTCTCTCCAGGATGGAGCCATTGATTTTTTGTGTTTTCATAATTCCCTTCATAAAGCCGACTTGCTCTTTTTACAAGCCAGCACTGCAAAAACACAAAATCTTACCAAGTACTGTTGGTCTAGTTTCTAGTGATATTATCTTAGTACTCCTGAAATAAGACAAATCTAACTTACAAGTAACTGTTCAGCAAATTATAGCAGCTTGTTTTAAGTGAATAATTACTTAATATTGACAAAAACAATTACTAGTTCCATTGGCAAATTATTTAACTTATAACAAGGGAAGAATGTCTTGTTACAAGTGAAACAATCTGACTTTTTAAAAAATCAATTTTAAGCAATTAGTGACACAAAACTTGCAAATATGTTTTGCTGAAAATTTACTTGTTTTTATCTTATTTCAAGTTCAAGAGTACTAAGAAATTTGCACTAGAAACTAGACCAACAACACTTCCAAGAGTTTGTATTTTGGCAGTGTGTGAGTACCTTTGTTGTAAGTCTGGAGTCTAAAAGAGGTGGACTGATTTTGACTTCTTCTAGGCGCAGTGATCCTTAGAGAAAACACTGAGAAAATGTAAAAACAAAAAAAAAAACTTAAACTAGCTGTGATGTGTTTTACTTTACTCTGTTTCTGTTGGAGTTATTCCTGTAGATTGACTTGTGAACTGTCTTTGTTCTACTTCCTGGATAAAGCCATTGATGGAGCCATTTCTCCCATTAACTTTCTGTTTCTTTCTTCTTTTTTTCATTGAAAGTACACCTGGGTTACGGCTTCAGTGTTTAGCTTTGTCTCTTTCTTAAACTGAACATTTGGCAGACCAATTTCTGTCATTAACATTGTGTGGCCTCTTTCCAGTAGAAAGTTCTCCTACATTAGTGCAACATCATTATTTTGTTAAAATAAGAAAAATAAAACTTTTTTCCAGATAACATGTTAAATATATGAAATATCTTGATGATTAGATCAAATATGCTCCTTTTCTGCAATACAAATATAGTCAACTTTAATTTNTAACTTTGACTAAAGAAAAATTTTTTAAAAAGGCAGCTGACATGTTTTATAAAATGTAGCCATGCAATATTTGCACTGAATTTCCACAAAGAATGACACAAAAAGAGCCAGTAATGTTTCCAGATACGATTTTTACAACGGGGTATAGGGCCGGTGTAGGTGGAAAAAGAAAAAAAAGAGTAAATTTCAGCCAAAAAACTCAGAAATTTGGCTGAAATTTCTGAGTTTTTTCTAAGAATTTCTGAGACTCTTAGATTCAGAAAATTTCTAGAAAAAACAAGAACATTTCTAAGCTCCAAAAGATGAAAATTAAAGCCCAAGATTTCCAACTTTTCAAAAATCTCAAATATTCTGAGTTGAGAGGATTTTATTGTGAAAATGTACTCCTTTTTTTAAATCTGTCTTCAACGTTTTCTCATCAAGTTGGAATCTATATGTTGTTTTTTTTTTATTACATTTTCCATCCCACTGAAGACAAAAGATGCATCTTTTTTTGCTAAATGTGATCTTTACCTTTATTTCAAATCCTAAAAATAGAAATAAAATGGGACGTCCCATTTTACTATACAAATTCCCTTCATTTCCTATATTTATCTAAAATTCCTAGTTGTCTTGCGGCTCTAAACGAGTTTTATTTGGCTGGCCTGACAGTAACAGTGTCTCTCCTGGTTGCAAAGGTTGCAGATCTCTGATTCAGAGAGATCAACCAACCTGACAATCTTGTTTTTGGACTGTGGGAAGAAGCTGGAGTACCCAGAGAGAACCACAGGGAGAACATGCAAATGATCCAGGCAACAGTGCTACCAACTGAAGACATTCAGCATTTATGTTGGATTAAGAACATGAATCTTTTTGTTTTGACAGTGATTTTTGAGGAAACAAACAACTTGTGTGAGGGAATTAAGAAAAAATCCCCCCATCCCCTCAGAGGCTTAACATTAGCTGCTTACAATGTTGCCTTTTTAAACATCCACAAAGTAGAATGCACTTTGCTGCAGCCGTTACACGAAGGAGTGGCTTAATCAGCACCATATGCCAGAAGTTACACTGACTGGGTTATTTTGAAGCCGTCTGTTGCTAAAGCAACACCAACACTTTTTATTTAACACTACACCAAAGATTTTGATGCTGGCATTTTTACTGTGTGGCATGTATGAGGATGTGGAGCGAAACTCTTTCAAAAGAAAAGAGATTAGGATGTACGCCATCAAGGCAAAACCCACACACTCTCATAAATACAAGAAAATCAAAATGCACATGTTAGGACAAAAAAAAAAAACATGCACCCACAGACCAAACATGCTCGCTCCCTCCCCGCTTCCCTCGCTTGTGCAAACACGCACACGCAGAGTGGCCTCAGTGTTGGTTGTTGCCTGTGGGCCTGTGGTCTTTGAACTGCCTCTCAGACTCCAGTCTGCTCAAATTCACCATCAGAGATCCAGCTCTCTGCCTGCCTAAACTACTCCAACTCAAACACACTCAAAGAAAGAAGAAACGCACGCACGGCCAGGCAGACAAACACATCAGACTGGGATGGAGGTGCACAGCAAATCACAGCAGCTCTGCTTCAACCGGCACAAGTTCTCTGGGAAATTAGAGCTGGTTTCCTACCTGGAGTCAAACATCCAGCAGCCCAACCTGAAACTTCAGAAAGGAAACTGTTCCAGAGCTCATTCTGCAGTACAGACTTCTCTCAGGGTTGTTTGGCTTTATTTACAGATTTAACGCTTTTTGCAAAAATGCATAAGTTCAGGAAAACTCTTGGATTCCTTTTTTTTTAATATATATTATTTATATTAAGTTGAAAAGTACAACAGAGTATTAGGACCATGCTAACAAAATAAAATTACAAGAATAAAATCATAAAATTACAAGTTATAATATTACAAAACAAAAATAAAGTCACAATATTACAAGAATAAAGTCGTAGTATTATGACTTTACTTTGGTAATATCCTCACTTTATTATGGTAATATTATGACTCATTATACTATAACTATAATCTTATTTTATTTCAACATTGTCAGTAATAGCATATATCTAAATTGACAAGTGATCAATATCAATAAATACTAGGCTTGATAGCATATTCAATATATATATACATATATATATTGACTGAACTCCAATCCAGACCCACACATCATTCAAATTCAATTCAAATTAAAAAATACCTTATTGATCCCAAAAAGAAATCAAATGTTGTTGGAACTCACATTAATTCAAAATTTGTCAAAAAAGTTGTTTTCAGGGAGAAAGGCTTTAGCTGCTCACCCTCTCTCAGCCAGCTGAGAAACGTTGGCCACATTAACTCTCTAACTCTGTGGTTACCTAGCAACTCATGCATTCCCTGGTTACCTAGCAACACTGAAACCTTAAACTTGCGCAGCAGCAGTTTAAGGCTTCGGTTTTTCCTCATATCTGCTTAAAAATAACATAACTGCGTGGAAAGAAAACTATGGACAAAAGAGGAAATGTTACTCCACCAATATGGCAGAATTCTGATTATTGAAAACAAAAAACTGAGCAATTATTATTGATATTGACTGATGTGAAGCTCTTATATTGCGGTACGTTTTTCAGCCACACCGTCCAGCCTTAAATACTCGCTACGACACAGGATGAGCTGAAGTTTTCTTTAGTGTCGGATGAAATCTGCTAAATCAAAGTCACAGTGCAGCCCCACTGGTGTGAATGAATGGCATCTTCAGGTAGGAACAGCTGTATTTATAAAGTGGCATTACATCCCCTTGAATGTTCATAAACCACATAAAGACATCAGACTTTTTCATCAGGTGTGCCAACAGGTATTAAGGTGATGAAAGCTGCAGAATTTAATGCAAAGTGAACATTACAACCGAAAAATGTTACGAGATCCTTTTGGTCAACACACCAAAGGCTGTAAGACTTTATAGTCGCGGCGTTGTAGCAGATAATTTCCTGCCTGGCATCTTCCCACTTTGATCCAGGCTCCTTCCCCACACAGTCAAATGAGAGATGATGTGACTGCGCTGTTATACGCCGCGCGTGTAGGCTGTGTCTTCGCTTTAAAGAGGAGTTTCAGAACTGAGAAACCTGTCCTGTTCACTTTCTCACGGAAGCTAATTTACCGGCGCTCGCTCGCTTGCTGGTGACACCGAGGAAAGGGAGCCGCTAAGCTGTTTGTATCACACGTGTTTGTGTTTTGGGGGGAGAAAAAAAGACTGTTTGAAGAGGGAACGGATACATTTTCCTGCTCTCTCCTCCCATTAAACATATTTGTACATTTCATCTCCAATAAAAACAGCAAATCAATCTCATTTGGCGCTCTTCAGAGGGCTCTTTGATGTGAATGACCTCCCACTTTCTGCATCAACTGGAGCCCAACGAACACCCCGCAAAAAAGTGATATTTATCCCACTTTCCAAAATTATTTTTTTTTTTTTCCAATGGAAAATCCTTGAAAATTTCATCAAACACATTCTAATCAGGGACTCCTCAGGTCAGCTAATGAGTTGGCAGGAGTGGAGCCCTTTCCAGGCGGTTCTCTTCAAAGGGCCGGCTCATTAGCGTTAGCAGCTCTGATTATGATACTTTCACATGCTCCCCTCACACACACACACACACACACACACACACTTGTATAGAGCTGTGATTAGCTCAGTTAGCATCATTAGCAGCCAAGGTCAGTGTTTGAAGCCGGAGACAGACAGGCTACCTCCTCCTTCCTTCAACCAGCCTTTCAAAATGTCTCCCAGCTCCAAAGTTATATCTCTGCAATTAGACCAGAAGAAAAAAGAAAGGAAGTGGAAAGCAAAGGCATTTTTTTTAAATTTAGCAATAAATTAAAAAATTTAGTTTGTCCTTTTTTGTCCTTTAGCATTCAGGTTTTAATCTGCCAGCATTTCCCTCCGTTGTTCTGTGCAGGCAACGAGATAAATGGTTCTCCACAACTCCACTGAGAGTTAATTAAAAAAGATAGGTGGGGAAAAGTGTCACTACTTTTTGGATTATTCAGCACTCGTTTTGCTTTCAACACGTCTTGTTGTATGGCTCTGTGCAGGGGTTCAGAATGACTCCTGACACTGATTGGACAATTGGAGAGCAAATAAAAATTTTAAGTTTGGTGCAAAATCAAAACAAAAAAGTGTTTCATTAAATAACCCAAAAAATGGACAATTGGCAAACATGATCTACAAATTAAAAAGCTGATTTCTCAAAATGGGAGGACAAGATTGACATTTGCCCCATTCTCAACACCGAGACTTTACTGGGATATTTTGTTTTTGTGACGTTTCTTTAAGAGTTCATTTTAAAATCGATCTGTTAGCTATTAGATTAAACTTTTATGAGGGCAGGCTCAAGCAATCTTAAGAGACTCTTCAAAAACAATCTTAAAACTTTTCAGTCACCCACTTTCACTGGCTGAAAAACGTATCACGACATAAGCATTTCATATCAATCAATATCAATAATTATTGATCAGTTTTTTGTTTTAAATATCTGAAATATTGCCAAACTGTTGGCTTGATCTTTCCTGTTTTATCCACAGTTTTCACTCCACACTGTTTATTTTAAGCAGCTCTGAGGAACAGAGGTGAAACTTTAAACTGCTGCTGTGACAGTTACTCAGCAGGTTGTTGCTAGGTAACCACAAGTTACTAGACAAGTTGTTGCTAGGTAACCAAAGAGTGAGGGAGTTAGTTGAGTCCACCAACCTTGCTTAGCTAGCAGTGATACAGATAATGACTTTCCTCTGCCTACACCCCCCAGAATGCTGTGCAGTTTTGTTTTTAATTTTACCGTTTACAATTTTCCTTGTTAAATATTATAATTTTACAAACTGTGACAATAACAGCGAATCACATGCTAAATTTATAGTTTTGTGTAGCACCACTATAATTGCAGTAATCCATTTTATCTGCTATATAACTTTTTCCTTTTCTTATGTTTTTCTTTGTTTAAGAGTGTAATGAAGTTGTTGAACAAAATTTTAATTTGTGTAACATTTCCAATGGATTCTTTGAGTTTATGGGTCATGGACAGAGGAGGGAAGAGTACCCAAAAAATTTACCCACGTAAGATCATCACTACTTCAATATAAATCCAGGAAATTAAGTAAGTAAAATGAGTAAAAATGTATTCTGTAAAAAGTCTATACAAGTACTGAGTAACTGATCGAATTATCAATCATTTCACATTTATAAAACTACATTGTCAACAGGACAAACTCTAAAGTTTTGATATTTTAAGGACCAAAATGACAATAATTAATATAACTAACAAAAAAATAACTAAATCAAGCAAAAAAAAGACATTTCAAAACAGTTTCTTTGAATAAAAAACTTATGAAACTTTAACAAAAACTGCAGGTGTGTGTCTGTGTCTGGTGAATCTTTGATTAAAACTTGTTTTTCATTCAGTGGGGAGAAAATCCAGAAATTTTACTCAAGTAAAAGCAGAGATACTTCATAATAAAGTTACTGGAGTAAAAGTAAAAAGTACAGTGTAGTAAAAGTACATGTTTTCAAAAGAGTTACTCAAGTAAATATAATTGAGTAAATGTAACTAGTTACTCCCCAACTCTGGTCACGGATGCAGTGGGTTTAACCGAGATCGACTGTGACTGTTTAAGGAGCTGTGTGTAAATGTGTGCAGGAGCTGGAAACATGAATCCAGGGCTTCTATGTGCACGCAGGCGTGACTGTGTGTGTGTGTCTGTGTGTGTGTGTGCTCCCAGAGAAAGCCAATTGAAAAACCTCTCTGTAGTCTATCAGATTAGCTCCATTAGTGGATTAGCCGGATTAGCGGGTTAATTGCAGTCTGCTGCTGCGTTGGTGCGCAGAGGCTAATGACGGCTAACGCCGGTTAATCGCCCGGCAACGGGCTCGTCTGGCAACATGGCGCACACGTCAGGGAAACCAGCGTCCAGCAGCTTCCCATGAGGATTAGCAGCCAGACATCACTGCTAGCTAACAGCAACACCTCTTTCGCTTGGCTTTTTTGCCACATTTAATTATGAAAACAATAATTAATGGAACACGATAAAAGCAAAAATATAAAAACAACAATAAAATACATTGCATAATATAAGATAAAGTGATATTTTAGAGTATAAAAAAGGTATTAAAGGAAATTATTCTGTATAAAAATGCATTTCAAAAGAGGTTTGATGATGTTTTCTAAAATTCTAGATTTATTGTGAAATGTTCCTGTTTTATATAGATAATGTTTGTTTTGTCTCTAGATCCAACTTGGTTTAGTTTTTTCCCCACTTATGTATTTTGGCCCTACACTGTAAAAAAATATTTAAAAAAAAGATGGATTTTACCATATAAATTCTGTGGATGCCAGAATTTTATGATATAAATATCAAATGTATTTGCTATTTATACCAAATTCTACTTTATAAATCCAGATTTTACCATATAGATAAGGTAAAATCCAAAACAACAATAAAATTGTTAAAAATGTAAATCCATATTTATACCATAGAATTCTGTGGAGGCCAGAATTTTACAGTATTTATACCAAATGTATCAGGCTGTTTGGTATTTAAACCAAATTTTACTGCATAGATGTAGATTTTACCACAGTGATTCAGTAAAATCTGTGTTTATGCCATAAAATTCTGTGGAGCTGCCAATATTTCACTGTTTTTACAGTGCATTGTTAACCCTTGAAACACATTTGTTCCCCTTTCTGGTAAAACACTTGTTACAGAAATATGTTAACAAACAAATCCTGTAACTCAAACAGTGCAATTAGTAATTGGACAGTAACTCCTGTACGAGAAGCCGTCCGGCTCTGCGGATCAGCACCTTGAGGCAGATGTATAAACAAAACCAAAAATCAACCTCAATCACCGCCGCTGGAGAAAACGAACAGAAAAAGACGATCAGTCCAATCTGCGGCGCGTCTGGCCGTTAGGATGCGGCGTTTGGAGCCGAGCGGATGCCGTGTTATTGATGCGGTAGCCAATGAGGTCTGACACATGGCTTCAGGACAGGAAACGCCAGGGGTTATGGGTAAAACGGGTGTTAGCAAGCGTGAGCCGAAAACGCACGTTGCTGGCATGCAAAGAAAACGAGATGGAAAGCGTGTCCACGCGCGTACACACTCTCCATATATTCTGTGGGCACCTCGGCCTCATTAAGGGGAAGAGGAGGGCTCCCTGCTCATCTTTTAAAGATAAAACAAAGTGCTGTGATGTCATACCTCATCAACCTCCGCTGAGGAGACGAGAAGCACTTTAGTAGAAAGAGCAGAGTGTGCGATCGCCTGAACGCACAGACCTCCCTCTGACACTCGCTCGTGCTTTTTTTCCTCTTCCTCACAATCGTGGCGGCAGCGGATGGTGGATGAGGGATGCATGTTGGTTCGGGGCTAAACATGATATCTCCTTTCCCCAGGGCCAGCCAATCAGAACAGCCTGCCAGGGAAAAACAGCAAAAGCACTCAAGATTGGCCAGAGGAAGACACACTCCTAAACACATACATGCTAACATGCACATAAACCTACAAAAAAAAAAATATAAAAACACTCTGAACTCCTTTAAAAACAGCCATTCAGACAAAGAAATGCATGAGAAAGACCAGGGAAGTTGCTGGAAAATTAGCATGTATATCTTTTTAGAGTGTATATCAGCTACCAGCAGTATGCGAGAACAAAGCTGGGACTGTGTGTTCTTAGAGTTGCACCAGTTTCTGCTGGGGGTTGGTCCTTAGGGTGGGAGCTGGGGGGTACGGAGCACAGGAAGTAAGCACCTGGGGGGGCAGCAGTCAGGAGAAGCGCCTAGAGGTCCAGGGCAAGACACGATCGCTGCTACCGGCTCTGTTTTACGGAAGGAGGATCCAGGGGAAGCGTTTACAGGGGAAGCAAACCCCCCTATTAAAACCACATTGGGTTTTGAAGACAGTCGACACAAATCAGCGCAAGAATTTCATGTTTTTCACAAGTTGTTTCTTGAACCCTGATGGTGCTATGAGTGGTTCCCCTTGAGCATAATTTGGTCACAAAGACATGAAACTGCTGTGTTGTCTAGACAAAGATAAAGATGAAGTAGCCTGTTCTTTTCTTAATGTCACTGAAACCTGATCAAATATGTCAAAGGAGGCTTATTGTTGCAAAATTCAGATTTTGCAAGTATTTTGTGCCAAGTGCTTAAAAACCCACCCAAACTGTGTCTGTGTTTAGCTGTGTCTCTCTCCAGGATGGAGCCATTGATTTTTTGTGTTTTCATAATTCCCTTCATAAAGCCGACTTGCTCTTTTTACAAGCCAGCACTGCAAAAACACAAAATCTTACCAAGTACTGTTGGTCTAGTTTCTAGTGATATTATCTTAGTACTCCTGAAATAAGACAAATCTAACTTACAAGCAACTGTTCAGCAAATTATAGCAGCTTGTTTTAAGTGAATAATTACTTAATATTGACAAAAACAATTACTAGTTCCACTAGCAAATTATTTAACTTATAACAAGGGAAGAATGTCTTGTTACAAGTGAAACAATCTGACTTTTTAAAAATCAATTTTAAGCAATTAGTGACACAAAACTTGCAAATATGTTTTGCTGAAAATTTACTTGTTTTTATCTTATTTCAAGTTCAAGAGTACTAAGAAATTTGCACTAGAAACTAGACCAACAACACTTCCAAGAGTTTGTATTTTGGCAGTGTGTGAGTACCTTTGTTGTAAGTCTGGAGTCTAAAAGAGGTGGACTGATTTTGACTTCTTCTAGGCGCAGTGATCCTTAGAGAAAACACTGAGAAAATGTAAAAACAAAAAAAAAAACTTAAACTAGCTGTGATGTGTTTTACTTTACTCTGTTTTTGTTGGAGTTATTCCTGTAGATTGACTTGTGAACTGTCTTTGTTCTACTTCCTGGATAAAGCCATTGATGGAGCCATTTCTCCCATTAACTTTCTGTTTCTTTCTTCTTTTTTTCATTGAAAGTACACCTGGGTTACGGCTTCAGTGTTTAGCTTTGTCTCTTTCTTAAACTGAACATTTGGCAGACCAATTTCTGTCATTAACATTGTGTGGCCTCTTTCCAGTAGAAAGTTCTCCTACATTAGTGCAACATCATTATTTTGTTAAAATAAGAAAAATAAAACTTTTTCCAGATAACATGTTAAATATATGAAATATCTTGATGATTAGATCAAATATGCTCCTTTTCTGCAATACAAATATAGTCAACTTTAATTTTAAAAAAAATACAGGAACATAGCAAGCAAGAGCTACATGGGTAGAGATATCTAGCTAGCAAGAGATAGATACGTAGAGATAACTAGCTAGATAGGTAGAGACAGATGGGTAGAGATAGATACGTGGTAGCTAGCTAAAGATAGCTAGCTAGAGCTAGATGGGTAGAGATAGATGGACGGACCGACATGCGTGTTGGTAGTAAAGTACACAATAAGTCATGAAATTTGGAACAAACTATGAAAAGCATGAAGTGGTATTTCCTACACTGAGGTGGGACACTTTTATTTTTAATTTCTATTTTTATTTTTGTCAAGAGGTTTGTTTTCCTAACAGGCATTCAACCATTTCACGGTTTAGTGAAAGAAAACCTATCAAAACTCGACCGTCAGTTTGGGAAAGTTCAAATTTGTGAATTTAAGAGCGCTATCCGAGTCAGATCATCAAACCGACGCTCAGGTGTAGCAGGCTGACAGAGGATTAGAGAGAAGCGACTCCTCCGCTTGTTTGAGGAGTCGACTCCACCACTCTTCGATTTGCCTCTGGGTCTCACTTGGTTGTTGACCCTCTCATAGATCCTGACAGGACTCTGCGCTCACTTTCTGTTACATCATGTCAGCATGCAAAGACACCAACAAACAGATAAATAAAAGCCTCAGAAGGCGGCCGGATTCTCCTCTCCTATTGTTCATCACGGTTACGTATAATTAGGCCGCACATCAGTGATAAAATAAATAAAACAGAGACCCAGGAGAGAACTGGGATGGTTACAGACTGTAGGATGGGAGGATTTGGTGGTTGCAGGGTCATTATAGGGTGTAGTAAGAAGCGGAACAGGGGGTGGAGCGGTGGGGGTTGAGGGGATTTTGTGGGGTGCGTTGGGCGGGGGGGTGAAGCTTGGAGGCTGTGGTGCGGCGGGGGCGAGGGTTGGTTGGGAGGGGGGTATCAGTGGGGAATGGTGTCAGCTGCAGAGGCAGCAGGGAAAGCCGACATCTTAATAAAACAGCCTCGGGCTAAATCCCATTAAAGGCCTCAGAGCCTGTTACCACTGCTGGCCAGGTATCGCACACACACACAACAAACCCAACACACCCCACACACACACACGTCAAAATTTAGGCCTGTGCACACAACCGCTCACACACACCGGAATATATTATATATAGATCCATGTGTCCGTCTCTCTGTCTGTTCCTGTCTGTCCATGTGTTGAGCTTTTTCTTTGTGCTCGCTTTTTTTTTTTTTTTGTGCGTCGATGTGCCGTTTCATCTCATTGTGCAACTGTTTACTCCAAATTACAAAATAAGCTTAATAAAGCCCAGCGAACAAACACTTAAGGGTCTATTGTTGGAAACGCAGCAATCCAGTTCGCTTCACTTTAAACTCAACTTTAAGATCCAGAAGAGTGAGCCGGACTTTGACTTGGCCGTTCTAGCAGATTAATATGCTTTCCTCTAAACCAAGGCTGTCAAACTCATTTTTATTTTGGGCCAAATCAACATTATGAACGCCTCAAAGAGCCGACTGTGGTAAAATGTGTTTAATAAACTTCTAAAACTTGAATAAATAGTCGTCTCTGCTACTTCTTCTTAAAGTTAAATAATCCTAAACATCATTTCACATTGACGTAATTTGGCAGAACACAAACTATGGGAAAGGTTTCTGGCCTTAATCCTCTGAGGTCAAAGGTCACCATTTTGACTTTTTCCCTCCGAATTTAGATTTTTTTTTCCCCTCAGAATTTTGACTCTTTTCCTCTGAATTTTGATTTTTTTATTTCTTCAGAATTTTGATTGTTTTTCTCAGAATTCCAACTTTTGATTTTAAGAGATTAAAGTCAGAATAATTCTGGTAAATTCTTTAAAAAAACACACATGTGGCCCGCAGGCCTCCAGTTTGCCACGTGGTCTAAACCTCTGCAGCTTTAGCTGAAGTTCAAGATGAAGTTAAAGATGACGTCTTCTAGAAGAGACGGCATTTATATTTATATTTATATTGAGAGTGACGGGAACCTTATCCATGTTACTGATATGATCTGGTCACCATGGTAGAGTTGTACTCAAGTAGAAGTACTTCAACTTGAGTACTTGCATTTTATTAAAATTAAAAGGTAGCACTTTAAAAAATTACTCAAGTAAGATTAAAAATAATTTGGTAAAAAGGCAACTCAAGTCCTGAGTAATCAATCATTTATTATTTAAAAATTGCATCATCAGATGTTATGTGGAAACTTTGGTATTTTAAAGACCAAAATGAAAATATGTTTTTAAATAAATAACATAATTACAAAGTAACAAATTCAGGCCAAAGAAAAAAGTTTCTTTCAATATAAAACTTATGAAACTTTAACAAAAACTACAGGTTTTGTTTTTCATTCAGAGGGGAAACAATCCAGTACATTTTTTCTAAAGTTACTCAAGTAAAAGTAACCAGTTACTACCAAACTCTGCTGGTGTTCAGTTGTTTTCAACAAACTCTTGGAAACTGGATCAACTTTGACTTGAAGCACAGAGCTCTAAACACAAGACATAAGAGCTCGTTTTAACGAAGTAAATACTACATCATTTGTTTTAAAGTGCTGGTTCTTCTGGCAGACATTTGTCTCATGTTATACTAATGTTAACTTCTTAAGGACTCACTGACTTAAAATTAGTGCTGAAAAGTTACTTGAAAGTAAGTTTTGTCTTATTTTCACATATTTGCACAATAAGATAAAAAATACTTTGTAAGATTTAGTGTTTTTGCAGTGCATTAAAACAGGTTTACCAACCACCAGAGTTGGATAGTAACTAGTTAAATTTACTCAGCTACAGTTACTGGAATAACTTTATTTAAAAAAAAATACTTTTAGGAGTATTTCTACTACGCTGAAGTAATTTTATTATGAAGTATCGCTTCTCTTACTTGAGTAACATTTCTGAATTTTTTGTTAATTATATGAATTATTGTCATATTGATTTTTAAAATACCAAACTTTATATTCTGGTTTGTCCGATAATGTAATTCTTAAACATTAAATGAGTGATAATTTGACTAATTTATATTTCAGTAAACTTTTGACCAAATACTTTTTTACTCTTACCTAGATGGCTACTTTTTACTTTTGAGTCATTTTTACTCTTCCAGAAATTTTCTACTGAATGAAAAAACAAACATGTTTTAACCAAAAATTCAGACACACTTGCAGTTTTTGTTAAAGTTTCATATGTTTTCATATTAATATTATTGAAAGGAACTGATTTGTAAAAATGTTATTTTGCCTGATTTTATTTTTTTTGTTACTTACACAAATTATTGCCATTTTTATCCATAAAATACCAAAATTCTCACTTAATTTTATATTCTGATGATGTAATTTCTAAATATTAAATGAGTGATAATTCAACCAGTTACTTCATACTTTAGACTTTTTCCCCAAATACTTTTTTACTCTGAATTGGGTAAAAATATGCTGAAGCAGTTTACGTTTTGCCAACCTGCACGCAGCTGCCTTTAACTCCGAATAACGCAGAAAGGAAAACTGGCGCTTTCTAAAGTGAGAAAAGGAAGCGACAGTGATTTCTGCTGCGGCGCAGATCAGCTGCGGTGGAGATTTGTCAACGATGGCAATTCCTCCCTGGAGCACTACAGACGTGCGTATGATGAACAGTATCTAAACTGTCCTCTGAGTTTTTATCTACACATACGCCCTGTGATTCTGGGCTGGGATCCAAGCGAGCTGGCCCAAATGAAACACACGCTCACACACACCCTGCATGTGGCGGTGGAGGCGTTGGGGGTGCGGGGTGTTGATATGAAAGACGAATCTATATGTCCCAAAGTTGAAGTTCAGCCTCTGTCTGACAGAACACACAAGTTCCTGTTTTAGTAAACTATTGTTTTGACAGGATGTCACTTCAGTTCTGCAGAGTGTGTGTGAGAGCGCCGAGCGCCGCGCCTCCTCTTTATCTCAGGCCTAAGGCTACTGTCACTGAGCCGGGGGGGAGAATGGGAGACCGAGGCAGGCAGACAGAGGCGGAGAGAGAGAGAGAGAGAGGCAGGGAGATACGGAGGTAAAGGGAGGGATAATTCACTTGTCAGCTGCCTGATGAAATGCTATTTTAACTGAAGCTGCTAATAGGAGCATTACGGGAGTTCAACAAGCCTCAGACAACTTGCACATGGTGAGGTCTGCATGCGTCCCATCAACACAGCGAACTCTGCTGCTGCTTCTTCTTCTTCTTCTTCTTCCCTTTATGTGAAAAAAAAAAAAACAGCCTCTGCCAGGCTGAGCAGGATGTGGGACTCCACCCTGACAAGGTGGAGGCAGATTTCAAAACAACCTGCTGCATCATTCCTCGCGTTTAAACGTTCTGGAAAGGAGGATTTGTTCAACTTCTTTTTCAACCTTTAATGCGGTGCAGCGATGATTGGTTAAAGCGTCGATATTTCAAACATTTTGATCCATTTTAAAATAATGTTTGGATTATTTTAACATCTTAAACATCATTTAAGAGGTTTGCATATCATCTTGTAACATGATTTAAAGTATAATCACTCCTCCCATCGATTCATTGTTTTAATTAGTGTTTCAGTGACAATAAAAGACAAATTGTTCAGATTATTTCCAGTATTTTCTTCTGAATTTGTCTTTTTGTATTATTTCATGACTTTTATGACTTGAAGCCGTTTTAGTTGAGGCTATTGGCGCCATCTTGACCCAAACTCCCTGGAAGAAGTTTGTTTTTTATGTATATTTATTTATGTGACGTAATTAAAAAAAGAAGCAGGAACACAGGCGACAAATGAAAAAGTGTCTTATTTTTAGTGTATAAAAATCATGCAATTCTATTACTGGAAATATGTAACATTTTGTGGCTTTAAGTCTATAAAGGTGAAATAATTCACAATTTAAAATGATCCCAGACTGAATTTATTTTCTGATAGGCAAATTTTCAAAAATGCTTATGTAAATCAGCGGTTATGACTTTTTTTCCCCCCTAAAAGCTCAAAGTAAAATCTTGATTTACATCTTCAAGTGAGAGTTTAGGTACAACAGAAATGATAAAAGTCTCAGTCTGTGAGTTTGTGAAGGCCACAAACGTACAGTTATAAACTGAAGGTGCAAAAAAAAAAAAACACATTTTAGGGTCAATAAGTGCCAACAAAACATAAACTTTTCAGAATATAAAATAATTTCCAGTTTGACAGAGAATAAAAACTTAAATTTGTTTAGTATGTTCATTCAACTCAAGTTAATTTACTTTTAGTTCAGTCTTTAGTACTGAAGACATTATTTTTTCATTCAAGATTTGTTTTAAGTTTACAAAAAGGAGGGAAAATATGCCTAAACACTTCAATTATTGCAAGTGTGAGTTGTAAACATCATATTTGATTCCTCCAATTGAATTTTCCCAAAAATGTTGTGTCAGAAACGAGCAGATCTTTCAAAAGGTTGACTGCGTTTCTGCAGCTTTAGCAAACACTCCCATGCAGCATCAGCGCAGCAGCTAGCAGTACTGTCCACCAACATTACCGTATTTCAAAGGGACATCTGAGACGTGCACACACACACACACACACACACACACAAGCAGCCACACACACTCACTCTCACAGAGAAAGGGTTAAGAGAGCCCCGAGGCCAAGTGATTTACGCAAGAATGGGCTCAATAGTTCCTGTCTGCTTCTGCATCAGTGTGTGCAGATGTGCATGTTCGTGAGAGTGTGTGTGTGTGTGTGTGTGTGTGTGTATGTGTGTGTGTGGCTTTGGTATTTAAATTGGACAGTTCTGTACAAAACTCCAGCCTCCACATATTGAATTGCATTACAGCAATATTGTGCAGCATTATTAGCAACAAATCTCATTACTGTGTCTATTTAAAGAATATTTATGATCATTTTCCTCATTCCAGTGGATCAAAAGCACATATTTTTATGCTATTTTTCCATATTATCAACAAAAGTTTGTTTCTTTTTTAAGTCAAAAGTGTACATGAGTAACACCTGAAGGCTGCACTGTCTGACCTGAGCGTAAACCGAGAGCGAAGTGAGAGTTCATCCGCTTCATTTTTATGAAAATCTAAACGAAGCAGGCAATCAGACGGCCACGCATCCGGTGCGTGTTTTGCTCTGGGACTGAAAAAGGAGCCTGAATGCCATCTAGCGGCCGCAGAGGGAGCTGCGGCGATAGAGGCCATCTAGTGGAGTAAAATTCATGTCAACAGCACCCCCTGCAGGAGGAAGCGGAAACTACACGCGTGGTTTTGGCTTCTGCATCAGCTGAAAGCTTACTTTACTTTAACCAGGAATGCAACACTGAGCTACAGTTTCTGTTGCACCATAAAGCCCTGGTTAAGATTAGAAATGATAAAAACACAAACTTACTACAGGTTTTAAAAAAAATAGAAGAGAAAGACGATATTTGATGATTACAAGAGTAAATAACTTCAAATTGTGTTGCATCTGCTCTGGTTTTGGATCGTTTTATTTCCTTTTATGTTTCTGTGCAGTGATTCATACATAATAAGTAAAATATTTGGGGGTTTTATATGGTGAAATGATTTATGAAGGGGTAAATTAGTCTAATTTAAAGAGGTGGATAGGTATAAATATAAACCTTGTGCTTCTGCCTGCACATTTTCAGTCAAGTTGTTTAGATTGTTGCAGTGTTTTTAGTTATTTGATGACTGACTCACTGGATAAATGAGTAAGATCAATAAATGAAAAAAGATTAGCAACATTCTGTCATTTTAAGTCATTTATTTGGTCATTTCTGGTGACTGAGGAAGTAAATAAAGATAAAGGTAAACAAAATAAGCAATCATTTATTTATTGCATTTCTGAAATTCATGTTTGCATTTCAGAAATCTAAACATGAATATCCCAGACATGCATGCAAACTAACTTTAAGAACAGTGAAGTCTGGTTTTTGCGGTTTTGGTGACTTTTTCTGCAGAAGAATTTTCTTGCACAGACTAAAACTGACTTAACTTTAACATTTTAAGTTAATCTGATAACTCTTCTGCAGGTAAATGCTTCTTCTGCATTGACCTGCAGTAAAATCCTGTTGGTCATACTTAAGATTACTTGATATTTATTGCTATAAGACGAACTTTATCCTTATTGGTTTGTGAAATCTGCCCTGGTCTGCAACATACAATGTGAGATTTTCCCCTTCCTGCTCCTAAATGAACTTATACCTCCCAATAAAACAATCAGATCCCATTATCTGCCATCCTCTAACAAATGAGCAGGAAGGGAAACTTGCTGGCAGAGTGCTGAGGTCCCAGCGGCCATCAGCATTCAGCTGGTGAAGGGAAAACAGGGACGCTGCAGAGGCCTTCACTGCTGAGCCGGAGACCATGGAGACTGACATGTCATCCTCACACACACACACACACACACACACACACACACACACACACACACAGAGTTTAAAAGTGGGAGTCTGTGAGGATGTGCATTGACTCAAGGTGTCTGTCAGAGTGTGTGTGGAGCCGTGGATCTCCTAATTTAGCCTCTAGAGAGCTGAGACGTCGGGGTGTCAATCTCTCTGCGCCGCTTTTTTCCCCACTTAACTTTTTAACCGAGTTTCCTTCTCTTTGCAATCCTCCGTATTTATAGCTGCCGAGCCTGGAGCAGACACGTATGTTTGCAGGGGTGTGTGTGTGTGGTATTTACCAACATTAAACTCTTTGTCTCGTGTGTGTGTGTGTGTGTGTGTGTGTGTGTGTGTGTGCGTGTGTGAGAGAGAGAGAGCTGCACAGCTGTTGATATTGTGAGGGTTAGGGGTTTGGTATTTCAGTCAATTTCCACCGAGACGAAGATGAAGCACGGCGAGGGAGGGAGACAGAGGAAGTGTGGAAATCGCTGGAGGAAAAAGAGAGAGCAGAGGAAGAAAGAAAGACGAGGAGGTGAAAGAGATGAGGAGGGAGGGACGGGGATGAAGGAGGGGCGGATGAGGCAGGATTCTGGCCGGGTGAGCAGCTCTGAGACTAATTAAGGTGAGGGCAGTGGCAGAGAGGAGGTAATGATGAAGAAAAGGATTTACTCCCCACTCTCTTCCTCCAAGACGCGCAGCGCTGCGTCTCCAAACCAGCCGAATTAATTCTGCCACAGAACATAACGCAGCTGTAATTTCTACTGCAGGAGAAGTCGACTCAAAGCGACGTTTCGGTTCGACTTTCTGACCTGAAGGTCAGCGACTTCTGACGGAAAGCAAATCAGATTCTCTGTATTTTCTTTGGTGCGTTTCCCTCAGAGCAGAGGTCACAAGTCCAAACAGCTAACTTTGACCCGACTCCTACAAAATAACATTTTACAGCTGCACAAACCTTTAAAGATACCTCTTTTTAAAATACGTTATATATGGAATCTGTGTGTTTAAATTTATAAAACAACAAAGGAGAAAGTAAATGACAAACTTCTCACTGCAAAAACACAAAATCCTTCCAAGTATCTTTGGTCTAGTTTCTAGTCCAGATATCTTAGTAAACATGAAATAAAACTAACTTAAAAGTAACTTTTCAGCCAGATAAAGGCAATTGTTTAAGTGAATAATTCCTTAATATTCATTTTCTTTAAGTTATTTTACTTGTACTAAGATATTTGCACTAAAACTAAACCAAAAATACTTGGTAAGATTTTGTGTTTTTGCAGGACTGTTGGTGAATATATCCAGATGTTGCATGAAAACTTACTATTTCTTAAGTACTTTGAAGTTTAAATACATTTTTATTTATTTTTGCCAAACCTATTAAGATGCATCAAACGTGTGGCTCAGGAAACTCGGAGGGAAAAACTATTAAAATGTTTCAGTTTCGTCCCAAAACAACCAAAAGCATCCATGGATTTGACCAGAAAGCCGAGAAGCTAAATGTGACTTATTTGGTGCTTTTAATGACATTCAGAGAAGCTTTAAAATGAAACCAGTCATTCTAACTCATGCACACATTCACACGCTAAGTGGGAAGTGAAAGAAAGATGATACAAATAAAAAATTAGACAGAATGTGAAAAAACTGCAGCTGCTGTCAGGTAAAAGCGTTTTTCTTGCCGACACATTTGTTCTTATTTAGCCACCTGGGCAGCTACAAGCAGGTAAACATGACTTTAACGTCCTTCCTGCAAAAACACCAAATCTTACCAAGTAGTTCTGGTCTAATTTCTAGTGCAAATATCTTAGAATAAAACAAAATTAAATTAAAAGTAACTTTTCTAGAATATATAGGAGCTTGTTTTAAGTCTATAATTCTTGAATATTGGTGAAAAAGTTCTAGTCAGTCTGGTGGGATGTGAAATAAACACCTGTTGAATCTTCATTATCACCATTTTAATGACATAAATGATGCACTGCAAAAACACCAAATCTTACCAAGCAGTTCTGGTTTAGCTTCTCGTTTCGTCTTATTTAAAATAAAATAGGAGCTTGTTTTAAGTCAATAATTCATGAATCTTGATTACATTGGTAGATTATTTCACTTGTAACATGGAGAAAATGTCTTGTTATAAGTGGACCTAGAACTTTTTCATCAATATTAAGGAAATATTTACTTAAAACAAGCTCTTATTTCTCACTGAAAAGCTACTTTTAAGTTAGTTTCATCTTACTTCAAGTGTCTTAAGATGTTTTCACTAAAAACTAGGCAAAAATAGTAGGTAGGATTTTGTGTTTTTGCAGTGCGGACTCCTTCTCTGTTTAGAATAACATTAATTCATCCATTGCTCTTATATTTGACTTCATGAGTCTAGTAAATGATTCTGTCTAATCTAAACTGTGGGATTTCAAAATGTGTCGCTGTACCTCAAAGTTGGTCATCGCTGTTGATTTGTTGTTAAAAAACCTTTGTGACTGACAGAAGACTTGATCTTTCTCGTCTTTGCAGCGTTTTGCGACCTGAAGGAGGGAAAAAAGCAGCAAAGTTGTAAACTCTGTTTCTGTTCTGCAGCTCTGGATCGTTTGGTTTCTTCTTTTCATCCACTGGACGTTTGCTTTTAACGTCTGAATGTGGTTTTAAACTCACTTTGAGTCTTTTTTGTGATTTTAAAACATAAATATCACACAATTAAAACATGTTTTTTTTTTATATACAAGTACAATTTCAAAATAATTTCCTCCGTACTCAATTTAAAGGAATCGTTAATTAATGAAATTACATTTTATTTTGATTAATATGCAACATTTACACATTTTATTTTGATTTACCGTGTTTTTCTATTCTGTGTTGATTTATTTTATTTCATGTTCCTTTTTACCATTCATTTATTTCAATTTGTCTCATTTTATTACAATTTAAATGTTTTTTTCTTGCTTTTTCCCCCCCCGATTATAAACAGATTTATTTATTTCACTTTATTTAATTTTAATTTATTATGTTTTCATTGTCTTCTTTCCTTGCAAAAACATACATTTACTTATTTGTGAATTTTTATTTCACTTTATTTTCTTTTAATGTAAATGTATTATTGTTCTTATAGTGCCGTTTTTCACGCATAAACATGTATTTTTATTTATTTATTTTATTTTAATTTACATGTATTGTGGACTTTAAGGGTTCTTTTTTCACTTATTCTATGCATAAAGATAAGTTTATCCATCTGTTTATTTATTGAATTTTATTTTAAATTTACTGTATTGTGAGTTTAAGTTTTTTTTTTTTCATTTATTGACTTTACTCCATGCATAAATATTGATTTATCTACTTATTTATTTTTAGGTACTGAATCAACGACTAATTAATTCAATACTTAAACTCTTTTATCTCATTAGTTAAGGTCTGTGGGATTAATCTGGCTATGTAACGTTTTCTGCAGAGCATCACTAATGTGACATTCTGACTCCTTCGCCTCCTTCCTCCCGTTCTTTGGGGCGTCTTTTCTTCCCCTCCGTTCTTCGGGGCGTCTTTTCTTCCCCTCCGTTCTTCGGGGCGTCTTTTCTTCCCCTCCGTTCTTCGGGGCGTCTTTTCTTCCCCTCCGTTCTTCGGGGCGTCTTTTCTTTCGTGGGCCAACATGGAAGCTGCTGCAGCTCCACATGAGGCCTCCTGTTCCGTCCCGTTCCCGTCTCCCAACGGCAAAACATCTCTTTCTAAACGTTCGCTTCCGCCCACACGCATCCAGCATCTGCCGCTCGCTGTGTTTTGGTGTCTTGTAGGAAATTAGCATACAGTTTGCAGAACCAGAGTCACTTCCTCTCTTGTTGCCTGCACCTGTCACTGCCTGACTAGAACTGTGAGGCTTCGGTGTCTCCTCAAACACAACCAAACGTCTCTCGTCACACACACAGTTTGAGTGGTTTAATTTTGTTGGCAGAGGCTTGGATCCACACCTGAACAATCAAAAGAAGGCGACGCAGCAAAATTAAATCATAAACTTAAAATACTTCAGACTTTGTTTTGCAGGTTTCTGTTGAGAAAATGAAAGCTTTAAAGAGATCAGATCGGGATCACAGCAGAGACGTTGTTTGTGTTGGTCCTTGTTTTCTTTCAGTTTAGATTTTTCTCTCATGTTATGATGTATTTGTAATAAATCCTGGCTGTCAGGATTCACCTGAATTGGAGGATCTGGATGGATTAGCAATACAAAAAAAAATTTCTGCATCAACAAAAAGACAACCTTCATAAATTTCCTCCATTTAGCACGTAACCAGTTCACGAGGCGGCATCCTGGAATTACATGACTGGATCATGTAAAAAAATAAAAATCACCAATACAAAGTCTATTTTTTTACTTTTTGCATTGATTTATTTTAGATGTTTTACAAGGATTATAAACTGCGTTCACTGCTATTTTTGAAAGGCAGGAGTAATTCTGCTGCTGCTGTCTTTAAAAATCCTGAATTTAAGAATCACCTGTGCTGCTACTCGCACAGCCGTCTGACAGCAGGAAGTTTCGTAGCTCCAGCCAGGAGACAACGGATCAAACAAAGTAAACAAAAATACAAAAAATTGGTTCAAAATTAGAGAAATTTTCAACATATTTCAAGACTTTTCTGTCTCAGTTGAAGAAAAACATCCTCACAGCATAATGCTGCCACTATCATACTTTTGTGTTAGAAATGATGTGCTCCTTTCATTTTGGTTTGACCAAACGTAGCCTTCAAATGTTTACTGCATCACCTACATGGCTTATAAATGTTAAACTTCTCCAAATTCCAGAAACATTGGAAAACAATCGTCCTAACTACATCGAATGTTGTTGAAGTGAGCGTCTCCGTGTCTACTAGTGGAGGTCAGGAACATGGCTGTTCTGTCATTTATCAGAGAGACCGCATCCTGCATTGTCTTGATAATAAGAGAACAGAAAATGTGGATAATTTTCAGTCTGCCACAAACTGAAAATATACGACTTTAACTGTTTATTTGATTCTGTTAAATTAGGATTTATCTGTTGACTTAAGTTTGCTTCACTTTGACATGCAGATGTAGGGAAATCATTTAAGAGATAATACTGAATATACGCTCAGCCGGTATAGTTTGGGGGTTATTCTAAACCCTGACGGGCTTTATCCACAATCATGAAATGTAGAGAAGCATCTCAATCAATTTCTCTTTATTTGCTGCAAATTTTGACTGTCGTATTTTCCGCAGAATAGAGCGAACTTGATTATAAGGGGCACTGTTAATAAATGGCCTATTTTCGATCCTTTTTCATATAAATCCACCGAAGTATTTGACGCTTTCCAACTACGTCACTTAATCATTCAGGCGCCATGATGGACGTCGGAAATGAAGGACGGGAGTGTTGAACACAGAAACTGGTTTTCCAAAGTTGTTTTTTCCAGTTTATTCATGGTTTCTTCTTGTTTAAATCTTACTAATTTGTCTGTGAACGTAACACGTCTGGCTGGGGCTCATAGGCGGTGATATTTATAAAAGCTGGAAACAGCTAGCTTAGAAACCGACCCATATCTCCTCCCTCCTGACATGTTGATCAAATTACCGACTCTCCCTGAATTCACACCACATGATTTATGTCACTATGTCATACACAGCGTTTCCCCTTAAACCAGAGCAGCATTAAAAACGTAAAAAAAGACGAGATGCTAACCAGTTTTTTCCATACATGCTAGGCTACATGACGGTGGAGCATTGACTCCATGGTTCCCGACGGTTTGACCTTCTCCACAATGTGATATTTTATATATTTTTAATTATACTTACTTCTAAAGTAAGTATAATTACTTTATTCTTCTTACCTTATAAAAACTGTTCACTGCAAATCCGCGGTTACACCGAGGGCTGACAGTCATTGTGATTAACGGCTGCTATCCATCGCCGCCACATCTTTCCTCTTTAAAGGTTATAAAATAAAATGACGAGTTTGGTTTCTATCCTTGTCTTTTTCTGTAGCCGACCGCGCAGCATCCTGTGACCATCTTTAAAGTGAAATCAACTAAATAAAAGCGATATTAGATGACAGATGACTAGTTTAAAAGAAGCACTTTGGTTATTTTGACGTCCGTCATGGCGGAGTGGGCGGAGTTATGAAGCCCGTGACGTCACGTGAAACAAAATGGTCAGGAAAGTCGGTCAGTCAAAGCACAGCGTGTATTACTCCGCTACGCTCCTGACTACTGTAACTTAATGTAACTAAAACATTTTGACAAATCGTCGTGAGCGCTGTGTACCACAGAAAACCACTTTGAAGTCAGTAAGCAAGACCAGAATTAATCCATATGAATCCACTAGAGGGCGCTGTCTTACTCCAGAACAATATAGAAGTCGCTCTGTCATTTTTTTAAATATAAAATTAAAGGCTTTTAAGTGCAAGTGCGCTTTATAGTTTGGAAAATATGCTAATGTTAATTTTTATTAAAGCTGAGGTGTGTAACTTTATAAAAATATGTATTTTGCATATTTTCAAAACTGTCACTCATAAGAGACAGATAATCTGTGAAAAAAAATCTGCTTTCTCCCAGTGGTCCTACTGCCATCTGCAGAAACAACCAATTACAGATAGGAGGCGTATCTTAGAGCTGTCAATCATGCTTGTATTCCTGTAACATAACATAATGTATTTAATAAGATTTATATTCATCTTTATATTTATATGTAATCATAGTTACATTTATTTGCAACTTCTCACAAAGTTGGGGCTGGATTCTCAGGTTGTAACAATAATTATTTAATGGATTCTAACAGACTGACTCTTAATTTTATTTTACTTATAATTTTGATTATTTCATCAGATTTAAATATAAATTTTTCATTCATTTGTTACTTTTAATGTATTTAACTTTTATTCTATTTATCATTTCAAAATTCTCTTTAATTTCTTTGATACGTTTGACAACATTTAAAGACAAAAACAAGCAAACCTTTTTTTTTTTTATCCAAAGATGTCTTTCTAACTTTCTGTCATGATCCCAGAGTTTGTTTTCTAACATAAAATCAGAAAATATTAGATGCTAAATTACATTCCTGAGGTGTCAGAGGAGATCTATTAGAGCACCAAAATGTTTCAGTCTAGTATATTTACAGAGAAAATCTTAAACTGGACAGAATCGTGTCTTTTTCCCTCACAGAAAGCACAGCCTCTGGCTACCGAACTCCATATGTTTGCACATATTTGCACATGTTCTGCTCCTTCATCTCCATGTCAGCTAGCATACGGCCACCTGAACACGCTGCCTCTCTGTCGCTCGCTTATCAGAGTTCAGAGCCAGGTGTGCCTGAAGCAGCAAGCTGTGTCTTTGAGCTCACAGGGTGGTACCGCTGGTTCCCACGTATGAAAAAAACGCAGCTCAGCCTTGTCCAAAAAGTCACTATATTTGTCACAGGGTGCTTTTTTTTTTTTTTTTTTGAAGAGGGGGTCTGAAAAAGTTGGTAAATCTGGTGAGGAAGCGTGGAAGTTGGCAGCAATGCTTGGGGCATGGCTCAGGGCAAAGTCTGTATAGTTATGACATCACAACCTTATGGCGGTCCTGATGATCCGTTTACAGACTCCAGGCTTCAATGCATGCTACGTACGCATCTCAGCGGAGAGAATGTCTTCAGCGTTTTATAGTAAACACCTCGTAAAGCATCCGGCAATCAGAAGAGGAAAACTAAAAGATCTGCAAATTATTGCACAGATTCTGTTTGTCCTCAGTTTTCAAACAATTATTTTATTTAATAAGGATAACAGCTTTTGAATTTTTGGGCTGGCAGAGTACCCAAAAATTTTACTCAAGTAAGTGTAGCACTGTTTCAACATATTTTTACTCAGGTAAAAGTAAAAAGTTGCAATCCAAGAAATTACTCAAGTAACAGTAAAAGATTGTTTGGTAAAATGTTCACTCCAGTACTGACTAACTCATGAATTTATCAATCATTTCATAAAGTCATAAAATAGAAAGTTAAGTGGTAATTTTGGTATTTTAAGGACCACAATGACAATTATTCATATAAATATCAAAAAACAAAGTCAGACAAAAGAAAATATTTCCAAATCAGTTTCTTTCAACAACAAAACCTGCTGGCCACGCCCCTAACTCGACGTTTACACTCCCACTTGAAAATGGCTGAAAACAGATTCACAAGTATATAACCGTACACCTTTGAAAAGCAGAAGTGAAGCCTCCTGCACAACCAACAAGAACACAGCAAGTGGTTTCTGGATGGTAAGTCAGCAACAAAACATTTGTCTTTTCCAGCAGCCATTGTACAGCTCAGCTTGTGTTGCTAGATAACGGGCAGAGCCTGATGATTTATGACATTACATTCCAGAGGTTTTTGAAACGGGTCACATTCTTGACACCAAATTATTGCCAAAATTAGTTTTAGCTTTTTCCTTTAAGTACTTGGGCTGTTTGTAGAAGCAGTAGGAACTCAAATGGAAGTATAAAAGTGTGCAAATTGTGAATTTTGCAGAACTTGTACTCTTTAAAGACAACTAGGCTGATCTGTAAAACAGGGGAAAGTGACTCCAGGGCGTCACAGGGAGATTCACGATGCCCTGAAATGATGAAAACCAGAAAAAGTGGTGAACCTTCCAGGCCTGGCTGTCCACACTGCAAAAACACAAAATCTTACCAAGTATTTTTGGTCCAGTTTATACTGCAAATATGTTAGCACACTTGAAATAAGACAAAAATAACTTCAAAGTAACTTTTCAGCCAGGTATGGGCGTTTGTTTCAAGTTATTAATTCACTAAACCAACAATTAAATAAAAGTTTGAGTTGACTCCAGAGATTAAGAGTAAAAGACTGTCATAAAAATATAGATGCTTGTGAGCCTTAACACAGACTTCCTCAAATTATCTACTGTATCGATGTATTTATAATGTTGTACAACCTCTGCTGCTTCTTTCTAACTATTCATCCTGTAGACACCAGCTGGACGTCCTGCAGATTCTTCACTCTCATAAATATTTGCTTTTGGTGTCAGATAAAGACCAGGAAGCGAGTTCTTAGATGTTGTTGGGATATTCTGACAGTTTCAGGATTGTTACAGCGTTTAAAACCAAGCTCCACTACATTTCCAAAACCACTGAGATGAATGAGATGTTCAGTAATGTCTCATTCATAATGTGCTTTAATACTAAGTTGACCAACGTTGAAGCTGTAGAAGACACTTGTCTTATGTCTACAAACTTGTTCCCACATATCTGGGAGGATGCAAAGCCAACCATGAGAAAAAAACCCCCAAGCTTTAAGCTTTTCCAGTTCAAACAACATATAAAATACCTCTTTTTGAGTAATTTATATGTCTAATTTGTATTATATGTGTAGTCGTGCTGCACTGTTGCCTTGCAGCAAGAAGGTTCTGGCTCTGTTTTCTGATAGGATGAGGTGGGGATTTTTCTTTAGTGTATTTCGCAAAACTGCAATGGAAACACTTTTTTCGCATCAAACAAGTCACGTGATCAACATCCGGAAGTTGCTACTGGCAGAAAATACGAAAAAGACAACAGGAAGAAGTAGGAGGATGTTTTTTTTAATGACTTATCGTGGTGAAAAAGCTGATTCACGTGTCATTTTAATTGTATTTCTTATTTAATGGAGTAACCGTAAATATGAAATTGTATTTTTTGACAAAGTTTTGAGGAAATGCAGCTAGCTGGTGTGAATGCATCTGTTCCAGGTTTATTTTACTACCTGACTACTGTATGTAAGGTCCCAATGTAGCAGAAAGGACATTTCATGAATGAACCTTTTGCACATATACCGTCTTATCGCGGTACCAGGACGTCTTGGGTTCAGAATGGATCAACAGCAACCTTCAGATGTCAGTGCGTAAAAGCTGAGCAGGTTTCTCATTGGACAAGGTCATGGGACATATTTAAGTCCTGCAAGGGACTGCGCTGCGGCGGCAGAGGGGCGAGTCTCCTGCAGAGCCGAGCGCAGGATGCGAGCAAGAAGAAGAGACCGCAGCTCAGCATGAGGCAGGGAGAGGAGGGAGCGCTGGATGGAAGGTGTGTGAGCAACAGAAAAGCCTGGATAGCAGTGTGTCAAGAGTGCTGTCAGTCACTCATCCATCCAGCTGGCTAATTGGCTCCTTACCCTCTCTCTCCTTCTTTCCCTCTCCCTCTATCCCTCTCTCTCTTGCCCTCTCTCTCTCCCTCTATCAGGCGTTGCTCCTAACTGCGCGCCGGAGGCCAAAATGCAGATGAGCTCTGCCTCGCGTCAGGGGGAGCTTCTGCTCTGCTTAATTATCTGTGTGTGTGTGTGTGTGTGTGTGTGTGTGTGTGTGTGTGTTAGCCTATGAGCTTACCGGCCCACACACACAACGTTCGAGTTGCTGCTATGCTAAACAGCAAGGCATCCTGGGAATTGCAGTGACAGCTCATTTTGGGGTTTTTTCATAGTCTCTGTATGAAGGCTGCTGAGAGACAACCCTCCCCTCCTCATCTTCCTCCCAAATTTCCCATTCCCCTCACAACACACACACTCTGACATGTACACACACTCACTCACACACCTCTCTCTTTCCCCCGGTGCTCATGGGAACGGGTCCGGGGCCTGTCACTAACCCTCCCCCTCTCCTTTATCCCCACCACCTCACCTCCTTCCCCTCATCGCCGCGGTGACAGGGCTTGTTGACAAACGCCAGCAGTCATCAGGGCACCATGGGAAATCTTCTGCCACCATTTTGTCAGCAGTATGACAGAAGTTGTTAATGTCTTGCCTCTCGCCCTGACACGAGACGCCGGGGCTGACAGACTGCTGCACACACACACGCACTCACACACACACACACACACACACACACATATATATATATATATATACAACATGTTCATGCACAAACACACAAACAGGAAATGTCATTTTCACAATGTAGACACAAACACAGATGCTCATGCACACACACAACATTCATGTCCACATTTTGTGTCCCTCTATCCTTAACTCACACACACACACCATCTCTCACTCAACTAAATCAGTGTGTGTGTGTGTGTGTGTGTGTGTGTGTGTGTGTGTGTGCTGGCTGACAACTGGATATGTGTGGATGTTTAGTGTGTGTGACTCGGGAGTGTTAATGAGGATATGTCTATGAGTGTGTACGGCTTCTAATGAGTTGTACCTGTGTTTCAGTGTGTGTGTGTGTGTGTGTGTGTGAGAGAGAGAGAGGGAGTGTGAGAAGTGTCTTGGCTCTCATTATGGATGCGGCGTGTTTGTCTGATCGATAACATTTACAATCCCGACAGGAGATTGAGCCTGGCGGACAACCCTAACTGACCGTTATGAGAACATAATGAACTCCAGACAGAGCTTCCTCTCAAACACACACACACACACACACACACAAACACACACACACACACACACACAACAACACACACACACACACACACACACACGATGCAGCTTCTCTGGGCAGCCAATTACCGTTGCTCATAATCCACTTGCTCCTCACACATCCACCTGTGTATAAGTCAGTGTCCAACATTTGTGCAGCTGGATGTTTACGTGTTTTGCCGGTTGCAGAAGATGCCAAAGTTCCCTCCAGAATCCATAAAGCGTGCGCGGATCACGGCTCCGATCGGAGCAGGATTGGTAGTTTCTGACACTGTTCACCTGTTTGAATCCACGCTTCGATGCTCGAGGTGTTTCTGATTTATAAGCACCTGCAGGGCCGAGCGCCGCACAAACTACGGAGGGATGTGTTCATGTTTCTCCAAAAGAAGAAAACAGGAGGCTAAAATTATTTATTTTAGTTCTTTTATGAAGCTGGCTTTCCTGTTTAATTTGCAAAGTCATTTTAAATGAAAGAAAAAAACAGATTAACCAATAAATAATCAAATTTACTCCTAAGGCAAGTCAGTACAAGCCTATTCTCAATTAAATAAAAGGACAATATGACTATTTGTCATATTGTGAAAGTAACTGATTCCTGCGCTTATTTAGCAAATAAAATCAGGGAATTTATGTTTTTGGGTATCGTCCACAAGACTCGACAAACTGGACCTGTTCTGCTACTGGTACCAAAATCTGCATAATTATATCCAGAAATTTGTTTTGAAATCCAAACTCATCTGAAACTTTGAGGAAAAGAAAACAAAGGAGGTTAAAAACAGATTTGTGTTTAATTTTGTCTCTTTTTGCACTTTGATGTCAATGTAAGCCTATAAAGTTTACTGCGACCGCATGACTTTAAAACCTATTTATACACCTTTACCTTTTTCATGATGAATCCACAATATTTGATGCCTGTTCTTATAATTTAGTGCAATTATTTTGCTTTTCGCAAATTGTCTTCACTGCAAAAACATCTTAGTATTCTTGAATTAAGGAAGATATACATGAGCTTATTTTAGATAAATAATCCCTTAATACTGATGAAAAAGTTCTAATTACACTGGCACAATATTTAACATATAACAGGAAAAAAGTCTTGCTATAATTTAAATAATCTGCTCGTGAAACTATAATAAAAATTTACTTGTAATATAGTATTGATTTTGATATTTGCACTAGAAACGTCTGGGTGTAATTTAACCTCAGTATTAATCCAGGTGTTTTGTAAAGGTGTCAGAAATTTGCTAGAGAACATTGGTGAGCAAAATATCATCATAAAGGGCAGAGATAAAAATATAGAGAAGTTAAAGAAAAATTATGCTGTAAATCAATATATCAGGTGTTAAACATTAATGGAACGCAGTTCAGTCCATCTGAAAATGGAAACGCCTGGAACAACTGCAAACATGTCAAAAACAAAACTAAAATTTAAAATCACACATTCCTTTCCTTCCACTTCATAATTATGACCTGAATAAAATTAAAGTAAAATGAACCAAACTTTGAAAATGCGAATAATTAGGCTATTGTTACGATTTACCAAAATAATCCACATAAATACAAGAATTTGCTTTGAATAAATAACAACAAATGTATTCAGCTCCCAATAAACGCCATGAAACTTAACAGAAAGATAAAACAAAAAGATATTAGAAGTATTCTTTGATGTTTTTTTGTTTTTTTTTACTGGAAGTTGTATTTAAAAGAAGAAAATCATGTGTTGATGTCAGGTAAGGAGTGCCTGATGAAGAAGGCCCACAACCGGCCTCAGTCTGGATTTACTGGTTCTTCCTGATAATACAGATTATAATGTTTACAACAACCAGGTATGACACAATTACACCCTAATTCAACGCGTTTCAGAGGACAACTAACGTGAATACACACTTAAACCCATCCTAACACTCCTGTTTTAGACACATTACACAAATGTGGTCAAAACATAACTAAATCAGACAACTCAAAGATGGCTCCTTAGCCTCAAAAGCACAGTTTAAATTACATAACTTAAAATATTTACTCCTACAAAAGATGTTAAATCCTGTTAAAAACATTTCTATTAAGCTGATCTATGTACTTATTTCTTAAAACAAATGTAAAAATTAAACAAAAATCAATAAAACACAAAATCTTACCAAGTATTTTTAATCTGGTTTCTGGTGCATATAACTTGAAACACAATAACACATGAAGGAAGACAAAACTAACTTAAAAGTAACTTTTCAGCAGGACAGAGGAGTTTGTCTTAAGTCAATAATTAGGGATTAAAAACAACCAGTTCCACTGGGAGATTCTTTCTCTTATGAGACAAAATTAAGAGTGAAATAAGCTGCCAGTGGAACAAGTTGTTTTTAATCAATATTAAGGAATTATTTACTTATATTCTTCCACACAGATGTTTCATTTACATGCAAAATTGTTCATCCTCTTGGTAGATTTAAAAGGGACTTACTATACAAAATTCACATTTTGCACTTTTCAGATACTTCCATTTGGATTTCTGCTGCTCCTAAAAACAGCTAAAGCACTTGGAAAAAAAAGAAAAAAAAACCCAAAAAGTTAATTTTTGGTGTCTGGAAAATGAGTACTTTCAAAAACCTTTGAATATCAGTGGGCACAGTCCGTTACCTAGCAACCCAAGCTGAGCATGTTTGGTCAGCTGGTTTTACCGGTGTACAATGACTGCTGGAAAAGGCAAGTGTTTTGCTATTGGCTTACCGTCCAGAAACCACTTGCTGTATTCTTGTTTGTTGTGCAAAAGGCTCCACTTCTGCTTTTCAAGTATAAATGCACATCTGTTTTCAGCCATTTTCACTTGCGAATATAAAAGTTGAGTTAAGGGGTGCGGCCTGCAGATTTTAGTCCACCACAGGTTTTTATGTGGCCCTCGATACGCCACATATCAATAAATTCACGAAAAATCAACAGATCCACACATTTGTTTCCAGATTTTTATTGTGAATTCCTCTCAAAATTGGTTTTAAGTGACTGCTGCCTTACTTGATGTCAAGTTGTAGTCTGTGATCGATACAGCGATGAATAAAGTCACATTTATTTGCTCTAATCATACATCATACAGTTCCTTACAAATATTTCTAAATTAATGCCACAAAATATGTGAATTTGATTGCAAATAATAAAAAAAACACACAAAAATAATTACAAAATCCCAGAGGGACTGATCGGTGTGAAAAGATGTTCAATATTATTTAATTTTAAGAAACACTTATTGAATGCTGAAATAAAAAACAACTATTTATTGGTATTATTTATTACATTAATAAATCTCTCCTGTTTTGCACAAATCTGCAAAATTCACACAAAGTCAACAGATCCACACATTTTATTCAGATTTTTACTGCAAATTTCTCTCAAAATTGGTTTTAAGTGACTGCTGCCGTACTTGATGCCAACTTATAGTCCGTGATCAATTCAGTGATTAATAAAAAGCCACATTTAACATCATACATTAGCCCCCCTGCTGCCCCAGTTTGCCCAGGGCACCAAACAGGCTAGGACCGCCCTTGCATTAGCTAAAAATTCCTTACAAATAATTATAATAAACAAAACACAAAAACAATCACAAAATCCTGGAAAAGATGTTCAACATTATTTCATTTTAAGAAACACTTCTTCAATGTTGCAACTAACAACTGTTAATTGATATTTTAACAACTTAATGGGTTTTATCAATAAATTCCAGCCCATTAAGAGTATTCAGATTTTTGATATGGCCCAAAATGAAAATGAGTTTGGCACCCGGGTACAGTACGGCTCTGCTTAACAACTTGTTCAACACACACACACACACACACGCACACACCTAAGCAGGTGGAGGAAGTTAAGTGCAGCTTTCAGCAGGTGCCGCCCTGCGTGAGCCGGCTAGGACGAGATGAAAGTCACCGCTGCACTCCGACTCTCTCTCCCCGACTCCCTGCCTCCCATCACCGCGCGGAACACGCAGCCTCCCTCCTCGCCTCCCCGCTTCCTCTCGCTCTCCGTGAGCCAGATTTGTAGTGACAGCAGCGGGTGCATTCACTAGTCATTCCCCATAAAAGGTTCCGTCTGATCAAAGCCCCGCTGAGGCAGCGAGGCGGCTCGCTAACGTCGGTGTGTGTCTGCGTGTCTCCGGTGTCTCGCAGGGTTGAGGCGGGTTTTGAAGCGTTATAAACACAAAAAAAATCCCTCTCTGTCGATCTCCCTGCTATTTACATTTGAGCTCCGTTTTGCCTTGGCAGTAAAACATTGTTTTTTTTTATATTCCCTCCGCCTGTAGCCTGTGTGACAGCCTCGGCTGCATTAATCAGCTCCTCTCGCTAGAGTCGGGGATTTCTTAAACTGGAAGAATTAAATCTTTAAATACATTTTAAACGGAAGCGTCTGACTGAAGTTATGTTAACAAGCCCCCCAACCTGAGAGGTGTGTGTGCCGAGCGCAGGTTCCCCGGTGAGCGCTGAGGGGTTGGCACACACCAAAGCAACGTTGCGGCAATGTGTTGATATAAATTTGCCCATCCGCTGTCAATTAGACAAACCTTTTAGCAGCTGTGAAAGTTGGGCTTTTCCCAGTCAAATATCAGAACGACGCCATGCAGGTGCAGGATGAACTTTTAAGTCGTCTGCCAGTCACTCTCCCTCCCGGTTTTCCATATTCATGTCGCTTTTAAAATCACCAGGAAGCCCGAGCATCCCTCTTTGCCTCCTCATTAACATCAGGCGGCTCGTCAGGAGCAGCAGCGTTTTTCACAATCAATTAAGCGCGAGGTTTACTGCTGACACATCGATGCAAGTTGAAAAATATGCATGTGAATAAAAAAAATTGGGGGAAATGCAAATTTTGAAGTGTGTTTAGACTTTTAAGAGGCTTCTTTAAGGGGCTCCACACCCCTTCTGCCTAAATTCTGTTTTCATCCTCAACACAAAGCTTTCTATACATTGATCTTTTCCTCACAATACTTCCTGTTTCTGCTGAATAAAACATAGACCATCAACACCGCTTGAAGTTGTCCGTGCATCAATGCTTTCTGTCTGTCTTTGAACACAAAAAAAGTCAGAATGTGACTTTATAAAGAAAAACTAGAGCAGAAAAAAGAAATATTTTGAACATAAATATCAAAACTACTTCGCCAGCTCGTATCTAATTTGGGGAAACTGTGAAACTTGTTCCTTTAACTTTCATATGTGCAGCAGTGGGAACATCGTTTTCTGATGCAGCATCAATTTTAGTCAAGTTTTATATCAATTCATCTGGAATAATGGGACAGAAAGAAACTTCTGCTGCTAAAATAACCAAGTGGAAAACAAACCGCCTTAATTTTATTTTATGTTTAAGAAATAGTCACCTAAATCTAAATGGTTTTTCTCTAAATATGTAAGTTACCATATCAAATTATAACATTAAATGATCAACTTCCCCATCTATTCTAAAAAATGATGGATATTATCTCGAAATTTGAGATGATCAATATTTGCTAATAGATATTTAAGTTAGAATTTCTGGATTTAGCTGTAATTTGGTCATAAACTCACATATTTCTAAAGATTTTATTAATTATTTTACAATATAATCTATCAAACAAATCTTCAGTTTTTTAATGGCAAAATTATTTTCTGGAGGTTTGCCATAGATTAGTTTCAAATGTTCCAGAAATGCTTTTATTTTTATTGTTTTTTTTGTTTGTTTTTTTACATATTTCTCTTTTTACAACTTCAACACTTTGCATTAATGATTCTGAAAAAGTCAGTAATAAAACTTAACATTTGTTTTTACCTCTAATTTAAAACAAAATAAGTTGAACATTTAAAGTACATTATGAAATAATATTTAAAACTGCAAGAAATTGAAGGGATCCCAAAACACTGATGAAAAGATTAGCTTGTGCACGCCAAAAATATTTGAAAAAAATTTATTTTTAACATTTTGTTAAAGTTTCTGCATGCAGTTTTCTGTGCTGAACTGCAGTCTTATCCTAAAAAGATTTTTATTAATGTTTCAAAGAAAAAAACTTTGCAAACATGTTTGATCTGTTGTCTCTGATGGGGAGAAAGTTTGCTTTCCATTATAATAAAATTATTTCTATCTAAATTTGAGAAACTCCAGTACTGGTCAAATTTCAATTTTCAAAAATATATAAAAAATAAGCTCTAACAAAAACTTATTTTTTTAGAGATATTGACACAAAAATGTCAAAAACGTTATTTTATCACTATGCAGCTTGTGTCAAAATGTGAACGTGAACGGGCCACAAAATGAATTTCAGGGACTAATTTGCATTATTAACACCACAGTTGTGTTAAAAGCAAAATATGAAGAAACAGAATCGTTTAAGTTTCATCACACCATTTAATTCCAACAGTTTGTATGACAAAAATAGTACAGCATATATAAACATTAGGATGGCCTTGCTTCCTCTGAGCGGGTTAAACTTCGCTATGTTACATTGAACTCAGAGGAGATGCTGAGAAGACACCAGGAAACAGAGCAAACATTCCTCATCAGCATTCTGCTATAATTTAACGGGCTCCAAGCTAAAATTAATTTACAAACGAGCCCTCAAACACATTCGCATCGCTTATTCAACCTGTCCGATCAAGGCAAAGTGGTGCTTGGCCGTTCACTCAGTTGATCATATGTTAGCAAGTGTGTTGGCAGCAGACATGATGAGTATTAAGATCTAATTAAGGATCATGGGTTACTGGGGATAGGCCTCAATCACCATGGCATGACCCTGGAAGATGGAAAAATTACAAATGATGAAATATTTGTTGTGTTGTTTTTATTTTTGCTGGTTTTTAAGGTTAAGAGGAGGAAGTTACCTGTCCTCCTGCAGCGCAGGCGGCCACCAGGCCGTACTGCCCGCCCTCCTTCTTCAGCCGATGAGCCACGGTGGTCACCAGCCTGCAGCCTGTGGCTCCGAACGGGTGGCCCAGAGACAGAGAGCCGCCCCACAGGTTGAACTTATCCAACGATGGAGTCCCAATCTGCACAGATAACAGGGTCAGAGGTCAGGGGAAAACCACCAGGGAAACGTTTCCACAATTTATCGCATCAGAGAAATAAGAAGCAATTTAGTGGGATTTTATGTGATAAACCAGCAGAAAGAAGCACATGATGATACATAATCAAAATGTTAAAACATTTCAAGTGAAAACTTTTGAAAGGCAAAATAACATCAGGCCAACATAACTAGGACCGTCACAATAACAGATTTTGCAGCATGATAAGTTATTGCGATAAGCAATAATATTGTTTTAATAATGCAAGAAAAGATTCCCAAAGATGATTCAACTTTAAATTCTATTTACATTTAAAACTGGAAGACATTTTAAACATGCAAAATAAATAAAGAACCCAACAGAAACAACAAAGAAAAAGAATTATGAAGTCTGACGGAAAACTTTTGTCATTCATGTAAAAAGAGAAAAGATTATCATGCGATTAAAACATTTGTTGCTTGTTGCAAAAGGCATAAACATACAAAGATAAGCTGCAGTATGTAACTTTTATTAAAATATATATATATTTTTACCCCAATCAGAGACAGGAGGCGGGCCTTAGCGCTGTCAATCACACTCTGTCACTTCCCCCTTTGCTTTCTGCTATGCTACAGTTAGCATAGCTTGTCATGAACACTAGGGCTAGTTAGCATAGCCACAGTTGATGAAGGATAAATGGTTTTCCTGTAACCGCAAGTCATTTCTCCTCCAGTAGCATATTTAGAATAGAGTACATGAGAGTGATTGACAGCGGTAAGACCCGCCTCTTGGCTCTGATTGGTTGTTTTTGGTCAGCATTTCTACAGACGGCTCAGGGAAGTGATCGATCTTTTCACAGATTATCTGCCTCATAACACACAAATAACAAACATGTAAATATCTTTTTTTTTAATAAAAGTTACAAACCAAAGCTTTAAAGTTCATATTTATGAAACCACAATCCCTACGGGTGATTACAGAACTACCAGCTTGAACTTCAAACTTTTCCTGACAAAAATAGTTCAGCTGATCTGCATAGATTTTAATTGATTACTAATAATCTTTACCTTTGCTTTCCTGCCCATGTACGTCTGAGCGAACCAATCAGAATCCATCGCCTTCAGATTTGCCATAATCTGACCCTAAAAACACAAAAACACATCATCATGACAGAAACGAGTCGTTTATTTCTAAGACAGCTGACTGTGAGAACTTACAGCGAAAGCTTCGTGAAACTCAAACACATCGATGTCGGACAACGACAGGCCGGCCCGCTCCAGCACTTTAGGTGTAGCGTAAGTCGGCCTGCAAAAGGAAAGGAAACGGATCAGAGGAAACAAATAATAGAACATTTTCTTAACTTGCAGTTTGGAATAAAACAAGATTTTTAGGATGTTTCTGGAATAAATTTACCCCAAAAGCAGCTGATCTTTGGGGTCCTGGGACACATAGACAAAGTCTCTGTCAACGTGAAAACAGATAGCTGAGGTCACCTGAGGTCGAGTCAGAGGCGAAAATAAAACTGAGAAAGTCCAGATACCTGAGGTAGGCTTTGGGCTTGAACCCCATGGACAAGGCTTTCTCCTCAGACATGATGAGAACAGCGGAGGCGCCGTCAGTCTGAGAAAACACACAAAAACGACGAGTTTACCCACAAAATTCAAGCTGAAGATGTTCGTCAAAATTACTTCAACTAAGAAAATGTTGCAGTCAAATTAATTTAGTGTTAGTTTGTTTATCCAGACAGAAAAGTAAAAGCTGAAGTTCACCAGGAAAGACGAGTTGGCAGCAGTGACGGTGCCGTGCGGCTTGACGAAGGCGGGTTTTAGTTTGGCCATTTGCTCCATGGATGACGGACGGATACCATTGTCCTTTGAGACGATATCCCGACCTGAAACCAAAAACATGTTGGATCAGTTTATTTCAGCTGTTAGGATTTATTATATGTGCTATTTTTTTTTATTTTAGCTGAAATCTATCTCAGATTTTGTGGCTAATGTAAACAGACGACGACACGGCCAAATTTCCAGTACCGTAACTCTGAGATACTTTGGGCTATATGAAAAATTCAAACGGTTTCTGAAAGAGGAGACGTTGCACTTTCCAGCCAATATCGGGTTATTATGGTAATTTCACTCCCGCTTATTGCAGGGAGCATGTTTTACTGATGAAACACTCCTTTAATAGATGGTAAATTGCAAAACTAACTGCTAGATATTGAAAGTTCCAGATGTTATGAATAAACGGGCAAATATATTTGCTCACAGGACATTTAAAGAACTGTGTACAGTTAAAATAAGTAAAAATATCCAGGCAGAGATTTGAAACTTGAGTTAAACATCTACACTTTTCAGGATTATAATCTAAAAATTTCCTGTTTGTTTTTATAAAATTCTGGACACATTTTCTTAGATTTTTTTCAAAAAATATTTCTTTTATATTAAAGCCATGAAGAATCTCTACAGATTTAGTAACTCAAAAGATATCAATTAAACAATGACAGGAATGCGAGAGCTGCAACAACATATTTCCTTAGAAATAATCATAGAAAAGTGAAATAAGTTTAAAGTTTGGATGTCAGTTAATGACAGGATGAGGATTTACCGGGAACCTTAAAGGAAATCACGTCCTCCAGCAGCCCTTGGTCCTGAGCCTTCTTGGCCAGTGTGTGCGACCGCAGCGCGAACTCGTCCTGCTCCAGTCTGGTGACCCCAAACGCGGCGGCCAGACGGTCGGCGCTGTGGCCCATCGTCTCCGCTGTGGAGAACTCGGCAACAGCAGGGAGCTGGTCACACACGTTCAGCAAAGTTTACATCATGTCACACACAAAAGAAAAGAAGAGAAACACAACGATGCCGACCTCTGGGGCCAGATGTGCCAGCCGGATGCTGGCCAGCAGGCCCAGCCTCTGGCCGACGCTTTTGGCCTTGTTGAGGGACAGCATGGTCTTCCTCATCTTTCGGCTGTGACGGATCGGAACGTCGGACATGAACTCCACGCCGCCGGCCACGATGACGTCACACTGGCCTGCTGCAATCATCCCAACAGCTGAAGAGGCAAAGAGAGAGAACATTAACGGTGAACCACTGTGCTTCCTTGAACAGATTAGAGTTGGCCTACGGTCTATACAAAACATGTTCATTATGTTGTTTGGACCAAAATTATTCTTAAGATAATGAGATTTTAGATTTGAGCTATCTTAGAGCCAAATAATCTGCTGCTGACCACAAACCCCCAACTCAATGTTCACACTCGCACATGGAAATGGCTGCAAACAGTTCAACTTTGAAAAGCAGAAGTGGAGCCTCCTGCACAAACAAGAAGAATGCAGCAAGTGGTTTCTGAATGGTAAGTCAACTAAGCATTGTCTGGGAGACGGGCTTGTCTTCTCTGGGGTTGCTAGGTAACAGCGCAGTGCCAGCTGGATTTGTAACATTCTGAAGATTTTTGAAACAGCTCATTTCCCAGACACCAAGAAACATTAACTTATTTCCAAAAAAAAACAACTGGGTGGTTTATAGAAACAGAAGAAATCCAAATGTAGCACAAAAACGTGCAAAATGTGAATTTCCCCATCAATCCAGCCAAAATGTCTACAGAGCAGGGAGCTCTGATAGAGAGCTGAGGTCACCTGAGGTCATCGCCTGGTTGGAGGAGATGCAGGCCATGGTGACGGTGTGAGAGGGAATCTTGTCAGAGAAGCCGGCCCCCAGCGCCGCCTGGAAAACAACAAGAAGGTCATCCTGAAAAACTTCAGATCCAGATCACACAGATTCAGTAAGAGCGAGCGAGCGTGTGTGTGTGTGTGTGTGTGTGTGTGTGTGTGTGTGTGTGTGTGTGTGTTGTGTGTGTTTATACCTCCCGGGCCACGTTGCTGGTCTTAACCTCCTGGATGACCGTCCCATATATGAGGTAATCCACAGCGTCCTTCGGTATTCCTGTCCTGTTCAGCAAACCCCTAGAAAAACACAAGCAGAGAATTAAAGAGAAATACGAGGAAGACTGGAAGAAAACACTTAAAAAAATTATTTTACAGCAGATTTCCAACACCTGAAGTCCCTAACACCAAGTTTGTCATCTAATTTAGAGTCCAATATTTTATATCAAATATTTGCACAGTGTGAGTAGTTATTGTTAATTTTAAATATATTGTTTTTAGCATTTTAAGAACTTTTTTGTGTGAATCGTAATACCTGATGCTGCTGTTACAACTGGATTTAAGGGATTTGAAAGTTTTCCTTGTGCATTAAATGAAATGTGGATGCACGCTTAAAGCTCCTTACATTAATCTAAGATGCAACAATAAAAGGAGTTCATGTGACCTCATCTGAAATCTTTATGTAATTAAACATTTCTTAAAAGTTTTAAATCTTTATTTTACCCAGATACTTTATTTTCTACACAAACTATGATTAGTTTAGCTTATATCAGGTCCTTATTTTCACTTTTAAAACTATGTTTCTGAACAACTTTTTGTTTTTTTTTCCTCAGTTACGGTTTTGGCTTAAAGTCAATTTGAAAACAGAAGCACAAACTTACTGAAGAGCTGCTCTGGCCAGGTCATGGGGCATTAAGTCAGCATACCTGTCACCAACGATGAAGGAGACGTTTTATAGCATAATCAAGCTGTTTCACAATCTATGGGAACATAAACTCAGTTTTTAAAAACAAAACAAACGCACGTGGTTCCAGACAAGAGGAAAGGGGTTCGAACTCCTTCAACCAGCACGATGTTCTTCACCCCGGGTCGAGCCAGAGTCTTCTTGCTTTTAGTTTGAACTGAGAAAAAACAATTTTATCAATGCCAACAGTCGTATCTCCATTATCTCAATGGGAAGCTGTCATGTTTTGTTACAGTAGATACCTTTGATAGTGTTTTACAAACGCAGTGCAACTTAAATGCTTAAAAAGTTAATTTACATGATGATAATTAGCATAAATATAAACTGCATAACAGTGGGGAAGAACTCAATCCCCTTTTGATCCTTCATTTGTAATCAAAATACTAAACTTAAATTATTTAATAAAATTACGCAGGTTTATATAATATAAAATGGCATTTGTTACCTTGAGCCTGGAGCTGTGTTGTTGTACTGAGGGAGCGTGCAACTGTGAGAAAAATAAAAAAATTGACTTAAAATTATGATTATTACTATTACCCTGCAGCTGCAGGGAAAAAAGTAACAATTACACAGAAATAACATGGTAAGACGTTTTGCTGTTTTTCTGATTGCTGGAAGTTATTTTCAGTAATTTAAACTGTTAAAAAAAAATAAAAGAAGTTACCAGATCGCACGGCCCAAGACTGGCCGACGGCGCAGGTCCGCATCGTGTTCAGCAACATGGAGGCCATTATGCTACAGACTGGAGAAAAAATGATTTACTTTGAATTTTAGCCTGAAGTTTTAAAACAAAAATAAAACATAAACATAGAAACCTTTAATTAAAATAATAATAAAACTGTAAGCCATGTTAATTTAGTAAGTTGCAATTTTCTGGTAAAAAAAATATAAATTGTTAGGAAAAAATACAAAAGTCTATTATGAATTATAGAATATTTCTCTATTGTAATCATGTTTAAGTGTGAAATCTACAAAATTCACAATAAGGAAGAAAGAATGGATGGACAGACAAAGAATGGTGGAACAAATGAAACTTTAAACAAGGGGGAAAAAATATGTTTTTCCTTTTTCCACAATAAATCAGGTCTGAAAAAACACTTAAACCACATTTCATGCTTTTTCATCGTTTAAACCGTTTATAAACGGTTTCTTCCTGAAATGTCAAATAACTAAAGACACCTTTTTTTCTGAATGACGGATCGACACATTCAAGTAACATTAAGATATTTTTGAAGGCAAACTGTCAATTTCACTGTACTTGAGATGATACCATGCCCTAAATTTCTAAATAGAACTGTTCTTGGTCTCAAATTTTAGTTTTTCCTTCGCGGTAATAAATATTTGACAATTAATACTGCCATATAAATAGCCTAAGAAAATGAGGTAGACAGCTAGAAGCGCTGAAAAATGTCTAAAAGTACACCATTATCGTACGATAATTTCCAACAAACTAATCTTTAATATTAAGTGTTATTTATTTTCTAAATACGCCTTGAATTTATTTAATATGAATTATTATGTGCGTCAGTTTGACATATTCCTGGGTCACCCCTGCCCAACCCCTGCTGCAGCGACCTTTCACCTACATTCCTCTCCTACAGAATGACAGACAAAAAAACAACTATCATTGCCTCAAACGGTGTCATTTCTCAAAAAACTCCACAGAGACGCGTCAATACTTGTAACAGCATTTAAATGCAAATAAGACGTCATCAGAGAAGCCGTTTACGGCAAAAATAGATGAAGCTATGCAAGCTAACGTAAGAGCGAAGCTAGCTGACTTTTACTGCTAGCTTAAAAATTGTAACGCTAGTCAAGACTTTAGACATCTTTTCCGCGCAAATAAAAACATTTTCTGTTTTAATGTTTTCATTAACAGCCTCGACGACGTTTCATCTTACCTTTACGTGTGCTGCTTCTTTGCCACCAATGCTTCCCTGTTGAATGATAGACTGCACAGGACTACAACAACCGCTGTAAAGGACCCAAAATAACTATGGCGCCTGTAATAAATGCCGATAATGAATAAATTGAAAAAAAAAAATCAATAAAACGTCAGACATACGTTAAAGACCTACATTAAACACTTGTATCAAATATTTAACATATATTTGTGGATTATTGTCAGCATTCTATTAAAGCTAAAGTTGAAAAGTTAATGTTTTAGTTCAGGTAATTGTCAAGTTGACTCAAGGTCCTTCTTCAGTCTGCTGCATGAACTAATTACGCTCTTGCACCCCCAATGGCCAAAGTACTATTTTACGCGTACATTTTATTATATCAGCAGTTTTTTATTGCCTTCTGTCACTGAAATAATATCAATTTAATTAAACAACATAATTAAATAAAGTGCATGGCAAATAGATGATATAACAAGTTTAATAAATGTGTGTTTACTTTTGCCTTTTAAAGTTACAATTGGTCTTGCCAAATGTGTGATTGTTCTAAGCAAAACAATCTTAAGTAAAATAAGTTCTTTGAATAATTCAACATGCATCCTTTTAGCTGCATTTTCAAGTTTTAATGTCCACTTTTCTTTATTTTTTCAGTATTTTTTCTTGTATTTTATTCTTTGTACCAGTATATTTATTCTTATCCTATTATACTGTTTTTCCTTCATTTAACAATTTCCTGAACTGCTTTTGCCTCTATAGGAGGAAAATTAGACATTATTCATGTTGAAATGAAAAGTGCGAATGAATAAATCTGAATTATGATGAAATTGTTAACCTATGCTGATTTAGCCACATTATGAATTAGAGAATAAAGCGTTACTTCCTTATTTAGTCCTAAAAGAGCAACGAGGATGTTGCACATCTGACTGGAAGGTCAGAGAATGAGGGGAAATGTCTCATCCCTTTTTATCTTTACAACTCATGGCTGTTTCTTGGGAACAGACCTCAAGATACAATATAATCAAATCTGCTTGTGTGGCTAAAGATTTGGCCTTAAGTTCTGATTGTACAATAACTTGTTAGCAGAAAAGGCAGCAAATAAATAAATAAACATAAATGAGTCGTGGGGAGCGAAGAAATCTTGGTTGTGCTGCTGCCTGGAGCAGGTGGCACACAGAGACCGCTTTAAATGGTATACAGACACACATCCATATTAATTAGTGACGCACATAAAGGCTCAGAAAGCTCCACAGTCTTGTGCTAGTGGCTACTGGGTTACACTTGAGTATATTAAGGTCATTTTGGCTGATATCAGATTAAAATATTGGAGAAGGGAGAAATGTGCCAGCTGGACCGCCCTCTGGGTATGTTCTACTGTATCAGTGGCATTTCTTTATAGCTGCACTTAAGAAAAACAGTGCTGCCTTTCTGCTGTCTTCTTCTGGGCAACTCTCATGATGCTATTTTATTTGTTTTTCTGGACTTGTGTTCATTTCTTCAAAGTTCCTCTGGGTGACGCCTGCAGAGAAGAAGGATAGTTTAATGTCACAAATGTTGGAGCGGACTTTTCCTGATAACACAAAATCCAAGACTGAACAAATGTAATGATCCAGAGTTAAATAATCTTGAAAGAGCGTGTTGAGCTGGAACACTGAAAGCTGTTAAGGTTTTATAGATCCATTTTAGAGTAAAGTATCTTAAGGTGAAATGAGCAGGATATGTTATAAGGTAATAAGTACAGAGAGGATTTTACAAAACAGCCACTTTTATTTATAACAGATTGAAAAGTGTTGAAATTTTCAGCATTTCCATTTGCATTTTTGAGATCTTCATCACTTTAAACCTCAGTTTGCAGATCTATTGGGATCATTTAATTAAAATAAGTGGTAGTTATTTTTTACTGATTATTTCTCCATTTTGGTCCAACTTTGAACTTTCATCCAGTGCTCTAATCTAAACACTTTATGTTTTGCAAGATTTTTAAGGTGAATTATAAAGAAAACTATTAGTTACTTAGACTATTTTTTGGCAATGTTAAGAGGATTTATTTTTGACTTTTTGCATTATTTAGCCTCTTCAGAGCCTTCAGATGTTTTCAGTCTGTTAAAGATAATATTACTGATAGCAGTACAATTTGCACAATGCCTGTTTTGTTTTGTTCTTGGAAAAAGTTATTAAAAACAAGTTTTATATCTAAATTAAGGTGAATTCATGGTTCCTTTTTCCACATATTGTAACCAGTAGTGCTTATCAGTGGCACCGCCAGAAATCTTGGGCCCCCTGACAATAATTTGATTGGATGCTGACCGAAGCTGTTGGGCAACAAGCAGAACAACACCTCTTTCTGGACACTGCGTGGAAATAACTAGATTTTTCTTATTTTAATTATATTTACCGTAAACTTCCGAGAAATAAAACACACAAAATGAAACTTCGACAGGTATGACGGATTTATAAGAAACGTAACATCGACGTGCGCATGCGCATTACCACGAGGTATACTGGATTGATGAGGTATGACAGAACACCTGTTTGTTCATATCTCTTGGAATTCATAACCTTCATACTTTTTATAATATTCAGCTTTTTTAAAAAATTTTCTCCCCAGAGGGGTAAACCGCTCCATCCTGTGGTGTTGGCCCTTATAAAAGGGACAATTACAAGAGAAGAAATGCGCAGAGACGAAACCAGTGCGCCTTTACTTATTCTTGTATTGTTTGTAAAGAGCAGAACACAGAAATCTCTTCTCATGCAATTATGACAGTTATTTAACAATATTTAAACATGTCACTTTGAATTAATGTTATGTTACTATCAGAAGTGAATTAATAAAGAAAAAAAATAGAAATATCAAAATGATGAACAGTACCTTACTTCTACTTCTTCATAAAAATCTCATTTAAACAAATCAAACTGCTAGATGCCGAACAGAACATGTTGCTAACGGCTTACTGCCGTTAGGAACAGAGCTAAGCTAAGCAGCTAGCCAAACACTCTTCGCACATCACAAGATAACTAATACGCGACGCAAAACAAACTAAATACATACGAACTCGCACACACAGGGCTAGCATTCATCCATATCAATCTCCAAAGATTAATCTAATTTCTTACCTCATAAAAAGGACAATTACAAGAGAAGAAATGCGCAGAGACGAAACCAGTGCGCCTTTACGTACTCTTGTATTGTTTGTAAAGGGCCCACGAGTCCCCCTAGTGGACTCTTTTGATTATGGCGCCAACGCACCGCTCTTTCAGACAAAGGACTTAACTATATTTCTTGCACACACGAAATCAAACTAAATTAAGATAATCAAACAATTGGGTCTAATATTAACAAGGTCAAATGAATATCATACTCTATAAGAGTGGCAGATTTGAGAATTACAATATAAAATGTCCGCTGTGTTTCACAGTGAATGTTTTAGGTCCTGCTTATGAAAGGCAACCAATCATCCAGTTTCAGGGCTGTCATGGAGGAAACGAGGCAGTGGCCATTTTGAAGTTGGGCAGTTTAACAGTTTTTATGTTTAACACCTTGGAATACTTTGAGCTTTTGCTTTTTTCGTGCTGCATGTGGCATGTTTTTTGTAGTCTCCATGTTAACGATGCCTCCAAACAAATGAAAGGTAAGGTACCATAAAAGGTGCTTGTGATTAAAATAATTATAATTATGTGATCGGTATCGGTGATTGGCTGTGATCGGTCCTCATGGGTGATCGGAATTGGAATTGGCAGGAAAAAACCTGATCGGCACATCTCTAGTATTAAGTTTGTTTTTGTAGGTTTATCTGTTCTTTTTCTTTTCAATACCTTGCAAAGACACACAATGTACTTTTTGAACTGTGACTTTTTATGTGTTACTGAAAAAACAAGAATTTTTGGTCTCATTTCTGGTACAAATATTTTACCACACTTGAAATGAGACCAACCAACTTAAAAGTAACTTTTTAGTAAGATAAGAGCTTGTTTTAAGTAATTTATAAAAAGTTCTAGTTCCTCTGCCAGATTATTTCACTTATTACATGGGGAAAACGTCTTGTTATAACTTAATTTATCTGCAAAAGGAACACATTCTTTTTAATCAATATTATGAAATTATTGACTTAAACAAGCTCCTATACCTTACTAAAGAGCTAACTTCTAAATTAGCTTTGTCAGATTTTAAGTTTACTAAGATATTTGCACTAGACCAAAAATACTTGGTAAGATTTTGTGTTTTTGCGGTGATGCGATGTCAACAAATTGTTTGTGGGTACAACATCAGATGTAGGTGATGCAAAAACAACAGATTAGCGACACGTTGAAGAAGTTTTCAGTTTAAGTCTTGAGCTGTCGTGGACTTTTCCAACCTGTCCACAACTATTTGACACAGAAAATCAGTTTTCTTTGCATTTAGATTGATGTAAAACTTGATTTGTGGTAACAGTGACCATTTTTTCAATGTCTCTGCTGTTCCAGAAACAGTTTAAACACAAATACACTGTTTGTATTTTAATTTCAGCTTACCAGCAGAAGTGTGATTCTTACCGCTAAGCTTCACGTAATAATTGCATTTCATTGCATTACTGGATTTCTTGATAGTAGACGTAACAATCCTAACAATACTTTGAATTAACTGGTGTCACAATAAGTCAAATATTGATAAACAATAACAAAAACTACCCATCCCTGATAACAAAAGCTTCACTATTTAATAGTTTCATTTTGTTAAAATGCTAATTACCAGGATAGTGACTGAACCACTGAGTTTTCATCGTTTACAATCTGCATGTTGATGAGTTCAGCTCAGCTAAAAAAATATCAAAACTCATTTAGCTTTGTTTTATTTCGCATAACATTCATTTATTTCTGCATCGTTCGTCTGATGGCGGTCATGCAGTTACAGGGTCAATATTTCATTTACTTCAGTCTGTAAAGTAACACAAGGAGCAGATTTCAAAAACATCACTAAGCAGCTTTTTCATTTGTCTATACACCACTGAGTTTTGGGAACATAAATGTTTTTAAAGTGAAATATAACTGACAACAATACAGATACATAGACAATCAAGTATAGAAAAACAAAAATTGCATCTCCATAGTTATCTGGACACATCTGGCCATTTTATTATTCTATAAATAGAAAATAAGTCTTTGTTTTTACATATATCTACAATTTTAATACATCTGGATTAGTAGGCCAATTATTTAGTGAATTTAATCAATAATTATGGTAAAAAATCTTCACAGAATCAAATGTAGGTCTGTAAACTTTAAACCATCTAATAAGGGTGGATCACACTCAGCAGGTTAGGCTTTTTAAAGATCGGTGATCGGCCAGAAATCTGCAATCTGTTTACTTTTACTGGGACTTTAAATTGTCCTAATTTAATTCTTAAATGTTGTGAAATAATAACAAAGCGAGATTTAATTGTAGTTACATTTATTTGGGTAAATAAAGCATAACAGAACAAGAAATTTGAGGTATATCATAAAAACTCATTTCTCAGGCTTGGGGAAACTAAAAAGAAAAAAATTAATGTGTCATTGAAGCAAATTAATGTAACTAAAATTATCGATAAAGTTATGCTGTGATTCCCCACAGTGTCACTGCAGTGAAGCACAGAAAATCCAAGACATTCATGGCTGAACGTTTAACCCCAAATTTTGTACTTATAGAGTTAACAACACATTGTATTTGTTTTTATTTTATTAATTTAGTTTAACTAGTTGTTGTTTATTTTTAGCTCCTAAGCTCCTCCATTCATTCCAGTTATATCCCACAAAAGCTCAAGGGAAACCAGTTTGAAAGACATGTTCAGTTTTACTCGTCCTACTGGTCAAAAGTTTAGGTTTAATCGTCCAAAACTCATTCAGTACCTATAATAATAATAACTAGAATTTACAAAAAAAAAGTCAAAAATAATTTTCATCTTCTTCATGATACTGTCATGGAAAAACAGAGTATCTTCAGTCAGAGGCTTCTTCAAATTGACCGTGACACAGACTGCTACAGGTGATGCTTCCTGCCCACATTTACAAGAATTCTGAATAATTTTGAATTAACATGAGGTAAAACAACATTTAATGTTCTTTTAGGGTCAAAAAAGTATTTTTGAATTTGAAATTTAAATGTTTTTTGGGGGGGAACACTGTATTTGAAGGGTTGTTGTCAGCAAATGTCATTCAGTGAATAATGACGTTTATTAATACAAAGTCCGTTGAAAAGAGTCACTATTAATGTAAAACGGCATTTAAAGAGACAATTTTAATGCAAAGTTTCATTAAAAGTTGTAAATAGTGACACCTTTAATGCAAAGTCACAATGAAAGTGTCACTATTTACAACTTTTAATGCAACTTTACAATAAAAGTGACATTTTTTATGTGACTTTTCATTAAAAATGCCATTATTTACTGAGTGACACTTCAGGACAACAGTCATGTACATTCATGACGCCTCCTTCATGTTTATGACTGCATCATGTCAGTCTTATGTAAACCCCTTCAAATAAGATGTTTTTTTTTTTTTGTTCTTTTCCGTTTCATGGCCACTGAACTCCGAATGCTGTCTAAAGGCCGTTCTATCGAAAATTAAAATAAGAACTAAAGCGGGAAGTTTTGACTATTCAATTTTCATCTGGAGCCAATGTTAGTAAAACTACTTCCAGTCTGAAATTCAGAGAAAAATAAAATTAAAATCTGCAGAGTGAAGAGTCAGTTCTGCAGTTTAGCCACAGGGGGGCGTGGTTTCCTTAGGCTTCAAGCAGTGGGGCTCAGCAGCCAGTGGGTCACAGTGGAAGGCACATTCAGGACGGCTGTGTTGCCATCAGGCACATTACCGGGGTGGCAGGGTTAGATTTTGGGCCTCCAGCCCTGGATGAACTGTGTGATTTTGGTCACATGGAGGCGGCTCAGGTGGAAGTCGTGTGACAGAATGTCTTCAGTCAGCTGCACCAAAAGGCTGCCGTCGATCCGCTCCCTCTGGAAGACTGCCACCGCCGCCTCCGGCAGGCCGATGAACCGCAGGCACGCCGACACCTCCTCCAGTGACAGAGCGGAAAGGTCGCTGGGCGGCCTCCAGGTGGGGTCAGGAGGAGAGGGGGACCCATCAGCGCCACTCAATGACGTCCCGCCACCTTCCGCGCCTCTGGAGGAATCATTCGCTGCGGGTTCAGGCGAGGGGCAAGGCGACTGGCGGTTGAAGGGGTTCAATGCGCCAAACGGGGCAAATCGGCTGTGCGGGGGCGGCGGCCGGAGTCGAGGTGTGGGGGATGTGAAGGACTCCACCCAGGGCTCCGCCCAGGTGGCCTGCGCAGGCTGAGAGCTGGATGTGTTTTCTGCAGGGGTGGCGGAGGTCGGGTCCGGACTGCCTGGGTTAGGAGCGGGACAGTCGGCCCAGGAACATGGGTAGCAGTAGAGGGTGGCGTCCGGAGAAGGGGAGCAGCTGGGAAACAAACACATATACCAACAAATCTTAAGCCTTATGTTTGGAGCAAATTGGAAACAAAAAAGTTTGGTTTTTATTAAATAAAAAATTAGCTATTATAAAATGTGATTTAGTGATAAAAAGGCTAATTTCTCAAAAAGGAAGAACAAAACCAACAAATACCATGACTTCAGTAGAATATTTTAATTCTGTGATGCTTTCTAAAATCTTTTCCATCAGGGATTAATGTGTCCTTACTTACGCATTCTTCATCGTTAAAATCGATCTGTAGTTATAAGTGTTTCATATCAGTTGATATTTTGTGTTTTAAAATCTGAAATACTGTGTTATGTTTCCTCTTTTATTCACAGTGTTCACTTCACATTATTGCTTATATTTTTTTTATTTTTGAGCAGTTATAAGGCACAATGGCAAAACCTTAAACTGCTGCTGCGCCAGTTACTCAACAGGTCGTTGCTAGGTAACCAAAGAGTGAGTGAGTTGCTAGGTAACCAAAGAGCCAATACATTTATTTTGCACTTTATTACAAAACTGTGTAGTTTGGAAATCAAGCACTTTCAAGGACTTAAGACGGAAATCAAATACTTAAACCTTGAAAATGCTGATTAGAAATTCCAGCATTTCCAAGGATTTCCAGCACTTGTTGAATGCAGGTTTTACTGCACCTGTCCTGCAGTCCGGAGGAGTAGAAGGAGAGGTTTGGCCTCGGGGAGGTGGAGGTTTTGGGGAAGCGAGGCGGAACCGGCGGGCTGGGGGCCGGACTGGAGACGGAGCCTCCTTTAGAACAGCGAGGCGGCACCGGAGGGGCGAGCAAGTAGCGGCACTCCTCCCTCACCTACACACACACAGTATAACACACATGCATCAGGGGAAAAAAAGTGAACGCCCAACACTTCTCACAGTGTGTGTTTGGCTTGGTAAATGTCAAACTTGGTGACCTTTACACCTCAAACAAACTCTACTGCACTCACACACAGTCGTGTTTTTGTGTCTTGTGGGGACTTCACATTGACTTCCATTCATTTTCTACAGCCTACCCCTAACCCACCCCTTAGCATCACATACCCTACCCCGAACTCTAATCCTCACATACCTAACCCCTAACCCAAAAATAGCATTTCCCCAAAGAAATGTCCCCATAAACGCAGTGGTCCCCAGAAACCCACAGACAGAAATAGGTCCCCATGAAGATATAAAAACCTGGTTCACACACACACATGCAAGCCCATTGTTCTGGCAGGCTAAATATCAGGGATTGAAGAAGACTGTAGGAGAGGCTGTAATTTAGTTGCTAAGCAGATGTCTTCACCCACACAGAGAAAGAGAAAAGTTTAGTAAATGATCATCTAGTTTTCTACATGAATGTAGAGGGACAGCTTTGACCTACAGTATAAACTGTGTATAGATTGCCTTTCTTCCTTCCTTCTCTCCTCCCTCCCTTGATTCCAAGTTGGAATCAATGTGAATATTTTCTCTCTGATCCTTTAATTATGTCTCTGTTTGTCTTTATTAACTTTCTCTTACTTGAACTCACATTGATAATAAAAAAAATCACATGAATTCATTTTTAGGATCTTAGAACTGAACTTTTATAAAACATTCAGTAAAACTGAGAAACAGTCAGAAAACCAAAGCAGTGATTAAACCAGTCATCCTAACCTGCAGCTGTTTTCCTTTTAATTGTTACCTCTGTATGAATTGAGTTTTCTAATATTCTTAGAGAAATGTTTCCTGGAAACGGTTTATGTCTGTAAGTGTCTCAGGAGCTTCAGAAGCTCTTATATATGAATAATTCAAGCTTCTAAAAGCCGGATGCAGCTGTGGACTGTTGAAACCCAGAAAACACTCACAGCATCAGATTTTGGAGGTATAGGTGGCGGGGTAGACACTCTGGTCACCACGGTACCAAGAGACCCGTCCAACGAGGAAGACGTGTGGAAGGAAATGAGGTTTGGTTCTTTCCCCAAACTCTCTGCATTCTGATTGGTCCAGAGTTCTTCATAAGGGATTTCCTCATTGGTCCTCAACTCGTCCTCAGTCCAATCGGGAGTCACATACTCCCTTTCGTCACCGGGTCCTTCGCCCAGCCTCGCCCCTAGAGAGTTTTCAGAAAGCCCGCCCACGTAGCCGCACATGGAGAGCCGCTGCAGCGCCGGCGCCAGCGAGTCCTGTCCCGACACGCAAAGCCGGGACCGCCGGGGGCTCACGCACTCCTCCGTCATGCACTCCAGCTCTGGACGCGTCTCTCTAACCGCCCGAGAGTAGGCGTCCGGGTCGAAGGCGTGTCTCAGCAGCAGGCTCTCCAGCGCCGCCGTGTGGACGGAGGCCTCGGCCACGTTAAAGCGAGGCATGCAGCGCAGCAGCAGGAAGTGCGAGGGAGACACTTCCTGCCGCCGGAGGACCAAGCAGAGCACCACCGTCTTGCTGACGATGTTCAGCAGCTTGTAGCGGTGGCCCTCGCGCACGCCGTGGCGGTCGTAGGGGTTCCGCGGTGGGCGGGAAGGCACCGAGACGTTCACAGGGAGGCGGACTCTCTCAATGATGCTGCGGACTGTGTGCTCCCCTCCCAGCATGCCTTGCTCCAGCGGGGAACGTGTGCAGAAGCGTCCGCGGCAGACGAAGGGCAGGCTAACACTCTGGTTGGTGCGGTGGTTCATACAGACCAGACAGGGCGTCTTACCTGAAGAATCAGAGAAAGGTGTGAAAACCTGATAACGCTTTAACGTCACTTATTATGCTTAGGTTAGGATATATTTATTGCCTAAACAAATCACATTTTTGCACAAAATTATTCTTCGCACATAAAAATGGCTGCAAACTGATGTGCGATTATACAACCGCACATCTTTGACAAGCAGAAGTAGAACCTCCTACACAATAAACAATAATGCAGGAAGTGTTTTCTGAATGGTAAGTCGACAACAAAACACTTGATTTTCCAGCAGCTGACCAAACATGTTGGAGCTCAGCTTGGGTTGCTAGGTAACGATGCAAAGTGACTAAGCAAGTGGGTTTTTGAAACGGCTCATTTTTTGGATTCAATAACTGAAATGTTTTGATAGCAATTTCATCACCAAAACAAGAAAATAGGAAATGGTGATTACAGAAAGAAATAAAAATATATAGAAAATGCAAAGCAAATATAAACTACATGGCAAAATCTTGATATATTTTGGATGTTTTAATTAAATTTAGAGACTTTTATAACTTCTAAAACCTAATCAAAACCCCTAAGAAAGTATTTGTACCCCTTGAACTTTCACATATTTTGTCACCAGTTTGCTGTTTATTGTACACAAATAAACTTTAAATTGCTACAAACTGCAATCACGGATGTTAAAGCCTTGAAACATTGAAAGTGTAGTTTCTTGATATCTTAATTATAAAGATTCAGCTCTGCAGTGTTGCAAACGTTGATGCAAACCATAGATGAAGTTGCTGCAAGAAAACCAAAGGCTGATCATTTGCAAATCGTTCAAAATAGTACAAATAAAACAAATTAAACATTTAGAATGAAAAAAAAAATCAATTGAATTCAATATCAGTAACACGCGTACATGTTTTCCAGTGCGTTGCATCAGCGCGTTTTTATACAACATTCTAAGAATTTGGGAGCCCTGGAGAGCTGTTGGTGCAGCTTTTAAAGTGAGATGTTTTCTTTCTCAGGCGGTTTAGCCTGCAGCTCGCAATGTTCATGATTTCCAAAAAGAATTTCAGATTCATCAAAGTTATGAGACAGTTTCCGCTTCACCTCAGTCCGTCGTAGACGAACTAGAGGCAAGTCGAGGCAGAGGCCTTTCTGGATCGTGTTTACAGATGTATTTTTTCCTCACATGCCAGAGTTTATACATTTTTTATTAATGCAGGGCAGCCGGAGGGTCTAAAAATCACTACCATTAGAAATTGATTCTTAGCCATGTCCCTTGTGTACAAAGATCCTCCCGGTTTCTCTGAATCCTTTAATAATATTATGTGCTGCAGATGATGAAATCCTCAAATTCTTTGCAATTTCTATTGACAACTGTTTTTCTTAAATTGCAGAACTGTTTGCTCATGAAGTTTTGTTTTTTGTTTTTTCTTACCAAGTAGTTAATCTTTCTTATAAAAGAGAAGCCTTTCAAAACTGCATCTATCAGGTTTCTGACTCTTCAAATTCAGTTTATAAACTTCTGAAGTAAGTTTGAGGATAAATGTCACTAGCATTAAATCCATAAAGTAATTATATGCTTTCTTTATTTCAAACAAATAAAAAAATCAAGAAATGTAAACACATATATGTGGTACATTTAAATACATTCACAAAAGACAAAAGACAGTGATTTACAACATAAGAATCAGTGTGTGTATATATATATATACAAAGTATTTTTATACTATATTTATTGGAATCATCCATCCAATTTTACTGTTTATGTATGTATACTTCTTCATCCAGAGAGATATCTAGAAATATTTTTGTACATTGCTACGAGTCATAGAATTCCAAAAAGTCACTCAACAAAAAAAATTAATTCTCACTTTTCTCTCAGAATTCTAAGAAAAGTCTGAATTCTGAGGAACAAACATCAGAATTCTGAGATAAAAGTCAGAATTGTGAGGAAAAAAAGTCCACATTCCTCAAAAAAAACCCATCTCAGATTAATGTCAAAATTCTGAGATCAAAGTCAGAATAAAAAAAAAAATCTGAATTCTGATATAAAAGTCAAAAGTTTGAGAAAAAAGTTGGAATTCTGAGATTACGGTCTAATTCCTCCAGCTCCTTGTACGTTACTAAAACAATTCTGTCAGATATCTTAAAATTTTGAGCTCAACAGCCTCCCTTACTTACTTCTTGGAGTTTTTCCCAGGCGTCTCAGGAGCGCGCTCAGTCCCGTCTTTTCCTTTGGGGGTGAGGCACACAGAAGCTCGGCTTTCCCCATCAGTGACAGCTCATCTCCAGCCTGCAGAGTGAAGCTGTAGGACTCGCTGTCCTCACTGAACTCCCCGGAAACCACCTGGAACAGAGCAACACACATGATCACAGAGTTGAAAAATTACTAACTTAACATCAAATGACCTGCTGCAGAGTTCACTACAGAGTTCTATACGTTTTCAATCAAATTATTTGTTTATTTTGGACCCATTTAAAGTAAAAAAAAACAACATAAGTTCACTGAATTGAACTGCAAACATCTATCTATCCATCCATCTATCCATCCATAGATAGATGATAAAAAGAGTACTGATATTCTCTCCGACTGTTTCTACATTAAACCTGAAAATCACACAAGTCAAATGCCAAAACGTTTTCCGGTCATTCCCAGCCTGCGTTGGAATCCAGCTCTAAACTCTGTGAATCGCAGCAGAACAGGAAGTGTGCTACAGGTGAGCCCAACAGGAAGTAAGCAGTGTTCACCTTGACGCTGAAAGTGATAGTCTCCATGACGAAGACCCGGTCAGGGAAGACTCCAGCAACTTCCTCCACACTGGAGAAATACTGGACTGGATCCCGGACGTCGCGGTCCTCATCCAGCAACTTGAACTTCCCTGCAGAGCATCACAAAACAACAAAATCCAAAGGAGTTGGGAAGAAAACAGGAAGAGAACATTAAGAAAACAGGAAGAAAACAGGGAGAGAACAGGAAGAACTCAGGGAGGAAACAGGAAGAGAACATTAAGAAAAAAAAGAAGAAATCAGGAAGAAGTCAGGAAGAAAACAGGGAGGAAACAGGAAGAACTCAGGGAGGAAACAGGAAGAGAACATTAAGAAAAAAAAGAAGAAATCAGGAAGAAGTCAGGAAGGAAACAGGAAGTAATCAGGAAGAAAACAAAACTCAATGAAGGATAAAAATGAAGCAAAAGGCAGAGAGAGGAAGAGAAAAAGTTTGTTTTGTGGAAATGTGTACATCTATTGCATACAAGGAGAATACAAAGACACCTCAATGACCTTTGACCTGGCACCAGACTTTACCCAACTGACAGCCAACAGTGTCGGCATGGCAACCAATAAAGAGGCCCCCATTTTCACGCAGAGCAGAGGCACATCACCATGGAGACAGTCAGTCACACATACAACTCTTTCTCTTCCACTGTCGCTTTTCTTTTCTCATCCTCTCGTCTGACTGTAACCTTTATGGATTCGCGTTTTCGCGGCTGATATTTCTGGCCGTTTAGCTAACTTTCTTTGACGGATTCATAGAACACAACACGCTTCCCCATATCAGTTTGGTTTCAAAGGGCTCTAACAGTATCCTTATTTATCACTTCTCTGGGTTGCGTTTAAACAACTAAATGCCTTGGAGGAGTCTCCTTTTTTCCCACAAAGTGATGCATGTGTGAAGATAAGACCAAAGAGTTTTTCTTTTCTATCTGGGAGGCAGAGTGGCATACCAAACTGTACCATCCTCTACCAGCACCGCCTTCCTCCTCCTAATTCAAGCTGAACCCCAAGGAAAAGCAGCTTCTCTCCATCAAACAATACAACACTAAAACTAACCCACTTTCAGGGACCTTTCAGTTCTGAAATGTTGAAATTCTAGCACTTGTTGAGCACTTTCAAAGTGACTATCTGTTATACATAGAAAAATATTAACTGCTGAATCTCAGGTTTACATGTAACAGGATTTTGTTTTAACCATGTTATAATTGTGAATGTTTGTCAACATTGATTTATTTGATATTCAAATCAATTTAACTTATTTTCTCCTGACATTTATGGCTCATGACAGTTGGTGGTTACCATAGCAACCAGTGAGTGAAAGTTACTGTCAGTTAACATTGACTTGTAGTTGTGAAGTTTGTCAACATTGCTTCATTTGTTCTTCAGATTCATTTTGTTTAGTCAGAAAGTTTTTTGTTTTTTTTTTCTGTTTTTTTCCTAACATTTATTGCTCCTGACAGTTGGTGGTTACCATAGCAACCAGTGTCCCATTGCTGTCAGTGTGTATTATGTTTTAACATATATTTTAGAAAAATATAAGGGTGTTTTGTGTATATCTTTAAACGTTATCATAATTAATGTTGTGAATTTTAGCTGTGTTTAATTTTACAACTGTTAACTGCAGTCAATCATTCATTGGGAACCATTTCCCTGCAGTTTGTTTTGGGTTATTAATTGTTCATAATTGTATTTTCTATAATGTATTGGGGCATTTAACTATTTCAATAACACAAAAAATTTCAAGAACCCATAAAAACGGCTAAAATTGCTACTGCTACTCTTAATAAAAATCATAATTTTAATCATAGGCTAAAAATTACGACGAAGTATTGGGGCCGTACAAAAAAAATATAAAAAACAAAAGTATGACAATAAAGTTATAGTATTATGAGAATAATCTTGTATGACACTAAAGATGAAATAATATGAGAATAGTCATATTACGAGAATAAAATTGTACAATAATAAAATCAAAATAATACGAGAACAAAGTTGTAATAATATGAAAATACAGTCATAATATTTTGAGAATAAAGTCATAATTTTACAAGAATAAAGTCATAGCATTACAAGAATGAAATTTAATAAGAATAAATTTGAAATAATATGAGAATAAAGTCATACAAGAATAAAGTCATAATTTTATGAGAATAAAGTCGTAATATTATGAATTAATCTCTCACTGCTATTGTATCCATATTATGAGGATGACTGTGTTAAAAAACCTCCTTAAAACCCAAGGATCGTTCAACTCTTCCAATCTGTCCTTATGTCATCTTCCTCGTCAGGAGGAGGATGCAGTCAGCGGGATGAGGAGGGAGACATCCTGCTGTCTAACCCCCCGGGGGAAACCTATATTGCTCTCATCCGAGGCTTATTTAGACTTCCTGTATGAAGTCATCCCTCAGACGTTAGCTCATCGCTGTCGGTTGGCCTCAGATGCCAAAACACCTGCTATAATTAAAAAGCTCATAAGTGATCCTTAAACGTAGGTTTACGTAACTTCTTATTGACCCTTTACAACTACGTCACTTAATAATTAGAGGCGCCATGACGGACATCGGAAGTGAAGGACGGGAGCAACTGAAATTGTTTTCCAAAGTTGTTTTTGCCAGTTTATTCATGGCTTCTACTTGTTCGAGTCGAGCTAATTTACCTGTGAATGTAACACACCTGGTTGAGGCTCATAAATGTCGGCGGTATTTACAGAAGTTGGAAGCAGCTAGCTTAGAAACCGACCCATATCTCCTCCCTCCTGACGTGTTGATCAAATTACCGACTTTGCCTGAATTCACACATGATTTATGTCACTATGTCATAAACAGCGTTTCCCCTCACACCGGAGCAACATTAAAAACGTACAAAAAACAAGACGCTAACCTGTTTTTCCCATACATGCTAGGCTACATGACGGCACGGCACTGTCTCCATGGTTACCGACGGTTAGACACGTACCTTCTGTGTTCTTTAGTAACCATGGAGACAGTGCCGTATCGCCATGTAACCTAGCATGTATGGAGACAAACTAGTTAGCAGCATATCTCTCATCTTATACTTGCCTAACGCATACAGCGAGAAGGATCTTAAGGTAATAGGAAATTTCTGAAAGATTAATTTATTTTAATAAGTTTCAACATCTTTACCAGCGGTGGTAATAAATGTAGAGGTTTCTGCTAGCATAAACCTCGGAGTAATATTTTTTTTCTTATCTAATCAATGTTTCTTCTGTCTTTTCTTACAAATAAGTATCAGGAAAGATGCACCGATGATGATTTTCTTTCTAAGAACTTTTGCACATTAGAGAGAAAAACTGTTACAGGTTTTTTATTTTATTTAAGTATTACTTTTGAACCCTTGTTAATGAGAAATTAAAAGATTTTCATTTATGAATCAAAACACATTTACTTAAAAATTGTCTGATCTTTAATAAACTCAGACAAATGCATCTCAGTTGGTAGATGCATTTAAAGATCAGAAAAAGTGGGAGATCTTTTATAAGGACTGCATAATAACAGGAAAATATACATTTCCAATACTATTACCATTTATCATCACACATCATTACTATTATCATTGTTACTGTTAAACTTGTTTGTTATATATTGTTTTAACACTAAGAATTGTTTTATTCCTGATAATGCTATTGCACATGAATCTTTTCTTTTTTTTTTCTTTATATTCTATTTGTATAGTTAGCTGAAAGTTATTTAACATTACTTCTGGGGATTCAAGGTCTTAAAAGTCCTTAATATTTGGAGTGTTTTGTTTTATACTGTGTTCTGACCTGCTTACCACTTTTTGTTCTGTGTAGATAAAGTGATAAACTCACTGTCAAAATGTAAACAATTAAACTGCATGCATTTAATTTGGTTTTTTTATGCATTTAAAATAGAAAAAAAAATTACCTGCTAAACATGAATCACAGACAATAATATGATGAACTGATTCTGAGCTCTTATTCAAGTGATTTTAAGGTAAACCTTCTGGTAAATCAACTTCTACTCTGTATTTTCAAGTCCTATTTATTGAAGAATTAACATTTTTAATTGAAAAATCGTCTTTTTACAGGGTTTCTGTGAAATAGTGGATGGTCTGAAGTGACGATGATCTCAGCATCCCCTCCTCCCAAACAAATATTAGTTCTTTCTTCCGAAGCGGAGCCTGAGAGGCGGCAGCAGCGTGAGGTGACATCAGCGCTGCATGCATCAGAGGAGGAAGCAATGGAGATGAGGCATTAAGATCCAGTTACACAGCAAATAATGAGGCTGCACTGAGAGGGAAGAATGGGCTCCGGTGAGGTCATCCTGACTAGACTCATTCAGCGGGAAGACCGCAAGTCAATGAGCCGGAGATCACATGGTGGCAGGTTGGAGGCATGAATGAAACGGGAGCAGCGAGAATATCTGCAGTAACGCTGCTTTACAGCCAAAGTGACGTTTTAAACAACAGCTTACAAGTTGCTGATTTCAATTTTTCCTATCTTGAAAACAAAAATGTAAAAATGAAAAAAGATTAGGCTGAATTTGAGATAAAAACTTATATTTTAAATCTAAAGGTTGAAAACTTTTTTGTCGACAATAATAGATCTGCAACAATTCCTCAAATGATTCGATTATTAAAATTCCTCGAGGAAAATGAATCTGCCTCGAAGCTTCGTTAAATTTGTGTTATTATTTAGGGCACCGTGTTCCGGCCGCGTCGTTATTTGTGTTGGGCAGCGCGCTCACTTCCGCCTATGAGTTGTTGCTAGCAGCGTAACGGTAAACTGTCTGAGTTTTGGTTTTTTTGGGGGGTGAATTAATGAGCATTTCAAGTTGACGGACGCGATGCTTGGAGTACGATAGCTTCTTTCCCCCGGGAGCAGAGTGGTTACCGTTTCAGAGCGAACGGTGGTAAGGGCGCTGCCGATGTCATTTTCAGAAAGTAATAGACAGAGAGAGAGAGAGGGGGGGTTCTGATTACTTGATTAATTGTAAAAAATAATCGATAGAGTACTTAATTCTTTTACAACAACCCTAGTCAACAACAAGCTGCAAGAAAAATGAGAAGTTGTGTTTCCATTAACCATATAGCTCCGCAAATTGGAACTGAATTTGCTTAACAGAAACACAGCAATAAAAAAAAAACTCCCATTGTTCAATAAAAGGTTTTGTAGTTTATCGGCTGAATTTCACCAAAAATGCAATGAAAACACTTTTTTTTCTCGTCACACGAGTCACATGATGTCACTACTGGACGAAAAGGCGAAGAAGACAACAGGAAGTGGTAGGAGGAGGATGTTTTTTAATGACGCGTCACGTCAACAAACTTATTCATGTTTGATTTTAAAAGCATTTATTATTTAATAGAAACTAGACTTTAAATTGATGCAACTTACCTCAAAGCTAACGCAGTCTGTCTTAAGTTAATCTACCTTTTAACCCTAAATTAAGTAATTTAACCTAGCGTAATTTAATTTCAGATTGTTTTAACTTAACTTTTATGTAACTGAATTGTTATCTGTTTAGTTTCTCTTAACTTTTAATAAACTTGAGGTTAACCTAACTTACATTGATCTTAACATTTAAGTTTCTTTTTAAAAATGAACTTAAATTAGCTCAAGTCGATTTAAGATGACGTCAGCATAAATTTAACCACACTTAATCCAGACAATAAACACTGAACTTTAGGATGTTTTAACTTGCAGAGCTGACAGTGAGCAGTCCTGCTTTTCAAGATGTGATTTTTTTTCTTTGTATTAAATAAGCAATGAATTAAAACCAGATTTCAACACAAAAACACAGCATAGCTTCCTTTCCTTTGACATTACCCAGCCTGCTTTAAGAGGAACAAACAGAACTCTCTAGAAATAGAACAAGTGGAATATGTTGACCTTTACAGAAAATAAAACAAGTATTTATTTTTACCCCCAGGGAGAATGGGACATTTTATAAACAATGGGTATGTTTAGATTGTGGATAAACGTTTGAGTGACTACTTGGTGATTCCTTTGTCTATGGGCTCCATGGTTATGAGTAACCAAACTGCAGCTGTGAACTGTGTGTGTTTAAGAGTCCATGCTGACCCTGGTACTGCAGTGGGATGTCGATCTTGGGCCCGATGACGTAGTGTCCCTCCTCCAAGCTGTGGGCCGTCACAGTGGTCCACTGACGGCAGGAGTGCAGCAGCACCACGTCGTCCTCCGACAAACCCTCCACGCATTCACCTGAAGCGCAGAAACAAACATCGAAAAACATTTATTAAAACATTTCACTTTTTTAGTCTCACGTAGGAGATCTGTGGTGGAAAATGCTTGAAAACATTTGAAGTTGGTTTAACTTGAAAATGAAAATCCACCTGCTGCCTTGAAAATGCAATTAAAGTCGACAAGAAAATTGTTTTGGTTTTAACTCAGAAATTAAAGTTCATGAAGTTGATTAAACAGCAGAGACAAATTGTCTAAATATTGTTTTTTAAGTTCATTAATCTTGAACTGTGAGTTTTAACTTAATGCTGCAATTTAAACCAAATAATTATTTCACAATAAAAAGAAACCTGCCCTCATCTGGTTGAAGAGCCACATTTCTCTATTATTTACTCACAATATCGAGTTAAAATAACTACATATTTTTACTTTAGAATAATTTAAAAAATTTTGGCTGCACAGTGGTGCAGTTGGTAGAGCTGTTGCCTTGCAGCAAGAAGGTTCTGGGTTTGATTTCCGGCCCCGGTCTTTTCTGCATGGAGTTTGCATGTTCTCCCTGTGCATGTGTGGGTTTTCTCCGGGTACTCCGGTTTCCTCCCACAGTCCAAAAACATGATTATCAGGTTAATTGGCCTCTCCAAACTGCCCCTAGGTGTGAGTGTGTGTGTGTGCTTGGTTGTGTGTCTCTGTGTTACCCTGCGACAGACTGGCGACCTGTCCAGGGTGACCCTGCCTCTCGCCCAGCAACCCTCCTGACCCCACTGAGGGACAAAGGTGTAAAGAAAATGGATGGATAATTTAAATTATTGTTTCAAATTGTATTGCAAAATTTCTAAATTTTATTAAACATCACAATGAATTCTGCTGAAAAACATTTCAATATAAGGACATCATCTTCAAACTTTTTCCTTATTAACACACAAGAGTCAGATCAACGTAACGAACTTCCATCTCAGGATACAAAAACCTGCCGCTAAGCATTCTGGGAAATAATTCCCACAACGGTCTTTTTCTTCTGTTTTTTTAAGTGCTAACCTGAAAGCTCTAGTTTATTCAACAATGAATAAAAAGTTAACACAACTTACTGCTGTAAGTTTATCTTTCACAAACTCACATTTAGGTTCAAAATCTAAATCTGACAAAATTTATTTGACTTAAAGAGCAGCAGGTAGTAGACACAACTAAATGTGGCTCAAATGTTTTACAGTGTAACGTCCACACACACACACACACACACACACACACACACACACGCACACACACACACACACACACACTCGGGGTTCAGTGTTCATAATTACCACCATCAGTGACGCCTCACCAACTCTCTAGCTGCTACTTATCAGGACCCTGTTATTCAGCTGGCATCCTACTATTAAATAACCCACCTTCCTCCTCCTCCTCTTCCTCTCTAATGGCACAACTGGACTGATCTCAGCTGACAGCGCAGTGGTACAGTTCAATCACAGAAACACTGCATTTTTTGGGTACAGACTGTAGAAATGTGGCTCAATAAAATTGTAATTTCATCTAAATGTACTGCAGTCTTAGATTAAAACTCTATGTACAAATAATATCCTGATTAAATGTTTTATGAAGTAGAAGGATGAAACATGAAACCTCAGTGTTGATACAGAAACAAAAAAAATTGTCAAAATTAAAAAAGTTTGGACTGAAATCTGGATAAAAACTGGAAATAAAGACTTGTGTTAATTTGGTAAATCTTAAATCTAAAGGTTAAAAATATTTTGCCTTCAACTACAAAAGAAATTAGAAGTTGGGTTTCCATTGGCCATATAATTGTGCAAATTGGAATTAAACTTGCTTAATGGAAACACCGTAAAGGAATAATCTCCCGTTTTTTTGATAAAAAGTTTTTTTTCACTTGGATAAAGTGGTTTGCATCGACATTCGTGTATTTCGCCAAACTGCGATGAAAACGCTTTTGTTTGCATCATGGAACAACAACCGGATGTTACTAGTGGCGGAAATCACGAAGAAGACCACAGGACATAGTCGGAGGATGATGGCGCTGCATGTTTCACGTGATTTTAAAAACATTTCTTATTTAATGGAAACTAGACTTTAAATTTATGTAACTTACCTTTTACCCCTAACTATATCCATTCTTTTTACTTCCATTTTAACCAATTTTAAAATAAGTAATTTAATTTATACATATAAGTTTTTTAACCTAGCATATGTAATTTAATTAATATGTACATAATGAACTGCTGATCTTTATCAAGTTATGCAGCCAAAACAAGAGAAGTTGCTTATCTTTACAATCAAATCTGTAACCACGTTTTTAAAAGAACAAAAAAAAAAATGGCATCATTATTTATCTCCCTCTTACTCTGGAAGTTAGATAAACTTTGTAGCAACCAAAGTTTATCTAACTTCCCAGTTGTGGGATTATAGATGTCTGAGGATTTCCTTTGTAGAGCCAAATGTATTTGCTAGCACGCAATCAGTTAGGCTTCTGGATAATCTAATATCTTGCAGTCTGGATCATTCATAACATTGCAGGAAATTCCCCGTCACATTAGCTCCTTACGCACTCACGCAACCGCACTGCAGTTTCTGCATGCAGATAATCACCCTGTTGTTTGTTGACTTGAGAAAGTTGTCATCTTGTTGCACATAAATGCCATCTGGCAGTGCAAACAAGGAGGGATCTGTGGGGGCAACTGCAGCGCAGTTAATAAACACCAACCGGTGCTGCGGCCAAAACAAAACGCGCGTCTCCAGGAGGCGAGGTGCGCATTTTTCCAGGAGCCCGACATGCGCGCTTCTGTCCACGGTGAAAAGTTGGAGCTTTGCCTCGCCGTCGCTCCTCGTTAGTATTCTCCACGTTCTTCGACAGATTACAGCATTTGCATATGAATGGGATTGAGCAGCACTTCAGCAGCACAACAGACACTTTGTGGCTTTCCGGGCCTCCTGGACTGGAACAACTTGGCCGCGACACCCATCGCCCGTTCCCATAGTGAAGACAGCAATTCTGCGGTCGGAGTGGAAAATCTTCTGGCAGTAAAGCATGTGACGAATAAGCAGTGTGCGCGATCAAAATGTTTAGTTTAACACCTCCGTGGGCGAGAGAGTGGATTGATATGAAAGCCCGTGGAGTCACTGCCCTGTTAGAGATTAATCAAGAGCCACAAAGTGGACAGATCGTCCCAAAACGCAACGGAAATACACCTCAGCTGATTTCAAAATAAGAGTGGGAAGAATTGGCAAACATAAATTTGAGTTGGTAAAGTAGGTGGTTAATTAATTAACTCTTTGCATTTATTAAGAAGAATAGAATAATCACTTTCATTTTGTTCAAATCATAAATTAATTAGTTCATGTCAAACTTTAAATTTTAAGAATGATAAAAAATGTAAGAGTTAAAATATGTGCATACACAGAAAATGTATGTGCATACTTTGGGTAACCTAACCCATCTTTGAGATGGATTCCACTAAAAAAATTAAAAACAATCCAGGTAATTTTATGGAAACATTACAACTCCAAAGCATTTTGCACTTTCTGAAACAAGAAATTGATTAAAATCTGATTATTTTATTGTCTTGAATCTCAATTATTTCTTTTAGACAGAAAGGATAATCTCTTTCAATAAATGTAAATATGTTTATTAAAATAATAACATATCTTTATTAGTATGAGTTTGTAGGAGTTTGGCCTAAGCTATGGAGAGTATTATTTAGATTATATTATCAATCCCCTTGAATTTCATATACTTTTTTTGTTCTTGGAATTTCTTCCACTGATTTTTAAAAATAGTCTAATTTTTTTCAGTAGGGACAATAGTAGGGATTTGGCCTGAGTTGCTGGGAATATTATTGGACTAATAAATATTTATTATTTTAGGCGAAAGACTCGTCTCTTTATCTTATCTCTTTTATTAGATTGAAAAGATAATTTACTTAAACCCTTATTTTAGCAAGCATATTTTTCAAATGAAAAACATTTCTACTCATATCAAAAACATGCTTTTGTACATTATTATTAATTATTATTGTTATTTTTATTAGGATGTCATGGTTATTGCTTCCTTGGTTCTCCAATTATTTAATAAAATAAATTGTGCAACAAGCCTTCTCTTGAGCAAATCTACCAATGACACTGCATGGCAACCCAACCCACCATAAAGAAGTAATGTTATTTTTTATTCATATGAATTAATGCTTCATGTCAGTCAATGTAAAGAAATTGTATTCTTATATTTGACTTCTTAGTAGGACAACAAACTAATTTGATCAAACTAATTTGTAATCTCTTCTGTATCTTTTAAATACCTACATTTTTTTTTGAAAGACTGAGTTCCTTTAAATCGAGGCTAACCACCCACCTGCTTAGAGTTTCTTTTGAACCAACATATTTGAAGTGACTTAACATTTTATGTTTCTCAATTGGTGACTGTTGTTTTTATGACTTTTATTTTGTTTTTATGATGTAAATCACTTTGATCTGCCTTGTTGCCGAAATATGCTATACATATAAACTTGATTGATTTTTACATTTTTTTCTAAACTTTCTAAAACAAGTCAGTGCATTTATTTTGAAATTTTCAAACCGGAAGATGCCATTTTCTATCGGCCCACTTGACATTTTATTAATTTTTTACATTTTTTCAGTTATTTTTTTTTTTTTACAATTGTTTCATAACACTTCAAAGTTGTACTTATAAAAACTCATACAATTTTTTTAAGTATACTGATTTAATAATTTTTTCCTCGCTTGCTAGCAGCAAAATCACATTTGTGATTATTTATAATCGCCAGTACAAACATGCGCCGAGAAGTCACTGTACGCTTAAAGTTCACAAATGGCGAAAACTTTTTAGGCACCCACGGGCGCCGGTTGTCTCTTACCGTGGGCCAAGCGGACCAGAGTGGGCAGGCGGTACTTGCTGACCACCGCGTCCAGCGGCAGCGCCAAGGGGCTCCAAGTGATCTCCGACAGGCTCGCCGACAACTTCTCCATCCTCCCGGGTCATCACGGGGCCGGAGATAACGGCAGCGGACACGGTAAAGATGGTGACGGTAGCGCTGAAGCGGAGGACGGTGACTGAGGTGGGATAATGGTAAAGAGTTTCGCCATGTTTGAATAATGTAGGAGAGAGGAGCGGAGCTCGGTGCGCACAGAGAGGAGGTGGGAGGGAGGGAGGCAGCGCTTCGCTTCCCCTCTCCGTCAACCGGTTTCTGCCTGCTGCCGCCCCCACACATGCAAGTGAGCGTAAAAAAAATCAAGTCAAACATTTAATGTGGCCAAACAGAGTTTTGTAACACTAACTGAGCCCATTTACATACATTTGAAAGGTCTTCTTGGATAAAGTCATGGATGAAATAATTTTTTTTAGGTGTTGCTAATTAAAAACACTTGATTAACCGATTACCAAAATGTATGACCTGCAGTTTTCTGCTCTAAAAATACAGGCAGGCGTTATAACACTACGCCAGGATGGAAAGGTAACAGCAATAACCTTAAAGTAATAATTATTGCTGCCTTTCAGTCTGGAGTGGACTATTAGAAAGTATCCAAACAAGCACTGAAACGATTAATCGGATTAATCGTGATGAACCAACTGGCAACTGGAGCATACAATCCCAAAACAAGGCAATTTGCTGAAGGAACAACTTGCAGGGCAGTAATTAAAACAAAAATGTAGAATATATTTTGCATTTAAGATGAAAAACCTTCATTTTATTATTTGTTTAATCAAGATAATCTGTTGAGACTCCTTTCATTTACAGGAGACCTGTTACATACATCACAACAAATAAACACAACAATAACACAATCTACTTAACACTTCTAAAAATCCATACCACACATTATCTGTGTGAAGATCTTCTACCCAGAATTCAAGTGGTACCTGGTTGAAATTCTGCATTAACACAACTTCTTATTAATGTTGCAGTATGTTAATTTTATTTTTTAAAATGTTTTTATATATTTGTTGAAACTGTCACTATGACGCAACAGTATGGTGTTAAACACTAACAGATAATCCATGGAAAATTTAAGGTTCTCTGCTTTCTCATAGTGCTAACTGGAAACAACCAATCAGAGCCAGGGGCGGGTCTTAGCGCTGTCAATCACAATCTACAGCTAGCATAGCATGTTGTGAATGCTAGGCTAGTTAGCATAGCTACCAATGACAGCAGGTGAACAGTATTACTGTAACAGTAAGTTGTTTTTTTGCTACTAGTACATTTAGCAGTGTTGACTGACAGCGCTAAGACCCGCCTCTTGGCTCTGATTAGTTGTTTTTGTTTGGAAGTGGTGCATTTCTTCATGGCAGTAGCAGGAGGGAGATGGTGAAGGAGATTGATTCACAGATTATTTGTCTCATATTTAACTTTCACAACATGGTGACATCTTTAGTAAAAACAGAAAACATTTTTTAATAAAAGTTTCATATTGTAGCTTTCAGTGTCTTAGCTCCTCTTTTTCATTGGCTATAAACAACACTTTTGCTGTTGGGTGAGTAAATGTTCAACTGGGTCCAGATCCGCCTCTAAAAATTCAAACATGTCAGGTCAGTTCCACTTTTCCACTTCCAGTCTTCACCACATTTAACACAAGAGTTTCAGACTTTCCATGACTTATAATCAGGAGCAAAATCAGACAAAAAGTTGTGTGATATGTCCACAGATTCAGAAACTTGCAGCTGTAGTCACAACCAAACGGTCAGAGGTGGGCAGAGTACCCAAAAGGTATCCTGAAGTAAGCTTAGCACTACTTCAACATATTTTTACTCAAGTAAAAAGTAGAAATATAGGGTAGAAAAAAAAAAACTCCTAAAAGTAAATTTTATCAAGTTATTAAGTAAATGGAAAGAGTTATTATTCCGCTCTGGCTCTACTTTCTCCACACTTTTCAGATTTCCTGTTTGCATGCATCAATAATTTCCCGTAACACAGGCCACAACGTTTATAGATTACATAATTGCTTACACTGTATTCCTTAAACATCATATTTGGACATTTTATCCTCAGTTACTTTCAAAAAATAAGATATAATTTTATATTGAGTGACTCAAGTCAGTATCTAGAGAAGTTCAGGAGCTTTTTACTTTGCCATATTAGCAGAACCATGTATGCATTACTTATGTGTTCATCAATTATTTCCACATGATGGCATTAATGTTTTCATCAGCTTGTGCAGGCCGTTCATCTGGTTTCCCAGCTCTGAATTTGTGGCCCCAAGCGCAGCGAAAGCTCTCCGTTCTCAGAGGCAAAGTGTACAGACAGCTGGGCATTGGTTATCGATTTTTGTCAATGAGGCAGTTGTGAAGCTAAATCCATTGTGCTGTAATGCAGAGTAAGGACTTCAGCAGAATTATGTAACCAAGTTAAACGTTTTATCCATCACTAAAGCAGGGAAATTGACTCGAAAGGTCATATGTGATTTTAGAGGATCATCCTCAAGCAGCATCTAACCTAAAAAAACTTTCCTGGAATCACTAACCGCATAAAACATCCACTCAGCACCAAACAGGCAATACGGAGGTTTATTCCCGTTCAATTAGTTAAAATGCAAACCCAAACTGTGATTCATTGGCTATAAATAGCTCACTAATTCTCCAAATGGAGCAAACACTAAAACACATGAGTACAGAACTGTTTAAAAGGAGCAGTCAATTTAAATAAAGCGAGCTCTTAATACTTGTATGTACAAGACTTACACATTTTTCCCTTTACCCATTTTATTATGTGTGAAATCCAGAGTTAGACCTCACCAATTAAAACAAACTTTCACAACAAAGTAAGTCAACAAAATGACCAGAGTTAAGGACAATAATTTTATTTGATCCATATTAATGAAAATTCAAACAAAGTTGGACTTCAGGATTGATGAGACAGGAATATCACAGGTGAACAGGATGGTAGGAAGGTCAGTGAGAAGGCTCTGAAAACGTGAAAAAAGATCAGGGTCAAGTATTTCCAATTTAATTTATTAGCCAGGAATAAGAAATGTGCATAGAACCAATAAGTTAATCTAGAAACAAACCAAAAAAATTACAGATGTTTCAATGGTGACCTATAACAGGGCCCAATAGCCTAAATAAAATACTAATTGAAATACACTTTATGGAAATTATTGTTAGTAATTTTCCACAAAATTCAATCGCTAGTGTTAAAAACTTACAAAAATATTTATGAAAAATGTGAATTAGTCTGAAGTAGTCTTAAAGACAGACAAGTTTAAAGAGAAATAAAACAACATTGTTACAACAGGCTGATGTTTTTATCATTACTGACAAATAAAACCATCAAAGAACCTCTAAAATATTCAACTTGATTCTGATGATGGAAAAACAAACTATTGAGGAAAATGTGGGTTAATTGCATCTAATATCATGATCACAATATTTAAGAATATCAAAATTACACGTTCAAAAATAGTAAATACACAAATTTTAAATATTAAATTCTTATTCAAAACATAGTTGAGTAACTATGTTTATTGAGTAATGATCAATAAACAGATGTTTTTCAAAGATTTTATCCAAATTTTATTGTAAATGTATCGTTACTGAAATATTACTGTAATTGATGCCAGATCATTTTTAGTTTTATGCATTTGTGTTTTCTGTGCCTGTGATACATTTGGTGACACCAGTCTGATGTAGCATGAGAAACTTTAGAAGGCAAAGAGGTGCTAGAGTGTTAAAGTTATTAAAAAACTACTAATAAGCCGTTTCACTGTCTCAATGTCAAGCAGACATTAAATCATTGTTGAGATGAAAATAATAAAATTAACTTTTTTTAAACAATAGCTGGATAAACTACTTGCTATGTTGGGTCTATATTTGCTATGAAGCCAAAACTGAATGACAGCAACAGGTTATAATTTATTTATCTCAAGCCCCATCACTAGTGCAACTTCCACCAAAATTATAGTACGTTCACCGAACTGTTGGCCTTATTATTTTTTTTAAGTCTTGTTTAGAGACATAGGGAGGTAGAAAAAACCAGAGAGCACTGGGAGGCAAACCAGGAACTCATTATGTCCCAATAGAGATGATTTTAGGGATTTGGTGCTCTGATGAAATCTCATTTTGTCATTTAAAACGAGAAAATCTTTTTAGTTTAGAATCCATCTGCACAGAGGTAGTGAAAATCTACACTCACATATGATCATATTGCTTTAATCCAACTATGCATCATAGGTTAAAATATATTAATGAACTTACTGTCCTTCACTGCCGCATCCTTCTTCTTCCCTAAAATAGAGAAAAATCAAAGACATATTAATCACACTGATGTACATATCTAAAATATTATACACAGACTCTCAAACATTTAAGCTACATATCTGAAAAGCACTATGATCATTTGATTTAGATTGTTTACATTGAAATAGTCTGTTATGTTACACTCCATCCAAATCAACTGTATTCTACTTCACACAGCATATCTCTAGTTCATAATATGTCTTGCCCTTCAACTTACCCCCGTAGGAAATTCTGTAAAAAATGACGGACATTACGCCAAATCCAATAACTACATCCCTGTATGGCCCCATGAAGTAAGGGCCCATTTCGGACCACCATCTCCTAACGGCACGCACAGGCATCTGTGGGGGAAAAAACAAACAATAGAACTCACTAAACTTGACTCAAATCTGCAATAAATCTAAACAATAAAAAATAAAACATTGGCTTGCATGCCTCCTAAGTTAGGCTGAGATTTTACTTCTTCGTTTCCTTGAAGAAGGTATTTATAACTATTGTTATATTTAACATAGAGCCAGCTGATAACCTCAAGAGAGCTGCCATGTCGCTTAGAAACGATGGAGGAAGACATAGTTTGTAAGTTAGTGAGAAAGGACCACTGTTTTTGTGCCAACTGTGAAGCTACAAAATGCTACCAACTACCAGCTTCTACTTAGTCATTTTAAATGCACCATTAACCGTCCGAGAAAGACTTAGTGATTGATAAGCAAAGATGAGACTACTTAATCTCAATTTTATTTGAAAATATCGATTCGCTAATGAATAAACTGCTCTGCCATCACTGGCTAACCCCAGCGTTAGCATTAAGCTAACCTGCTAGCTACGTACAGCTGCAAGAACAGTCCATTCAAACATGAAATATAGCGACTTATTCATTTAAGATGAATAAATTAAGTCGGCATGTGTTAAACTGACATCACCATAATATCTCAGAAATGTAAAATGCAAATAAATACTCACATTTCAGTTTGTCGAGCTGCAGTTAGAAGGTCAAACGGCCGCGTTAGCTAAACGTCAAAGTCGAGGGGAAAAGACTTCTTCTCCTTTCACAAACTGTGAGGTGCTGCGGTTCCATTTTGGTTAGGAGCGCCCCCTAATGGTTAACTAGAACTGATAACTATGTCGTGAGCAGTTGGCTCCACCTTGTGGATAATTATTAAAACAAGGTTTAGAGCTAGTATTTGGTCACTTAACATTTTGACTTTGCCAAATTTAAATAGCATAAATATCATTAAAATGTTGCATAGTTTTCGAGTAATGTAAAAGATTAACACAAAATAAGAACATCTTATTGATCTTATTTAAAGTAAATAAGATCACTTATTTACTTTAAATAAAGTAAATATTTATTTACTTTATTTAAAGTAAATAAATATTTACTTTAAATAAAGTAAATATTTACTTTATGATTGTCTTACAATGTGATTTGTAAGACAATCACATTGTCTTACAAATGTTTTGTAAGACAAAAAATGTTTTGTCTTACAAAACATTTTTTGTAAGATTCACAAAAAATGTTTTGTTCCACTGGCAGATTATTTCACTTATAACTAATACTTTTATTTTTAATCAATATTAAGATATTAAGGACGTATTAACTTAAATAAAAGCTCATATTTCTTGCTGAATGTTACTTGTAAATTAGTTTTGTCTTATTTCACACGTACTAAGATATTTGCACTAGAAACTAGACCAAAATTACTAGGTAAGATTTTGTGTTTTTGCAGTCATAGCATAAAATCTCTGCATTCAAAATCCCTTTTTATTAGCCACAGGCAGCAATGTGATTTTCTGAGAACAGACAATTGCATTTCCATTAACTGTAAGTCATAACCAATCAAATAAAGCGTAAAAACACCTAAAATATATTCCTATGTATCAAATGAAGCTCTACCATCATAAATGAGTTTCCCCTTTTTGAATTAAATTACAGAAATAATTACGTTTTTCAGTGAGAATCTAATTTATTGAGATGACTTTGCGCTAATCGCAACCAATCTGCCCCACAGTAACTGTCCTTTTTCTCAAGTTCATTAACTCACAGCTTAACTTCATTAAATCACTTCTTTTATTCAGTTTCTCTGTTTCTCCCATTGCGTTAGCCAAAGCTCCCAGTTCACAGCTGCTGCATGACATGCAGACTCTCTGCTGGCTCTGCCTGCTCACCATAGCGAAGGAGTAAATAAAACTCTGGCACAGCGCTCAAGGGTAAATGTGACACTATGTAACAACACAGACATTTAAAGCAGCCTTGTGTTTTCAGGTGGAAGGGAATTTAAATAAAAAAGACTTATAAAACATTAATACCTAATTTTACAATTCAATGTACTGGATTTTCTTAGAAACATTTGTTGTGAATTGGTGCTAGATAAATGAGCTGAGCTGAATCGAATAGAAGCTTAGAAATAATTCACATTGGATTTTATTCTTTCACTTTTAAAGGAATCTGAAGTCATTTCTCATAAATGCTTCAAAGCCAACGACTTTACCAGTTTCCCTATTTTCAACTTGTTCATCATTACTGCCTTTCTAAAGGAGAAATTCCCATAAAATGAAGTGATACTTCTGTTTTGTTTTTTCAGACTGCACTGCAAAAACAGAAAATCCTACCAAGTTCTAGGTCAAATATCGTATTATACTTGAATTAAGACAAATCTGACTCACAAGTAACTTTTCAGTAAGATGTAGGAGCTTGATTAATGCAATAATTCCTTAATATTGATTTAGAAAATACTAGTCCCACTGCTAGATTTTGAAAAAAAAAAATACTTTTTGTTAATCAATATTAAGAAATTATTTTGACTTAAACAACCTCCTGTATCTTGCTGAAAAGCTACTTGTAAGTTCATTTTGTCTTAATTCAAGTGCGATAAGATACTTGATCATATTTTGTGTTTTTCAGTGCTTTTTGCCCGGGTTATGAATCTGATCTGAGAGCTGTGAAGTCCCAGAAAAGGTGGGACTTTCCTCTGCAGCTCCAATGGGCAGCAGGCGCCGCGCTCAGCCATGAGCGCCTGAAGGCCACGCCGCGTTCGAAGGCATTCGTGAATGTGTCAGCTGAGGAGGAGAACAGCTGAGCGAACAAGCTCCACTCTCAGATGCTGTGATATTCTGCTGCCGCGCTCCAGGTATGTTGAAGAGCAGGTCGTCTATTTCTGTACGCTCACACTGGCTGAAGCTCGATTTTAGAAACTGTTGAGCTCTTTGGTGGAGAGTTTGCATGTGTGTGCTTGTATGAGTGTGTGCGCGGTGAAACGAGGGTGTGTGCGTGAGCTTCAGATGCGTTCCTGACATGACCTATCAAGCAGTCGACTCTCTGGAAATGTTCAGGTTTGATTTTGCTGCTGTGTTTGTTTTGTTTCCAGAAGTTTGCTGAAGTTCAGGCAGCATGGCTTCGGGGTCGGAGGGAGACGATGGAGGCATTCCCCTGGACATCGACAATGTCCACATGCTCCTCCAAGGTCAGGCTATTTCTGCTCTGCTGTGGATGTTGACGTGATGTTGGGCCATGTGTTGGTTTTGTTCTGCTCCCACAACGGAAATAAGTGATAAAAATGATAAAATAAAATAAAAAGTCTTGTTAGATTTTCTGGTTTGTGCCAAGAGTCTAGTTTTAATTTCTCTTTAGTCTTTTGCTTTCTGTTTGTCATGTGATAAGATTAACATATATTTTGTAATTCAGGAAAAAACTGTAATTGCAGGAGTGAAAAAACTAAATTTGCGTATTGCACTGCAAAAACACAAAATCTTACCAAGTGTTTTTGCCAGTGCAGATAGATATCTTAGTGCACTTGAAATAAAACAAAACTAACTTACCAAAAACTTTTCAGCAAGATCTAGGAGCTTATTTTAAATAAATAATTACTGAATTTTGATTTAAGTATTAATTCCACTGGCAGATTTTTTTCACTTACAAAACAGGAAAATGTTTTGTTTTCTACATTTTTCAACTTGTTTTGAGAATGGTATTTTTTACAGTGCAGGGACAGAATTATTTTCCTGTTTAATTTAATTATTTAACCAACAGCCTATTTAAAATACTCTGCACAGCCTCGTTGATGAAATGTGCTACACAATAAACTTAATTTGACTAAGATCTAACAAAATAAACACATCTATACTCTTATTGTCTTGACAAATATTTATTGTCTTTTTGCTTTTTTGTTTCACCTCGATGCTTCAGATGATCAAAAACATTTTAAAATCAGTCAAATTTCACCAGAGGAAAAACAAAATGCTGTATTTCTAATACCATAAATGGAAAAACAACAATCCTGCCCTTTGTGGAAATATAATTCATAAAATAACTGTTAATTTATTTGATTCTCCATGTCAAGAAGAACCAGACCAGACCTTACACTGCAAAAACACTGCAAAAACACTGCAAAATATATATATATATATATATATATATTTTTTTTTTTTTAATAAAAACCTCACAGCTAAATAAATCACGGCGGTGGAGGAGTGATGATGTGGGGTTAAGCTTATAGAAACAGTCACTCTCTTTCTAGAGGATTTCACCAAAAAATGTTTGATGGTTTTAAACTCAAACAAACTATAATATCATAAAAATTAAAAATAAATCAGATGCAAAGAGTTTAAAGTGAACGTGCCTTAGCATGTCTAGTTGCTCATTTACAGACTTCGTTTTCACACAGAGAAACGTATTAAACAAGAGCCGCCTCTCCTATTGTTTGCTCTTCAAATGCTATGTGAACAGGGTGGAGTCGAGCAATTAGCGGAATCTGCCTTGGCAGGCTCCAAAACAAACGGAAAAACTGCAAACGTGATCAGATTCAGGCGCATTTTTATGAACAACAGCAAGTTTGTGGACAGAAAGCTCAAGTTTTTCTGAAAAAGGTGAAATTAGATTGATGTAGGAGTCCAGAAACATCTAATGTTTAATTTGAGCTGCAGTGTGTTTTGGTCTGCAGTGTGTGCTTAGTGACAGAGTGTGTGTGTGCGTGTGTGTGTGTGTGTGTGTGTGTGTGTGTGTGTCTCCGTCTTGGAGGCGATCCCGTCCTGCAGGCAGATCCTGCTTCTTACATTTACTTTAGTCTAATGAGGAAGCCAAACGCTCTCCAGCTGCACCAGAGGGAAGGAAGAAGAAGAAACAATTTAAACAGTTTTAAATGGATTGTTTTATTTTTTAGTCATCATTCATGGGCAAAATTAGCTAAAGATTAAAAACATGGAGTTTAGAAAGGTCCATTTCTCAGACATAGGTGAGTGATTGGTGTGCTTGTACTGATTTAATCCACATCAACAGTCCAGTTTATCACTTTAAACTCTTGATTTTACTCAGGTTTGATCATTTTTGTGCCACGAGTGTTGAAGAAACTCACAAATTTGCAATGAGGCATAAAGTAGGATGTTTGGTTAAGGATTTTTAGTAGATATTGTTGGTTTTGCAGAACTGGAAATCACAGCACATGAGCGTGTCGATCACATCATATTATGCCAGAAATCATAAAACATATGAATAATTTTCTCTTTTTTTAACAGTGGAGCATGAACAGATCCAGAAAAGGACATTTACCAACTGGATAAACGCTCAGCTTGCCAAGGTTTGTTGGAAAATCGTGATTCTTTTTCTGTGTCAAGATCACAAAAAACGTTTCCAAGAGAAATCTGCAGAGTTTGTGTCACACTCGAATCCTAAAATACATTTTCTCTCTGCAATCCGTTGCTCTTTTCTGCGTTTGGATTTTAAAAAACAGCCTGTTTGTTAATGTGGAGCATGACGTCCCGTGTCAGAACAAACCAGTGCATGTCTCCTCGCTGTTCCTGATCCGTTGCTAAGCTGAACAAAGCAGCGTTTGGAGCTCGGCTCGCTGACTCACCGGTCAGAGATCAGTGAAGCACCTCGTGCCGACTCCCTTTGGACGGAGACGCCGAGCTGCTGACATGGAACGGGAGTATTAATAGAGCTCCAGTGGAGCAGAACGGGACGTAATGTGAGCCCAGACCCTTCATAACTACATGTAACACTGACTGAGCTCCTGACCTGCAGAGGTCCAGAACCTGGAAGCTGTTTCTGTCAGCTGAGGTCAGACAAAAGAACCAGGAAATATTTATGTTTTAGGGTTTTGGTGCCCTTCACGTTGAAAGTTATGCTTTCACTTTCTCTCAAATCAGTTTCTGTTCTCCAACACTCTAAAAGGAAATTAGTTGAACCAACTTAACTGAATTGCTTCAATAGGTAACAAGTAATTCAATTAAGTTTAACCAACCAAATTTATTAAGTTGCACCAACTCAATAAATTCATTTTGTTCAGCTTAATAAGTTAAGTTGGATAAACTTTCCAATTGAAGCAATTCAATTAAGTTGGTTCTTGTATATTCATTTTTCAGAATCTTTAAAAAGCTAAAATAACGTGTCAAAACATACATTTAAAATAATTTAAATTTTAGCTGTATTTTAAGAACAATGTGAGTGACAATGTAATTTCAGATATTTTAGTTTTTTAGTTAAACCAAGGGTGTCCAAACTTTTCACCAAGTGAGCCAAAATGATAAACTATTTTCTTGTTGACATAAATTGCATTTTCAAGGCAGCAGGTGAATTTTCATTTTCAACTTAAACCACCTTAAATGTTTTACAGTGTAAGCTAAAAGTTCACTGCCCTTACTGGACCAGTATGTTTTTATTTAACCCTTTCAGAGACGTTCACCCTCCTACGTGTCGGACTTATTTTCGGACCTCAGAGATGGATCACGGCTTCTGGACCTGCTGGAAGTGATGAGCGGTCAGTCGATGGTGAGGAATGACTCCAAACGCCTCCAAAATACAACATGAGTTCAGAGCTAATGCTAAAAGAAGCTAAAGCTGCTCATTTGTTTTTCCAGAAAAGACAAAGAGGTCGAGGAGTTTTCCAGCAGAGGGCCAATGTTGAAACGGCTCTGGACTTTCTCAAGAAAAAATCTGTAAGTTTATTCAAATTTAATTTCACAAAAACATTGGAACACAACAATTCAAAGAAGTGATTGAGGGCGGTAGCAGAACAGATGTGCAGGGGCGTGTCTAGACTTTTTTCTTTCAGGTGGCCAAGCAGGAGGTGAACTGTAGAAAGGTGGTACAGTAAAATTGTAATTTCTTTTAAATGCACTGCAGTTTTAAAATTCAATAAACAGTGGGACAAAATTTGAATAATTATTTACCCAAACAAAAGCAGGGGTAGACTACATAAGATTTATTTTCTTCACGCTGCTCCTTTTAATTCAAAACATTTGTTTATGTCAACATGTAATATGTTAATTTTAAATTGTAAAAGAATGAGACGTGGATCTTTTTTAGCATGTGAAATAGATTTGTTCATTATTATGGCTTAGGGTTAGTGCTAATCTTAGCTTAGCATAGCATAACTGTACAAGGTTTCCCCCAGAAAACTTGCTAAGCCCAGTGGTTGGTTGCTAGGTCATGTTTTTGAGTTAAAAATGTTTAAAGGTGACAGGAAATTTGAAAGTATCACTTGATAATGATGTGTTATTGAAAGATTGGAAGATTAATACCTGAACACCAACTATAAAATTTTTAAAAATGCAAACATTTTAAGAAGACTAAAATAAATAGCAATGCTTAGCCTGGTGAGGGCACAAGAAAAGCCTGGTGGCCCGCCAGGCTTATAATACGCTGGGGGAAACTCTGCTGTATATAACTCCCTTTTTAGCATCTTTATGCTAACTATATTCAACTAATCAATTAAAAGTCAAAATTATTAAACTATCATACACTATAAATTGTAATCAACTGTTTAATTACTCACTTTCCTCTTTTATTAAGAGTTTTTTTTTGTGCAGTAAACTGGAGTTGCTTTTTAAAATTACTATTATTAAATATGATAAACATTGACCTGCCAATGGCACTAGAGGTTGAAGTTAGCCACTTTGCTAACATCTCATGTATTTAAAATAAAAAAAATGCTAATGACAACAAAAAGAGCATTTCTGGTATCTGCTGACATGAAAATGCTAATCTATGCATGATATGACCAAAGTGAGCCAAACAGATTTCAGCCACATAAACTTCAATTTAAGGTAAAACAAATAAAAGTTAAGGATAACCGTCATGCTAAGTAGAATCGTTTTGCGTTTAGATCAAGCTGGTGAACATAAACATCCCAGACATCACAGACGGACGTCCATCCATCATCCTTGGCCTTGTTTGGACCATCATCCTCCACTGCCACGTGAGCAAAACGCCAGACTCTTTTAAATATATTTTATCATTTTATGCCATTTATTCATTGGTTTCAAGGCTTTTTTCCAACTTGACATGTTTCAGATTGAGGAGTTGGCCAGTGCGTTGTCCTTTAGCTCCCGTCATTCCTCCCTGGACTCTGTGTCGAGCCTGGACTCCTGGTCCGGCAGCCCGGTCCCGGCCAGTCTGGTCCCTGCTGGGCGGGTATCACCTCTGCACAGGCGCTTCCGTGTTTCTGCCAAAAAGGCCCTGCTCATGTGGGTCAGAGACCAATGCAAAAAGTAGGTCTAACACAGACACACACTTTTATTTTATGTTGCTTCGGGCCCCAAAAAGGCTTGTGCCGGCCCTGTAGAAGAAGTAAGAAATGCTGGCTCCTTCAGGACGGAGTTAAAAGTCACTTAAACCAAATGGATTTGGCTACTTTGGCAAAACAAATATGCAATAAACTCAAAATTGCGGGTGCCTGTTGATTTTGGGTGAATTTCCACAATCACAAAATTGTGAAAAACTGATTTACGGCTGTGATTCTGCACAGGGTTCACTGCACTGTCAACGTGAAAGACTTTAAGTCCAGCTGGAGAAGTGGGGAGGCCTTCCTGGCCATCCTGTGCTCACTCCGACCAGAACTGGTGGATCTGTGCCGGGTCCAGACCCGAAGCAACCTGGAGAACCTGGAGGAAGCTTTTCACCTGGCTGAGAGGGAACTCCACATTCCTCGCCTCCTGGAGCCCCAAGGTACGGCTGCATCAGCCATGCTATAATAACACATTAAAAAATTAACTACACTGCAAAAACACAAAACTTACCAAGTATTTTTATGTAGCTTCTAATGAAAATATATTAGTTCACTTGAAATAAGGCAAAACTAACTTAAAAGTAACTTTTCAGCAACATATATAGAAGTTTGTTTTAAGTTAATAATTTCCTAATATTGATAAAAAGTACTTTTTCCCACATTACAAGATTTAAAATGTACCAGTGGAACTACTAGAACTAAAATACCTGATTAATTCTATGTGAATTTCATCAATATAGCATTTTAAAAACACCAAAGTTGATTAAAGTTCTCACAAGAAAAAAAAAAAAAATAAGCCAAAACTTAAATAGAGTGTTTTCTGAATAAAACTGGTTAATTCATATGACTACAGTATATAAATACTATAGTATTTGGTATTACGGCCATAAATGGGGAAAAAATTGAGTAAACTTCCTAGAAATATTCTAGAAAAAAAATCTCCAAAATAGCAAAGCTGTTTTTTATTATTTTCTGAAATTAATCTCAAAATTTCTGATTTTTTCCTAGAAAAAAATTCACTTTATTTCCAAGTTTTCTAAAAAAAAAAATTAGCTTAATCTCAAAATTTCAAATTTTTTTCTTGTGTATTTTTGACTTGGCAAAACTCAGATATTTCAGATAAGGTTTTTTTTTATTGTTGTTTTAAATTCTGATATCAAGCTAAAAATGTCAGAATTTTTTTGTTTTCTACCAAATTTTTGACTTTTCAAAGTTTTTCAAAAATTTCTGAGATGAATCTCAGTTTTTTGTGGATATTTACAACTTTTTTTTCTCTCCTCAATGGCTGTGACATGGTGTCATAAATAAGTATTTTGTAATAATAAAAAGTAATTTATTGTGGCCTAATTAGCCACTAAATTGCAGGAAGTTGGTTAATAGGCAGTTATTACATGGTTTATTTCTGTGATTTAAATGTTTTTAATTTTATATGTTTTTATTTGCATATCCGGTTCCTAATTTCTTTGCATTTCAAAAACAATGCATTAAAGCAGCCAAGTTACATTCATGGCGATGGATCTTTCCAGATGTTGACGTTAGAGATCCGGATGAGAAGTCCATTATGACGTATGTGGCCCAGTTTCTGCAGTACTCCAACGATCTGCCAGCGCCTGATGATCACCTGCAGGTTAACATCAGAGCCTCTCTCAGTCAGCTTGTCCACCTTATTGAATTAAAAGAAAATTACTTTAGATTTGGAGTTTGTGTTTTTGCCCTGTTTTGTCATTTTACTCATTAAATATCCTGAATTATTAAGAAATGTCCAGTAATCTGATTGGTGCTAGGAGAGAATTTTGATGATTTTCTTTTTGTAGCCAATCAGAACAGATTAAGTTAGTTAAATAATGGCTGTCCTGCATGATTAGTTGGTAAATTTTAAGGAAGTGTTCAGTTCTTTCTCTCCGCTTTGAACCTCCCACCTTTCAGCTCATCTTCTCTTCCCTCTGTCTTTCTCTGAACTGGTGGTGGTGCAGCTGTTTCCTTTGGAGCAGCCTTCAGGTTTCTCCCCTGAGTGTTTGCATGCTCATGTCACTCCAGCAGCTGCTTTCACACCTTCACACCCGGTACATCTTTTCCTCTGCATTTGTCTGTTATTTGGGTGTATTCTCAAACAAAACACAGGCGATGTTGGGTTTATTTTGTCAGAAAATCTTTGTTATTCAGCTGTATTTGCAGCAGAAACGCTGTCATTCTCGGTATAAAATTGCAGGCGTCACCCAGCGAGCGAGTGCAGGACGCGACTCGTTGGCTGCAGCAGGCCTGTCAGGAGCTTTCAGAAACATGGACAGCTGCAGAGGGATCAAATTATGCAGAAAAATATCAGGTAAGGCACCAAAGCTTCTAAAATGTTTTAATTTTATATTCTATATATAGTAACTGGTTTTCTTTCAGGTGTACGAGAGCCTCACTGCTTCCTTTGCTGATCAGAGACGATCCGTTATGAAGCTCCTTGCAGCAGCAAGACGTCGCTCAGAACTAAACCAAGAACAGGAAGCTCTGAGGACGGCGTGGGATCAGCTGGAGGACGAGGTAGGATGATAAAAAGCTCCTGTAGCGCCACTACAGCTTCACTTTGCTAATTAAATTAAGGCTTTTGCTTTAGAGTCTTAGATTTTTCTTAGAAAGGGAGAGTATTATGCATTTTTCATACATAGTGCCATTTTTTATCACAATTAAGAAACTATGTTAGCATCAGCTGTTATGAAAATGCTACATGTTAAACATGTCTCAAAAGAAATTTAAAGCCTTGAAATTGAGCGTCTGTCTCTTTAAGAAGCTCCTGCTCTTTCTGACACTTCAGGAAGTCATCTCAACAATGCTCCTCCATTAAGCCTTTAAAATCGCTACTGGAAGTGGCTGGGAATATTATTCCAAACTGAAAAATGTAGAAAAATTGATTTGAGTGTTTCAGTTTGTCGTTGGGAAAAACATGCTAAGAAATAAATATTTTTAACATAAATATCACTGGTGCAAATATTACCACCAGTACGTCTGTAGAAATAAGCATCCTAACAACCCACTGAAAATAAATGTAACTGAAGCATATTTTATCAGAGTTTTATAGTCATTCAGTTAGTGTTGTGTAACATCCTTTTCCCATTCTGACGTTTTCCTCAGAATTCTGAGAGTAAAGTCAAAATTAAAATTCTGTGTCAAAATCTAAATAAATAACCAAACATTCTTCGGTTTATGTCGTTGTTGTTACTAGAGGAAAATAATCACATAAATGTTTCTTTCTTCTTATACGATTTGTAAACCTGCACTTTATCCACATTGAAAACCTGTCGAAAATGTTCTGAGTTTTAAGACTAGATCATGCATAATCAATGTAACAATTCTGATACTTTGGGGGAAAAAAAGTCAGAACTCTGAGAAAAAAAGTCAGAATTCTGCCACAATTTTTAAAAATCAGAATTCTGAAGAAAAAAATCTGAATTCTAAAATTACAAAAAAAGTCAGAATTCTGATTGTAAGGTCACAATTGTTAGAAATTGTTAGAAATTCTGCCAGAATTTTTAAAAAATCTGAATTTTTGAGAAAAAAATCTGAATTCTGAGACTGTAGTTACAATTGTTAGAAAAAAGTCAGAATTCAGACGACAAGATAGAGAATTCTGAGAAAAAACTCAAAAAAATTTCTAATTTATAAAAAATAAAATAAAAAATCAGAGGAAAAAATATTAGAATCCTGAATTTAAAGTCACAATTGTTAGAAAAAAGTCAGAATTCTGGGGAAAAAAACAAATCAGAATTTTGAGATTAAAGTGAAAAAATGTTTAGTGGCCCTAATTTATTTCTGTGTTAATACTTAACGCTGATAACAGAGTGTATGTGTTGAGAAAAGTTGGTACTGAGCCTGTCGTTGTTCAGCTGCGGCGGTGTGAAGCCGACCTGGAGCGGAGTCTTCCTCCTCCTCTGGACTCGGTCGTGTCGTGGCTGCAGAGAGGAGAGGCGGCGCTGAAAGACGAGGCAGAGACGACAGAAAGTCATGCAGAGGCCGCCAAACATGCAAGAGCAAAACAAGACCAGCTAAAGGTAGCTTTATTTTAAAGCAGCAGAAACTGATACATTCTGGAAAATGTACTAAATTAGCTGATTCTGTTTTTCAGACGTTGATCAAGGAGATGAATCATTATGTGACGCTCGCCGACTCGTTCCACAGTGTTGATGATTCAGGGAGTCCAGCGGTGCCTTCAGAAAAGCTGGACGACATAAAGACCCGGTGTGTGAAATAACTGTTAGACTTTCACCGGACGACGTAGCAGAATTCATCATTAATTTGTTACATTTTCCTAATTTTAAAAACCAGTTTGACTGGCGTCCGAGTCACCGCAAAGTACGAAATAATAAAGCTGGAATTCGAGGAATCTCATCACACGGTCCTGGATCTCCTGGGAGACGTCAAGGCAAAGGTCCGGTCCTGGGGACCTCCGTACGGATCCCAGCAGTCCATTCAGGTTCTTCTGCTTGACTGGCATGTGAGTTCACTTCTGAAAAGCAACAAGTAACATTTCGTCTAATATATATTATTATTACTACAGCAAATCTCTGTTTCTGAAAACAAGACAGTTTTATTGTCCTGTTTGATGTTTTTCCAGGAAACCGTGGAGCACCAAGGGTTGCTCCTGATTCTGACTGATGCTCTGCAAAGCCTGAAGGACAGGATGGATGTTTACACCAGCAAAGCTTCTCTGGGTATGAACTAGACGTTTACTCAGAGGTGCCAACAGTTACAAAAGTGTGTAAATTAGTTACAGACCAGTGTTTCCAAGCTTTTATTTTTATTAATTATGATGATTTTACATTTACTGTTGACAAAAACATGACATTTAAAGGGGACCTATTATTCAAGATTCTCATTTTGCATGTTTTGATACTTCCCCCTGCTTCTAAGGCAACTCGAGCGCTTAAAAAAAAACTAATTGTTTTTTGGTAATAAGTTTTTTTTTTTGGTGTTTGGAAAACAAACGGTTTCAAAAACTTCCCATGCCGTTACCAAGCAACCCAGGTGGAGCTCCAGCATGTTTGGTCAGCTGGTTTTACTGCTGTATGTGCTGTACAATGGCTGCTGGAAAAGACAAGTGTTTTGTTGTAGGATTACTATTCAGAAACAACTTGCTGCATTCATGTTGGTTGTGCAGGAGGCTTCACTTCTGCTTTTCAAAGCTGTACGATTATATAATTGCGCATCCTTTTGCAAATGGTACTTTTAATCTCACAAACAAGCCTCATCAGCATGTTCTATTTTATTTAATATGGCTGTATGTGTACTTAAACCCATTATCATGAATTCATTGCAGAGTGTTATATCCATCTTTAAGACGTAATGCTTTATTTCCACACACTTTATTTCCCAGGTGGAGATTCGCAGCGTGTCATTCGTCAGGTGAAGGAAGCAGAAAGCGAATCAGAGCTGGTCAAACAGATGACAGCGGCTGCTAAAGAAATGATGGACAGAATTGTGTCTGCATGGGACGTGTGCAACAAGAACCTCACTGCTCTTGAGACATGGCTGATGCAAACTTCAGCTGCAGAGACACAGGTAAGCTCAGCTAGATCATCCTGGAAATGTAATTGGAATAAAAATCCATCAAATTGGCTTTTGGTTCACTTTTTCTAAACGTTGGGCGTTGTAGGATATGAGCGAATGGAGTTCATGTCATGCTCGGTTGAATGAGGCGGGAAACTTCCTTATTGAAATGACAGAAGCTTCAATCAGCTCCAGTTTGGTGAAGCAGCTCAGCAAAGTCAACCTGCAGTGGGCCGAACGCATGAAGAAGACTGTGTTTGTAAGCAAGTTTTGGCACAAGGTGTACTACAAATTATTAAACAGTACAAATGAGGAATGACATAAATGTATTTTCTTTCTATAGGAAATAGAATCAGAACCTAAAGTTGGTCCCTCTTCTGCTCTGATGTTGGATTCACTAACACAGGAGGCAAGTTTGCTCCTGAGGCAGCCTCTGGATGTAGCTTCAGTCCCTCTAAAGGCCGTCAGACAAAAACTACAGGTGAGCTAATGTTAGACAAATAAAAGGCTGATTTTTCAGAAAGGATGTGTAATGCTAAATTCACATTTTGTTTGTTTTTACCTCCATTTTCAGTCTCAGCTGCTTTTAAAAACAAACCAAGCTCTTAAGAAAAATCACCCAGGTGTTTTTTGGTGTCTGGGAAATGAACAGTTTCAAAAACCTTCCAGGTTGCTAGGCACTGCCTGTTACCTAGCAACCCAGTGAAGCCCACTCTACTTCCTAGCAACCTTAGTGGAGCTCGCGCAAGTTTGGTCAGTTGGTTTTACCACTGTATGCACTGTACAATGGCTGCTAGAAAAGACAAGTGTTTTTTTGTTGACTTACCATCCAGAAACCACTTGGTGCATCCTTGCTGGTTGTGCAGGAGGCTCTGTTAATGCTTTTCAAAGATGTACAGTTCTATAATTCCACATCTATTTTCAGCCATTTTAATGTGCAAGCGTAAACGATGAGTTGGTGGGTGTGGCCAATTTGGATTTAAACAAAATACTCTAAAACAGCTCATTCTGTAAAGAGCTCAAAATATGCAGAACTGACCAGACTAAAATCTTATTATCTAAGAATGATTTTGTACAAAAAATGTAAAAAACGCATTCAGTGTTTAAATATTTATTTCAGGTCTGCTGTATTATTTCTCTCTTTTCTCTCCTTGTCAGTCCATTAGAACAAAGATTGGAGAGGTGGATGCATCAGCCAACGTCCCTTCTGCAGACCTTCAAATGGGCCAAAGAGAAAACCTTCAGCAAACACTCATAGAGGTAATGTGCAGAACTCAGACCTTCCTTATAGCTTCATCGAAAGCTAATACGATGAAATATCTTGCAAAAGTATTTGTACTCCTGCTATGATTTATTGCACATGTTCTCACCTTGCAACCACTTTAAAGTCAGAACTCCAATTCTGTGTCAATCAATGACAAAATCTGAATATGTATAACCCTTCTAAGTTTGTCTCAGGTCTAGTAGATTGAGTTAATTACGGACCAGATTTATTCTAACAAAAGAGGAAATAATGTTGGTGGTTAACATCAGTCCAACGGCTTCTGCCTCTAAACATTAAATAAAATATAATAAATAGCCCAAAACCTACAGAGGTTTTGGCCGCTAACTGCTCCCAATGAGCAGTTAGCGGCAGTTAGCAGTTGTAGAATTAAACCTAGCTAAAATGGACAACATTAATAATAACAGCTAAAACAAATACAACACATTGTACAATCCCTCATTAGACACTATATGGCTTTAGTTATATGTCATATAGTTAAGTTAAAATATATCTGTAAAGAAAACACAGAGCTGATCCTACAATGTAGCACAGTTACAAACAGCAACAGGAAAAAGGGGGTAGGAGCTGTTGGTTACTGGTTGCTATGGTAACCGCCAACTGCCCAGAACTTACCGGAACTTAATACACTGATAAATGTCAGGAGAAACAACTTAAACAAAATAAATTCAAAGAATAAACAAATTTTGACAAACTTCACATCTATAGTATTGTTAAAATAAAACACTATATGTGTGAATTATGATGCTAGTATATGAAAATAATGCCTGGTGCTGCATAAACAGCATAAACAATCTGATTCTGTGGGAAAAAAAAAAAAAAAAAATTGTCAGTAAAAGTTCAAAGTCTTTTTTTTTTTAGCTTAAAAGAGGGCCGGTTAGAAATTCACGCCAGGCTTTAGAATTTTTTTTTTTTGCTCCTAAAATTCTTATTTTCGGTTGCAGGTTGACAAAAGGTGGACAGATTTTATTGGTGTGATCACTGATGCAGCATTCTGTTTATAAGGAGCTGGACTTTTAATCTCTTCCGTCTTCGCAGCAGCTTGCTGAGGCAGAACGGTGCTGTGGGGATCTGCAGAGAGCGGCGTCCCAACTCGAGGGGCGTGTGGCTGAGCTCGATCACTGGAGCACCGAAGCCCTGGACTGTTATGATCAGCTGATGGAAAGGAAACACAGAGGAGGACAGTCTGCTGCCAAAGTTAGCAACCACAAAGACATCTTCTTAAACCGTTTTGGACAGATATATGTGCTCTGGATTTGTTTGAAACCATCTACTTTGATGCATCTTTTAGGTGTTGATCTCTCGAGGGTTGCAGCTGGCGCAGCAGGTGACTGCAGAGTCGCAGCATCTGGAAGCTTTTGTTGCAGAACGACAGAAAACTTCTCCTTTGCAGACTTTCAGTACCGCTGACATGCAGGACAAGACTGCAGCTGCAATCTCCCGAAGCCAGGCAAGTTCAGCTCAATAGGGCTGCAACTAACTGTTATCTAATCATTATGGTTTATCGTGTATGTATTTTGGTTATTTTGTCTTCTTGTGTCGTGTTGTCCACCTTTAATTGTTTCCACCTGTCTCTTTTCTAATCTCACCTGTGTGTTTTTTTTTTCTCTGCTGGATCCTTCAGTCATTTTGCGTCACTTACCTGCTACATCCTGTGTCTCCCTTCGTGTCTTGGACTTGTAACAGATTTCTGACAGCATTAAAACATTTTATACTACTTCAGCCATGTTTCACCTCATCTACCTAAAGAAATCACGACAAATAATTTTAATTATGGATTAATTTATGGATTATTCTGACAATCGGATTAAAAAAAAAGGCATATTCTCCAGATTTTTCTTTTGCAACATCAGAAATTCATTAGAAGATGCAAATAAACAAATAATTTAAGTCAAGCAATATTTTATTGAAGAAATACATCAGCTTTTCTGCGTAACTTAATATCAATACAATCTTGGAATCATGTGCTGATTAATTTTTGGATTAAATGATTAGTAATTGGATAACAAAGGGTGTTTAATAGGAGATTTACTGTACAGAATTTGAACCAGTTGAAGCTAAAACGTTACATTTAGGATAAAAAAAATCAGTTCTACGCGAAAATCTTCAAGTGTTTCTTGTACAGTTTGTTTTAATTACTGCTTTAAATGACCTGTTCTGCAGTTGAGCTATTTTTAAAATCTGTATACTTGATAATTAGATTAGTTGACGATTAATCCATTCATTCCTACTGAATGAATAAAACTTAATTAGTTACTGCATGTCAGTAATTTGGAATAACATATTTTTTTTATTTGTGTAGGAGATACTTGAAAAGTTTAGTTCCTGTGGTTTCAAGCAGCAAGTTGGAAATTTCTGCGAATGGATGCAACCAGTTGAAATCCTCCATCCAGACACTGGATCATACATTCTGGCCAGAACCAAACAGGTTATAGATGTTAAACTGCAAACTCCAGAACTGATTCAGCTTCCTGATCAGGGGGTGAGACGTCGCCAGGATTCAAAACAAAGCACAGAAGACAGGAAGGGCTCTGCGTCCCACGTAAAAATGAAAACAGTCCCTCAACCTGTGATGGTTCCGGTCCTGCAGAGTCAAACCGAGAGTCCTGCAGCAGGATCGACAGAGATCAAGTCCAGAACAGCGTCACAACCAAACACCCAACAGGGACCAACACACACACAGCCGCCACTCATGATCCACGGTGAGGTTCACTGCAAAGCCCAGTCGATGGCCAGGAGCCGACTGGAGAAGGCCAGGCTTCGTCTGCAGGGACGCATCCAGCAAGCCATGAAGCTGTTCAGTGGCAGAGAGATGACCGAGTCACAAACCAAGAAAAAACAGGTTCATGATCAATCAAATGCAGCTTATTTAATACATTTTAGATTTTATTGTGCCCTATGACTTTTGGTCATTTGTGCTATTCTACTTTTTTAAATATTTAAGATTTAATGTAGATTTCAGCCAAATTGAAATACATTGATTTTCTGCAGAATTCCACCAAATTCAGCAAGAACTTTGTACTTTTTGACAACTCACTACTTCTGCCTACTTCAACTTGTTGCTTATTGCTGCAAATGCTGGAAAAAGCTTATTTGTGTTGCCACATGCAGTGCTGAGATTATATTTAAAATTAGAGTAACACTATGAGGACATACACTGCAAAAATACAAAATCTTACCAATTATTTTGGTCTAGTCAAAACAAACTTACAAGTAACTTCTCAGCAAGATATAGGAGCTTGTTTTAAGTCAATAAATCCTTAAATCGTACTTCTTATAAGTGAAATAATCTACCAGTGAAACAAGTACTTTTTCATTTATTAACAAAAAGCTCCTACATCTCTCTGAAAAGTTACTTGTAAGTTTGTTGTGTCTAATTTTAAGTGCACTGAGATATTTTTACTTGGATCTAGACCAAAAATACTTGGTAATATTTTGTGTTTTTGCAGTGTATTCTTTAAATGTCTGGTGTTTTGGTTTGTCCAACTGTCAGTTTTGTTTGTGCGCGTGTCCAGCTGTGTGTTTTTCTGTGCAGAAAGCTCTAAACACTCTGCAGCCCGCCATGCTCGATGAGTTCCTGGGTGCAGCTGAAGCTTTTGGGGCCTTCTGTTCTGGGCCTCAGCTCCAGGACTTGATGCTTCTCTCTGAGTCAGTCCGAAATCAGTGGGAGGTACGGCAGGAACTGGACAGAGTCTATACAAGATTGATTCTAACTACGGATGCAAACAATAATTGACTTACGATTAATTATTTGTTCATTAATGATTTACTAGATTAAAATTAGTTTTTATTTTAACGTTAATAGTTTATTTTTGTAGAAACTTATTTTAGTATTGTAGTTCGGCCTCCATCCAACAGAGGGCGCCGCTGGTCATCCTCAGGCGCAGCCGTTGACATAGAAACAAAGATGGCGGAGCTGTCTTGGAACGGCAAAGATCAACGATACAAACAGAGTCCGGTGTGGGAAGTAAAATTAACTTTATGCGGTTATTTTTTAAAATATAAACACTCGACAAGTTATTTAAGTTATCACCTTAATAAGGCTAATTCAACCGCGCCACAGTCAACTTCTCGTTCAAAAGTGAATTATTTGCTACGAAAGCGACGATCTGACAATGAAAAAGCAGAGGGGATAACATAGGAAAGTCGTAACATTATGAAATAAAACATGATGCAAATAAGTAAAGGTGATTTTTGAGGGCTGTGGTGAGTTAATGGAGCGACGTTTTAACATTTCTATCTTGAACAACCATGACAGCGCTTCTAAGTTTAATTTAACGAGGAGCTTATGTTTTTCACATATTTAATTTTTCTATTCAGCAAAGAAGTTCCTGTTTTTATTTTAGAAATATGTCTAAATGTAACTCTGTGAGAAGTTCGCATTAATACAGTTGACAAAAAATTAATGTTGAAATTTAAGGTTTTTCACCATATTATGTAAAAATTTGCCCAGAACAGCGGTCCTCTTGATACTAGAGAAAACTCAGGTTTTTAAGAAAATGGTCGTTTTATGAATTAATCGTTAGTCAATCGATAAGATCAATCAACTGTAAATTAACTCATTAATCGATAACTTGCATCCCTAAAATCAATGCTAAATATAACTGAAAGTTAAAAGTTTGGCCTAAAAGCTATAAAAACAGATATGGCATCTGTTTGGATGTACATTGTATGTTTATTTTAATAAGTAAAACTATTATGATTCTAATTTAATGCCCTTACTGTTAACATATACTTGAACTGATGTGAACTGAACTAATTAACGTAATAAGGACACCCCTAGCAGACACCAGTCTCCTTTTTTGTGTCACGTTCAGGATGTGCGCAGAGAAATGGCTGACTTTATTTCCATCCAGGCGTCTAAAATCAGAGAAGTAAAGCAGCCATTCACTGCTTGTGACATTTTTACTAATGCTCTGCATGACGCTGCTGACCAGACTGACCACAGTTACTTGCAACAGCACCGTGAGGTACTTACAGGAGTTTAATATTACCACAACACCTGATGATATTTAAAGATATTTATTAAGAGAAGTTTGTCTCCCAGGCGCTCAGCCAGGAGGCTGCATCTGTCGAGGAACGCTCTGAATCTCTCAGAGAACTGTGTGAGACTTTGACAGTGGAGAAATCCTCCGGCTCGGCAACAGACCAGCAGACAGAGCCTGGAAAAGTGCAGAAAACTCAAATTAAGAGGTAAAATAACGCACATCTATATAGTGAAACAGCATGTGTAGTTTACCCTACATTTAGTGCAAAAACAAAACAGTAATTTCTGGATACTCCACCCACTGAGCGTAACTTTTCTGTTTTCACGACGTAAAGCACTTTGAGCTGTCTTGTTACTGAAATGTGTTGTACAAATAAACTTGATTGAAACTTAATTGATTATAGTTTTAACCAAAAATTCACCACACACACACACACACACACACACACACACACACACACACACACACTTGTATTCTTTGTTAAAGTTTTATATTGAAAAAAACTGATTTAGAACAATTTTTCTTATTCTGATTTTATTTTGTAGTTGTATGAATTATTTTCATGTTGATTGTTAAAGTACCAGATTTTCCACAAAACTATATTTTTGGTACATCTGATGATGTGAATATTAAATGCTTAAAGTTTTGATCAGCTTCTCAGTACTGATTAACCTTTTTTACCAAACACTTTTTTACTTTTAATTGAGTAATTTCTTGGACAGCTACTCTTTAGTTCTACTTGAGAATTCATTCTTCTGATTAGGGCTGGAAAACAAATCAATTATAATATATATTGCAATAAATACGTAGACAATATCAATATAAAAAAGTATTCAATTTGTAGACTATTCAGTAAACTCAGATTCAGAGCTGCACAGCATTCTGGGTGATGTAGGCAGAGGAAAGGCTTTATCTGTTCAATGTCTCACAGCCAGCTAAGCTAGATCAGTGGAATCAACAAACTCACTCAACTCTTTGGTTACCTAGCAACTCACTCATTCTTTGGTTACCTAGCAACAACCTGTTGAGTCACTGGCGCAGCAACAGTTTAAGGTTCAGCTTCTCTGCCTCATAACTGCTTAAAAATAAAAAAACGATATGGAGTGAAATCTGTGTGTAAAACAGGAATACCACCAGTTTGGCAGTATTTCAGATATTTAATACAAAAACCTAATCAATAATTATCAATTTCAACTGATATAAAATTATTATGCTGAGATACGTTGTTCAGCCATCTTGTTCATCCCTGAATTCAGTTGATTTCGGGCTTTTGTGCAAATTTGTTTATTTTCATTATCAGCTTGTTGCTTTTGTTAGTTGTTCTGTTATTAAGTGTGTTTTATTTTTATCATTACATTGAAATTATTATTCTCTCTTTGCCAAATTCTAACAGATTTTCTTTAGAAAGTATTGCTTAACCACTTGAATGTTTACCTGTGTAAAAAAAAAAATCGTTACGTTTGATGATTTAACTGATGCAAAAGATTTTATTTCCAACTTTTATCTCTCTAATCCCTGCAGTCTCTAAATTTAATGAAACGTCTGTTGGGGTGAGTAGCTGCGGCTGCCCCCGGCCTCCCCCTCATCAGCGTCTCTTATCTCAGCAGGGGACAGCAGCCTGCGGTAAACCCCCCGCCGAGTCCGGCCGACACGCAGCCAGGCTGCAGTCTCGCTCCGGAGCGCCGCCTGGACGCGGCGCAACAAGACGCCTCGCCCTCAGGAAAGGCAGCGCGCGCTCAAAGAGCCGACGACGCCCTGCGGCTGCGAGTCTGGGACGTCCCGCCAGGGAACAAGGACCACCTGAGGCAGAGCCAGGGAGACGGGCAGGAGAAGAAGCAGAAGCCTTCACTTCGGGCTCAGGAGCAGCTGCTGCGAGCTCACCTGCTGCACATCACAGGGAGCGGTCAGCAGGCTCACAGTCATGTACAGGTATGATGAAATAAATTGTTTTCTTCATGTAATTTAGCTCCGGAGCTTCATTTATTCACATGGTTAAGAGGTTGAATACCTGATGAAATAAAAACCTACATTTTAAAAGATGATTTGAAGTTTTTTCTGTAGAAAGACTTTAAGTAGATTATTACCATAAACTACAGTCACCTTGCCTACAGTCTTTGTTTTAAGTTGTAGCTTTATTGCGTTCAGCAGTTAGTATTTGTCCTACAAAGCTTTAAAGTTAGATTGATGCAAAACAGACCTATTATATGTTTGAAATATTATTTTTTTCTTGTTTTAAATGTGTAAAAAAATACACATGTATTTTTTTACATGTGTAAAAAAATACATGTACAGTTAGCATGCTGTAAGTTAGCATGCTAACTTGTAAGCGTGCTAACTTACATGCTAATGTAAGTTAGCATGTGTTTCACACATGCTAACTTACATTAAAATATAAGTAATTCAATAATAATTGAATTATTTTTTCAATTATTTTTTCAATTTTTTAAATAAGCAAATATTATTTTTAATCCCTAAATATTTTTTAGGGATTAAGGATATTTAATCCATAAATGTAAAAGTAAGCGGTATAAATCCAGTTTTGCTCCAAAATTAAATTTAACATGGATTTAATCTATTTTTTTTATCTTGCCCTTATGAGGATACTGTATTTAAGTCAATGTTTTTATTTTTATTGTTTTTATGTTTTTTAACATTTTAAAGTATGGAGCACCTGGCCACATCTAATTATATTTATATTTATTGTGTAAAGTTTGCTGCTTGGTAAGACTTTACCTAATGCTATGAATAAACTTGATTGATTAGTTTATATTTTGTTGCTTCTTTTATTTTTTCTTTACCAATTTCAGCCATTAGCCTTTCAAATAATGAAAAAAAATAATCTATATTTCCTTTGTGAATGTTTTCCTTCTTTCTGCTAAGGAATATTCCAGCTCAACTTGAATACCAGTCATAGTTTCATTGCTGTTTTTAGTTTTCTCTACCGGGTTCAAGTCATAACTCCGACTTCTTTGCTTTACTTTCAGATTATTCTCATATCTGTTAGTGTGCTTTTGTGTCCTCATTGGTAAAATACAAAAATGATAGATTATATGTGTATATTTACACCAACCTGCCCAGTCAGAAACACTCTCAGCAGTTCCACCGGGCATGCTTGACCCGAACAGGACACTAATCTTTTGTTAATCGGATAGGCTCTCCGCTCCACCTTTTCCTCTCTGCTCTGATGATCTGTTACCTCGCAGCTCTCTCATCTTCCAGGCTGTTGTTAGGAGCAACACTGTGGAGAGCAAACAGGAGGCAGAATGGACCGTCATCCCAGAACCAGATGTGCCACCGCAGCTGGAGCGCACCACTAAACGGGACGCAGCAGGAAGGTACAGATTAAATTCACTGAAAAACACAAAACCTGACCTAGTATTTTTGGTCTAGTTTCTACTGCAGCTATCTTATTGCTTGAAATGAGACAAAACTAGCGTACATGTAAAATTTCAGATACAGGAGCTTATTTTAAATCAATAATTCCTTAATATTGTTGTAAAGTTCTAGTTCCACTGGTGCTGTTACCTAGCAACAAGCCCCGCCCGTCACCTAGCAACCCAATTCTAGTTCCACTGGCAGATTATTTCACTTATGATGTGGAAAAATGTCTAATTATGAGTGAAATGGTTAATCAATATTAATGAATTATTTACTTAAAAGAAGCTTTTCCATTGCACACATATAATGTAAGAACTTTTTTCATTTTCATATGAAAGAGTTTCATTTTCATGACACTGATCAAAGAAGTATCAAACAGCTGCAGGTAGAAAATTATATAAAATGTCTACAAGCCCTGTAACAATAACAAATTTTGCTGGATGATAAATTGCCCCAGAACGTATCGTGATAAATGATAATATTGTTGTTTTTGAGATAATTTTCAAGTAATAAAGCGGTAATGGCATTATAATGCATAATGATATTCTCAAAATCAACAACTTTAAGTTCTAATGAACATTTGACTCTGGAACTGGAAGAGATTTTAAATATCCAAAATAATTAAATAAACAAAACAACAGAAACATTAAATAAAATAAATTATGAAGTTTCTATAAACAAAAATTGTGCTTAAAAAAAGAAAAAGCATCAGACTAAAGACTTTTATCTTCCAGTTTTTGTAAGAAAGAGAACAAATGTTCTCTTTCTATGGCAAATGGCAAATAGAAATTATTGAGCTTATTGTAATTTATCATACAGTTAATTGATTTATTGAGACAGACCTACTGCTACGCTTAACTAAGTTTAGTGGAGTATGAATAATTACATTTCCGTCATTAACACAGTTTACTAAAGGAATAGTTTTTTTCTGTGATTCCTGGTACAGCAGAATGGTTCCCCTGAAAAGTCCCTCCGACCCGATGGAGTCTGCAGTCGATCAGACGACAATAATCACGGAAAAACTAAACCAGATCATCAGTCAGCCTTTGGACGTCTCCTCTCTGGCGCTGGATGAATCCTCACTGTTTTCTGACCTGAAGGTAAACGACGGTTTCCCACCGGTCTGCGTCTGGACTGAGATATGCAAACATGAGCGTTAACCCTTGATGTGTTTCCCAGGAGGTAGATGAAACGCTGAAGGATGAGATGAGAAGGCTCTCAGAGGAGGAACAGCGAGGGCCGGCAGCCACATCGCAGCCGTTCCTGCGCCAGTCACTCCTCCTCGGTAACGTTCGTCATCTGGAGCAGCTCAGACGGCAGCTGGACGGCGTTCAATCCGCCGTGGAGACTCTGGATCACTTCCTGGCCACCCTGAGAGACATCAAGGCTGAGAGTCCAACGCTGCTGACAAACCGAGACCCCAACGAGCGTAAAAATGAAACGGAGCTGCTGAAGGAGAGACATTCTTGGCAGGCAACAGTGGAGAGGTTGAAGCTTGCTCTGGCGCAGTCCCATGTTGTTGACTGCAGCTTAAAGGCAGCGGGGATGACTCTGACCATGGATGGAGCTTCTGTGACGTGTCGGGATGTGGCGGCCTTTCTGTCCGATCAAATGAGAGCCAAGAGGCGAGAGGGAGAGAAAAATCTAGATATTCTGGAAAAGAATGGCGCCGAAAGCAGCGAGGACGTGGAGGAACCGAGATTTGCTCCAGTTGTGACAGATGAAGAGTCGACATTGGAGTTTAAGAGAAGGAAGCAGGAACCAAAAATCCAAATATCGGCATCTGAAGAGGGTTTCTTGCAAAGAAGCCCGAGCGGTCACGCTGGGAAAGCTGGAAACGAGCGTAAGGGTTTGGTCCAGAGGAGGTCTGCCTTGTTGGCAGTGCTGAGAGAGACCAAAGCAGCAGCTGAGAGGTTGGAGCTGCTGGAGCCGACGCTGCCGGCCCTGCAGCAGAGGTACGACGCCAACCTGGCTCTGAGGAGATTCAGCTTAAACCACACAGCAGTTAAACACGTACAAATAGCTGCTTTCTCACTACAAACGTTAGCAAAACTTTTTCCATGTCAAAAAAACTTTTATTAGAAAATATGTTGTTTACGTTTATGTTAAAATTATCATTGTGTCGCGACAATAACCAGTGAGAAATCCAGGTCCTCTGCCTTCTCCTAGTAGAAACTGGAGAAATCCATCACTCAGAAACAACCAAAGCAAGGAGGAGGGTCTTAGCGCTGTCAATCACCTCACGTATCTGCTGCTCTCTGCTACACACAACATAGTCTCCCACGGATGCTAATGCTAGTTAGCATAGCTACCGATGACGGTAGATAAATGGTTTTCTGCTTTTTCTCTGCCATTAGCACATTTAGCATCATGTACACGAGAATGACTCACAGCACTAAGACCCGCCTCCTGGCGCTGATTGGTTGGTTTTGACCAGGAGCGTCGCATTTCTTCAGATAGCAGCACAGGGAAGAGCGAGAGTTCATTATTTTTTCCACAGACTATCTCGCTCACAACAAAGTGACAGCTTTAACAAAATATATGAAAAATAGATTCTTTAAAATAAAAATTACTTTTGAAATTCCAATTTGTGCAGTTTTTTGGTATAATTCTTATCCAGTCAAGCGTTTGGACAATTCAAGTAACTCATATCAGCTGCAGTGAACACATTAGGTGAGAAGTTTCTTGAACTTCCTCTGCAGGACGCGGGCTTTGACGGAGCTGGAGAGTTTCCTTGCCGGCCTTGACTCTGAGGTTCAGTACGTTCATGATGCGTCTTCAGAATCAGATTTTCCCAAAGAGAATCAGAGCAGAGAGGTGGAGGATCTCTGGGAGGAGACGAGGAAAGCCACATCAGAACGGTAAATTCAAGCTAAATGTAGCTGCTGTGTGTCTGTGATGTACGACAGTGTGTCAGGGTAAATGTAGACAGAAAAAAAGGTAAAAAAAACAAAAAAACAACTCAAATTTTGAGATTAATTTGTTAGAAAAATACTCAGAAATTTTCTAGAAAAATCATGGAAATTTCAGAGTTTCAAAAGTAAAACATTTTAAAACTTTGAAACGCAGAATTTCTAATTGTTTTTCTACAGAACTTCTAAGATTAATTTCAAAACTTATGAGTATTTTGCTAGCAAATTTTGGACTTTTGGAGCCCAGAAATACCCTTGTTTTTCTAGGAAATTTATGTTTTATCACAAAATTGGTTAGCTTTTTTCCAGAAAATTTTTGACTTTTCCATGTTTACTATATTTTCCGCACTATAAGTCACACCGGATTATAAGGTGCACCTTCAATGAATGGCCTATTTTAAAACTTTTTTCATATATAATGCACCGCATTGTAAGCCACATAGAATAGATGCTACAGTAGAGGCTGGAGTTACGTTATGCATCCACTAGATGGAGCTGCACAAAAGGGAATGTCAACAAAACAGTCCGACTCCGGTCAGCGAGGAGAGCCTTCTGCGACTGGGCCGGGGCGTGGCCGGATGAAGGTCACCCTTCTCCGTTCGCGCACAGCATGTTGGTGGAGAACGTGGTGCTAAATGACCTGCAGACGACCTGATTCTAGACAGTTGGTAGGTAGATAGGTCAGTCAAACTTTATTAACAAACCAGCGTTCTGACAACTATCCCAGCATGCACTGCGCGTTTCTTCTTCTACGGACGAAAATGAAGTCGGCGGCTGCTTACTGTAGTTGCTAGACCTGTTGTGGCTCAATATTGGTACATATATAAGGCGCACCGGATTATAAGGCACACTGTCGGCTTTTGAGGAAATTGAAGGTTTTTAGGTGCGCCTTATAGTGTGGAAAATACGGTAATTTTTCTAGAAAATTTGAAATTAATCTGAAACTTTCTGAGGGTTTTCTAGCAAATATTTGACTTTTCAAAGTGAGATTAAGCTCAAAAGTCAGATTTTTTAGTTCTAGAAAGTTTTGGACTTTTGGAGCCCAGAAATATCCTTGTTTTGTCCAGAAAAATGTCTTAGATTTGCTGCAACATTTTTCTGTTTTTTTTTCTAGCAAATTTTTGACTTCTCAAACTCAGAAATGTTCATGTTTTTTTCTACAGGATTTGAGAGATTAATTTCAAAATTTCTGAAGATCTCTCTCGTGGAGCTGCTTTTTTCTAGAATTTCTTATTTTTATTCTTTGGTGGAAACGTACTCCTCCTGTTTCTTATTTTCTGTCTTGAGTTGCCCTGACTGTATTGATGTGTGTTAGTGAAGAGTTTGTGTTCACGCCCAGGCTGGAGCAGGCTCAGGCCCTGACAGAACTGCTGAGGAGGTTTCAGATCATGCGCGGTGAGCTGAGCGGCACGCTGCAGACGGCCGAGGCAACCTTAGGTGAACAAGCCTCCTACGTCGGAAAAGATTACCTGCAGAGGCTTTACGCTAAGGTACAGCAGGATGTTAAATTCATAACCTTGTCTTGTTAAAACCAGAAATTTAAATGCAGTGATGGGCAGCGCTAGCTACGGCTAGTTGTGCCACGCTATTGTAGACATTAGTTCTGCTAACGCCAAAGCATTACCACACTGTATCATTAGCAGAAGCTAATGCTAAAGCGTTAAATTTAAATCAAATTAAATCTTGAAAAACTACAATCCTCTAGCACCAATTTAATTTTGACATATTTTTGATGTTCTTAGACATTAAATATTGTATTTATTTTCACATCTTGTCATCTAACCACCAAGTAAATTAGGAGTGCTTTGGAATTTGTCCTAAATAATTTTTTGGAAAAATTAACTTAGGGGAAACTAAGTGCACTAAATGTTTTCAAAGTTAGCAAAATGCTAAATGCAAAATTAGCTTCTCTATTAGCAGGTTAGCAGAATTGTGGCCTCCACTGTTAAAATGCAGTTTATTAAGGTTTCAGACCAACAAATAAACCAATAAATACAAATGAGAGCCTAGAAAACGTAATTTAAGCTTCCACTAGTTTCTAAATAACCAATTACGTTCAGAAGTTATAAAAGTCCCCCTGTGTTGTTATCTAATGTCATTATACATAGGACATCTGTTCTGTGGATAGTTCAGAGGATTGCTAGAGAACATTGTGAACTGAAAGCAACATGGAGTCCAAGGAACACAGGATAAAATCTAGTAGTTAATCTCTCATCTGAAATTGTTAAAACTGAACGTCCTCGAATTCTGTTGTAACAGGGAAACAGCATGGAAATGTTCAAGGTGAAAGAATATTTCCGCTTATCACATTAGGTTACTTTAAACTGTACAGTGTGAGAGATTTGTAATTTTTTTCTATGTGCGTTGTTGAAGGTTGGAGAGACGAAAGCAGAGCTGAACGGCCTGGGAGACGACATAGAGGAGGTCCGCAGCGTCTGCAGACAGCTGCAGTCTCTGCTGCGTCAGGTCCCGGGCTGGAGCGGCTCTCCGTTTGAGAACGAAGCCGACGCGCTGATGGACCGCTGGCTGGACGTAAGTTCAGCTTTTCACATCTTAATGCTGCAATTTAAACCAAATAATTACTTTACAATATGCATAAATAAAAAAAAACTGTCCTCAGCTGGTTAAAGAGCCACATTTCTCTATTATTTCACTCATAACATCAAATTAAAATAAATACTTATTTTACTTTAGAATAATTTAAATTCTTGTTTCAAATTACATGGACAAAATTTGTGATCTGATAATGAATTTTATTAAATTCAGCTCAGAAACATTTAGTGCGATCAGAACATAAAAATAAACCAGAGTCAGATCAATGTGACGCACTTCCATCTCTGGATACAAAAACAAGCCGCTAAGCATTCTGGGAAATAGTTCCCACTCCTGTCTTTTTCTTCTTTCAGTTTTTTAAGTGCTAACCTAAAAACTCTTAGAGGTTTGACTAAATTAATAAAAAGTTAACACAACTCACAACTGTAAGTTTATCTTTCACAAACTCACATATTTAGATTCAAAATCTAAAACTAACTAAATTTATTTGACTTAAAGAGTTGAAGATACAACTAAATGTGACTCAAATGTTTTACAGTGTATAAAATTCCAGCTATTTTAGGTTATTCTACCTCATTATGAATGCATCTTCACTTTCTCTCCCTGTTTTGCTGCATACATGCAGATAAATTCAAGTTAAAAGTTTGATAGTTTACAGTAAAGTTTTGTGCTTTGCTGTAATAAAATCTCTTTGCTCTCTGCAGCTGTCTGAAAGAACCGATTCCCACCTCGAAAACCTCCATCTTTGCTTGACGTTGTGGGACGGAGTCCTGCAGCTGGGGCAGGAAGTAGTTAGCTGGACCAACAGCAGAACCGCGGCGCTTTCTCAGGGTCCGTCTTTCCAGACTGAGGACCACATTAAGGCTCTGCAGGTAAAACCGAGTCTCTGCTGTGTTTCGGAACATGAACCGGTTACGATTCCCCAGCTGGCTTTTTGAAGGATATTAACTTCTTTCACTCTGGCTGCAGAATGAGATTATGACCCAGGAGGAGAGTGCACGGCGTTTCCACAGGAAGGCTGCAGAGATTCAGTCGCTGCTTCAAAGTGCAGAGCCCCCTCTGGAGCTGCAGGTTCACCAACGATGCTTTGCTTTCACTTAGTTTTGGTTTAAGGTGTAAATTTCAGGATGTATAAATATGAAAATCTTGTTCTGTAGCAAACCTGAAACCAGAAAGTTCCTTCAGATTTTCTGCTTGACACTTATTCATAAATATATGAATATATTTTGTAAAATTTTGAACACTAGAATATATTTCTCTTTAAATTAAACTCTTTAATCATAAACAAAGTTGCTATGTAGAATCTTATGAAAGTTTTTTTCTGTTTTTAAGGTTGTAGAGACCCAGATGAGAAAGAAAATAGAGCAACTGAAGGAGCTCCTTTTGGAAAGCGAGGAGGTGTACAAGCAGACGGTGGCCACAATGGGACAAATTACCGAAAGGATGACAGAGTCTCTCAGCTCCCTGCAGAAGATTCAAGACTCCCTCCGCAGTTTTTCTGCTCCAGACGTTGCAACAGTCCTGGCGAAACTTAAGGTAACTGCTTTAATGACGCTTTTTTTTAGTGTTGTTAATTAAAATTCACATTATTTTACACATTTTTTTCCTTTTAATTGGGTTTCAGTTTCAGCTGGTTCTAAAAAACACCAACCCGTTTTTTTCGGCAATAAGTTAATGTTTTTTTTAGTGTTTGGGAAATTAGCTGGTTTAAAAACATTTGAAATGTAACAAATGCCCCTGACCTAGTAACCCCAGTGAAGCCCAACCCGTTACCTAGCAACCCGAGAATCCCAGCCCGTTACTGTAACAAATGCCCCTGACCTAGTAACCCCAGTGAAGCCCAACCCGTTACCTAGCAACCCGAGAATCCCAGCCCGTTACCTAGCAACCCGAGAATCCCAGCCCGTCACCTAGCAACCCAAGCTAAGCCCTGGCATGTCTGGTCAACCGGTTTTACCGCTGTGTGCGCTATACAAAAGGTTTAAGTTTCTAATTATGTTTTAACTTGTTAAACAAAAACTCCTTCACAAGTTTGTTCCAGCGTCCTTCATTCGGTCAAAAGTTGCTTATTTATGGTGAAATTTGTGTTCAAAAATATGAGATCACTATTTAATTTTCTCCAGTTAGAACTTCTTTCTCAAGGAAGTTTTAACTGGAGATTCGTGTTAAGCTTTGCTCAAATTTGCTATTTCACTGTTTCTAAAATGCTCATTTATAATAGTAACATCTTCTACAGCACAGGTGTCAAACTCAAGGCCAGTGGGCCAAATCCGGTCCACCACAGCTTTTTATGTGGTCCTCTAGATTCTAGACTAAACACTAAGTGAGCTTAAATATCATGTTATCAATCAAATCAATGCAGTTTTTATCTGTTTACTGCCAAATATATCAATCAGTCCCTCCAGTCTCTTGAGAATTATCATGGAAATTCACACAAAATCAACAAATTTCCCCACTTTTTTGGGTTAAAACATAATTAGGAGTTTATTACAGATTTTCCTCTAAAATTGTCAAAAACTTTCTTACTTGTACTAAACAGCTGACTCAGCCTTAATTGATGTCAGATTATAGTCCATAATCTATACAGCAAGGAATAAAAAGTCACATTTACTGCCATAAATAAGAGCTAACATTTCCAAATTAGTACCACAGACACTTTGATTTTTTTGGGTGGGAAAAATCACAAAAAGAATCACAAAATCCTGGTGGGACTGAAAAGATGTTCAATATTATATTTAAATTTTAACGACTCATTGATATATTAACAGTTAGTGATCAGGTTTTATCAATACATTCTGGCACAACCGGCCCTTTAAGAGCGTTCATGATCCTGATTTGGCCCAAAATGATTCTGACACCGCTGCTCTACAGGAATTATGTCGGCAGCTCCACACTGAAGATGAACAAGCCCAGAGTTTACTGGAGGATCTGCAGGTTCTGGCCTCCATCGCCGGCCCGGACAGCCTCCACAGTCTGTCTGTCAGAGGGATTCAGCTGGAGGAGAAACTCAGAAACACACATCAGCTTTTCGCCGAGGTGGAGGAACAAACCGAGAGGAATGTCCAACACCTGGACAGGTAACCTCACGTTTCCATTCAGATCACCTTCTGGGAATGTAGTCATTTAAATGGGTTTGTTTAGTTCTTCTAACAAAGCTGTAACGATGAAATTCTGTTGATTTTGTCTGACTCTGTTCAGTTAATTTAGTTACCAGATTAATCATATAGAAAACTGCCACATTCTGCATATTTTTTATTCAAGCCTTAGAAATGCATTAAAAGATAGAAATAAACAAATCAATTATTTAAAAAAAAAAAACATGAGAATAACATTTTATTGCATAAAATGCAACTACATAGAATCCATTCAGTGAATGCTTGAGCATTTGTAGCAAAGAATACATCTGCAAAAAAAAAACTTCTAACATGAAAAACTTTTACTTTTCTGCTTGACTCAGTTTTAATAGTGTTGGATGGTCTGTTAATTATATTTTGGATTAACAGATTAAAAACTTGATAGCAAAATATGCTTAATTAGAACCAGGTGAAGCTAAATTAGGGGTAGAACATATTCAGAGACAAACGTTTTTTTTCATATTAAATGTAAAATGTATGTTGTTCATTAGTCATTAATTGAGTCTGTCTGCTCCAATTACTGATTAAACAATTACTAAATTAGTTGATGATTATTTCAATAATTGCATAATCGTGATTATTCCTATTAATTGTTTAATTATAAAAGAGTTATTCTTGAAGTTCAGACTTAAACCTTTTATTCACAGGCTGGGGAATAAAAGTCAGGCAGGAAAAAGGCTAAACTGGAGACAAAAGCAGAGCTGCAGCAAGTTTAGCTTGTTTTTATTTAGCAGTAGGTCCTGCTCTATGTGGGAAAGTTTTCCCTCATTGTAATCACTTTACTCTATTGTATACTGTGCAGTTTGTGCATTAAACCTGTGGCCTCTGCAGGCTGCAAACGGAGAAAGAGCAACTGGAGAAGTGGCTTTGTGCAGCTGAGGAAGAGGCACTGAAGACGAAGAATCTGAGTTTTCTGCAAGAAGAAGCAATTCAGCAAAGGTAATTAAATTAAATTATGAGTTATTACAACAGAGGTTGCACAAATCTGATCCAAAGGCCATATTTGTTTAAATAAAACATGTTAAATAAATAATGCTTTTGTCATTTTTATAAAAGTTCTGCAGTATGCTGCAGTTCTGTCAGTTATATGGTTCATTTAAAGAAAATAAAAACACAATTTCTAACCAATAATATTGATTAAATACAACTACCTTAAATACATATTTATGTTTGCTTTACTCCATACCCTAGTTTTTTAATTTTTGTATTTTACTCTTTATAGTAAATATCTAGGTAAGGTAATTTTATTTATGTAGCACATTTTCAGCAACAAGGCAACTTTACAAAGTCCTTTACATGAATCAGAAGGAAATGCAAACAAAACAACAAACCATAAGATAAAAGTATAAAACTACATTTTGGTTCCTCATGTTTAAAAAGAATAAGAATAAATAATCCATAATTTATAAACTAGTATGGGTTTCTCTGGATTCTAATAAAATATTTGTTTTAGATGACCAGATATTTTCAGTGTTTGGAAAACCTGGATTTCCATTAAACATTAAGCTATGTGTTGTTTATAAATTATTATTCATCCATGATTTGTTTCTCATGTTTTTTATTCACTGTAAAGAACATCTAGCTTCTCAATCTGCAGTAAACTCCCAATTATGTTTTAGCAGAAAAAAGTGCAGGGATTTGTTGATTTTGCATGAATTCCCATGATAATTCTCAAGAAACTGGAGGAACTTATCGATATATTTAGAATTAAACGGATAAAAATTGCATTGATTTGGCTGATAACATAATATTTAAGCACATTTAGTGTTTAGCTTAAAACTTAGAGGGCCACAGAAAAAGCTATGGCGGGCCAGATTTGGCCCACGGGCCTCCAGTTTGACACATGTGATATAAAGTGTCTAACTGACCTGTTTGTAGTTAATAATTAGTTTGTTCTGTGTGTTGCAGAGGGAGATCAGAGCGCATTGCTGAGCTCGTATCGTCTTTAAGAAGCAGTAACCTGCAGCACTGCGTGCTGCTGCAGCAGAGCTGCGATCTGCTGCAGCAATGTCAAAACTTCTGCACAAACCTTGGAGGCGTTTCGGAGGAGGCGACGCCCCGGCTGAGTAACAATTCAGAAGCATTTCAGGGTTTGGTTGAATCCATCCAGTCCTGGTTTGATGATCTGAGACAGAGTGACAGAGGTGAAGAAATTAAAACTTCAGCAGAGCAAAGACTTCGTCATGCTCAGGTAGGAACACAATCCAACACAAATGCAAATATTCTTGCAATATTTAGCAAAAATGAACAAAATTACTTATTTTTGTGTAATTTAAAGATCTTTAAACAACCTAAAACATCATAAAATTAACTTCCAAACCATTTTATTATTAGTTTCCCACAATTTAGCCTTTAATTATCCAAAGGTAATTATAACTGATGATAATATTTGTCAATTTGTGAACCTCAAATTAAAATTCCACCTTTTGATGCCAAATAAACATTTAAACTGTGTTTTTAAAAATGTCTGTTATACAGCTTGAACAGAGCGATGCAAAAGTCCTTCCCCCCACTTCTGTAAATATGGTGGTGGGAGCATCATACTGTGGGAACGCTGCTTTTTGTTAGCCATAGGAAAGCTGTGAAAGACTCAAGATTGGACTGTGTTCTAGATTACAACACATTCTGGATAGAATGGTCTAGTCAAAGTCTAGCCCTAAATGTAAATGAAACTCTGTGCTTGAGCTATTTCTCTAGATATGCTGGTAATGATATGCCCTAAAAGAAATTTCTAATAGCAGTGAAAAGTGGTGCTAGATACAAATGCACACCACACTTTTCAGGTTTTTACTCTTAAAAATGTTAAAATATGAATTGTATCTTTTCCATTTCATAATTACATCTATTTTGAGTTGATCTGTCATGTGAATATGAAAAAAATTAAAGAAGTATGAATAAGTTAGCAAATTATTGATACATTTTCTCCATTTGTCTAAAGTTTGTCCAGCTTGTTCTAAGCATGTTGTGAAGAAATCATGTTGCTGCGACTCATAAACCGAACAAACTGGAATCACCGGTTAATGTATTTAACAGAGCAGACACAGTAATCTAAATAAACAGATTACGTGTCCCGCTGCTCATCCCTGAGTCTGTGAAACATTTTGTTTTTGTTTCAGGCTGTGCTAAAGGCTACAACTGGAGCGGAAACGCGTCTGGAGCAGCTCAGAGCTACTGGAGAGAGTCTGAGCCAAAGATTGTCTCCAGACCTGAAACGAGACGTTCAGGTGAAGATTCAGAAAACACAACAAGACTGGAAGAACCTTTTGGAATCCGTTCAGCCTTACTCCAGGTGACAAGAGCCAGAAATATCTACTCAAAAACTCAGATTGTCTCAGTTTTCAAACCTTCTCCAGGGCCGGACCAGGGCTTTTTGGGGCCCTGGGCAGATTTTCATTTGGGGCACCCATACCAACATGTCAACACCGGATTATTTTTCATTCCTGTGTTTAACATACCTGCTATCATATTAGCATCATTTGCAATTAGGTTACATAATTATGGCTGTTTATTTGAACCCTTTAATAGCAATCTAATATATATATATATATATATTTAACTGTAGAGTAATATTTAGGTATTACATAATATTTTAATTATTTGAAAGTAACATCAGCTGATAAGCACTAAATTTGTAGTAAACATGTTAACAAGCTTGAAACAGCAGAAAGAGTTTAATCTATTATTGTTTTAACAGCTGTAATAAAAATAATATAGAAATTACTTTTTGACATGTAGTTTGTATTATTCAGTTGCTGCGTATCCATTGGCCATATAGTTGCACAATTTGGAATTATGAAAATAAAATTTCTTACTGGAAACACAGCAATTAAAAAAAAACTCACGTATTTTGATATAGAAATTTAGTTCTAGGTTGAGTAAGGAAATTAGTGTATTTTAGCATGTGAACAAACTTATTCACGTTATTTTGTTTTGTTTTTTAAATGGAAACACAGCAGTTTGCAAAATTTATAAGTTTTCAGTTTATTGACAAAGTGTTGTGCACATTTGTAATGGAAATGCAGCTTCGGGCTCTTGGGGCTCCCCTGTTGGGCCCCCTGGTGGTGTGGTGGTCCTAAGCAACCGCTGAACTCGCGTTGGGCCGATTCTGACCTTCTTTGTTGGTCTGTTTATTAAGGAGCTTTTGTGATGTTGTTTTAGGGCACTGGAAGATGATTTGGAGCTCTCCTCCGCCTACCTGACCAGCAGGCAGGAGGCTTCCTGCAGAGTGGAAGAGCTGAAGCACCAAGCGGAGCGGCTTCCATCTTTATTCCCCTGGCCGGGCTCGGCCGAGCGAGCGCAGGCCTTCCTTCTCGCCCGGCAGCTGCAGGCTGAATCTGAATCTCTGAAATTAACCTTAACCAGTCTGGATGAGAAGAGGATGGAGCTGGCTGAGAAAACCAGGAACGCCATCTGGAAAGATTCCTCCTGGGATGAGTTGGAAACCCGTTGGGCAGGACTTACGGCAGAAGTGAAGGTGAAAGGATTTTACTGCCAGTTGAGTTCATGTTAAAATGCATTAGAGATTGATAAATAACGTCTTTATTTTTGTACAACCTCACAGATATTTTGTTTAAGAATGGAAAGATAACAGACCACATATCCAAAATCAAACAAGTAACTAAATAGGTAATACATTAATTAATGAAATAAAATAAATTAAATCGGTCGTCTTTAACTTGGGGATTGTGAACCCTACACTCCAAAAACACAAACTCTTATTGAGTATTTTTGGCAGAACACTCTTGGTTGCCTAGCAACTCACTCACTCACTCACTCATTGGTTACCTAGCAACAACCTGTTGAGTATCTGCAGTTTAAAGTTCCGCCACCGTTACTTATAGTGTCTTAAAAATAAAAAAAACAACAACGTGGAGAGAAAACGGGATCAAACAGGAAATCTCATATATTTCCCGTTTTAAATTTTATATATTTAAAACTAAAAACTAACATAAACACAATATTGACTGATATGAAACATTTAGATGGTGATATGTTTTTCAACCATATCGTCCGGCCCTGGGTGAATTGTTTTCATTTTTACATTTTACTCTGTCTGATGATGTATTATTTAAATAATAAGTGATTGATTGCGTATCCTAATTAGTAATAATTCCCTGGAAGGCCAGATTTTAAAATACACGGAAGCAGTATTTTAAAATCTTACGTGAGTACAGGGACCTCTGAGTTTGAGTTGCTTGGTCTGAAATGTCCGCAGGGTTTGTGCGCCCACCTGCAGAAAGGTTTGAGTAAGGAGGAAGAATTGGGCCAGCTGCTGCAGACCTGCCACCACCACCTGACAACCCTTCAACAGAGGATGACGGCCTGCCAGCCCCGAGCAGAAAGCTCCGGCGGGCTGACCTTTGATGCAGCAGCTCTGGAGGTAAAACCCTTTAAGAAAGCTGACTCTGCATATTCTCTTTCCACCTGTATCATGTCTCACATTTCTCTTTTCCTCCATCCGCTTCCCAGGCTTTGCTGAAACAAGTAACAGAAATTGAAAAGGAGCTTTTAGTGCTCGTAACGCTCAGGGATTCCCTCGCAGCCAGCTGCACAGCAGAAGCCCAAGCCAGCCTTTCAGAGCAAATCAGTAACCTTCAAAACCACAAGAGGGCGATAGAGCGTGCAATCCCTCTGCAGGGAGAAGCCTCCCTTTTACAGGCAGATCTAAGAGATCTTGGCAAAAATGTGGAGGAGCTGTCTGTGTTGCCAGATGTCTTCCAGCTGACACAGCAGTGGCGTTCGGTACAGGTAACATTAAAGGATACTGCAAAGTGTCACTACATCTCCAAATAAACACATGTCAAAAACTGCATGCTTGCTTTCAATAACATAAACATTTGTGCTTCTCAGGAGTGGGATAACAGATTGACACAGCTGGATATCAGAGCTAATGGCCTGCAGAGGACCAGGGAAATGCAGGAAGTGCTTCCTGCAGAAGCCATTTTTACTGTCAGTGCTGTTTGGAAAGAACTCCTCAGGTACTTCGTCTCAGTTTATGACAGCAAATAAAGGCAGATGTGAGCTGCAAGCAGCTCTGTAACTGAGACAGACAGCAGAGGATGGCTGATTCAGCAGAAAGAATGGAGACAACAACGTTCTTCTTGTGTTATTTATTTATTTATGGAAGCAAATTCTGTTGTGCAAATTCAGTAAAATGATATATAAAACAGACTGATCTGAAAATGTCATAGGTTTGGCAGAGAAGTATTAGGGTCACACTAAGAATATAAAATCATAAAACTATGAGATTAAAATCATAAAATGATGAAAATAAAGTCGTAAAATTGAGAGTCATAATGTTACTAGAATAAAGTTGCATGAAAATAAAATCATTACTTTAATATCGACTATTTTCAAAATATTATGACTTTATTCTTGTATTATTTCAACTTTATTCGTTTTTCTTGTTATATTGTGACTTTATTCTCATACGACTTAATTGTCATTACATTATGATTATCTTAATTTAAATGTGTTAATTTTTACTAGTAGAGAGTCACTATATCATGGATATAGTGATTTCTGTGACAGAAAGAAAAGAAAAGTCTTTTCATTTCCATAAAAATTCACTTTCCATTCATTTCTAAAAACATTTTGTCTAAAAAAGCTGAATTCTCTCCTTTTTTGTGCCCTAAATCCAGCCTGAGGTCAGTTTTTAACCAGAAAAAGGAAGAATGTGTGGCAGTGACGGGCGAGGCGGTGAGAGGCGTCATCAGAGATCTGCAGCTGTGGATCCAAGCAGTGGAAGTTCAGACGTCACCTGGGCAGGTAATTCACAAACGTCTGCATTAATGTTTCCATTAAACATGGATCAGGTTGAGGTTTAGATTCAACCCAAAAAGTTAATATATTACTGCCATGTTATCGCAAACATTTATTTACTGTTTTGTTTTGATACAGAAGCTGAAATTTAAGTCAACTTAACACAGGAACCAATGAAACAAGCAATAAATGTTCATCATTTTAGAAATCGTCAAGCAAATTCACATCAATTATACCAATCAACTTGTTTGTTTATATTTTGAGTGAATTATTTTCAACACTCCAAAGAGATTATTTCATTTTCTTAAAAAACTTCTAGGTGTGTCTTGATATTAGATTTTATAATATAACAAGAATCTGTGATGTTAGGAAAACCTGAAATTTAAAAGTTTTTAATAATTCAGTTGTTTCATGCAAACCTCAGTTTGCAAAGTCCTTTTTTTGCCAAAAATGTTCAAATTTAAACTTTTTCTGCAAAACATGTCAATTAAAATTCTTAATTTTAATTAAAAATTTATGTAATTTATAATTTTGATTCTAATTTACACGTCTGAATAAATCTTTTAATGATTAACTGTTGTTTCAAAGGCCCTTTTCTTTGCCAAAAATTTTCAAAATTAAACTTTTTCTGCAAAACATGTACATAAAATTTTTTAAAAATTAAAGTACATAAAATTTTTCGATTTTAATTTACATGTCTGAATCCTATTTTTAATTGATTCAGAGTAGTTTCATGCAAACTTGAGTTTGCATAGTCCTTTTTTTGCCAAAAATGTTCAAATTTAAACTATTTCTGCACAACATGTGAATTAAAGTTGTGACTCAGCTCTCTGTGCTTTTGTAAATCAGAGAGGCTTCAGCCTCCAAAGCTTTTTTCGGCTGCACTTTATCTTAATAACATGAAAATTACCTTTCCCTTTGTGCCTCTCAGTCCAAGCAGGACAGATTTTTCTCATAAGTTTCTTTTGTATTATTCTTTTATTCATTCTTTTATCATTGAGCTTTAAAATGCCACAGATGGATTCATCCTCTAACTTATAATCCAAGCGTTGGACCTTTCCCCTCTTCGCTGTTCTTGTTAAAAATAAAAAACAGGGATAAGCGGGTGGAATGCGTGAGGAGTAGACGCACGCTTGGACTGCTGCTACATTTGTGCTTTTTATACCTTCTTAGAACCCCATCTCCCATTTTTATTTTTATTGTTGTTTTTTATTCCCTCTTTTTGTATGTGTATTTTGCGGGTCTTCCTTATCTGCATGTATTGGTGCTACTCATTCCATATGTGCTATATTCATAGCTCACTGTCATTTTCAGATCTATCACACCAAGTACTGACGCCCCATTGGCACCAGGGGATTCGTTAAGATTTGTCAGTTGGAATGTTAAAGGGTTGAACTCTCCTATAAAGCGTAAAAAAGTATTTAATCATCTAAAACACTTAAACACAAGAATTGCTTTCTCACAGGAAACACATTTAAAACTGTCAGACCAGCTCAGGCTCGTGGTGGGTGGGTTGGCCAGGTGCATCATTCATCATTTAATAGCAAGGCACGTGGGGTTGCTATTCTAATACATAAATCTGTTCCCCTCTCTGTGACCAAAGTCATATCCGACCCTAACGGCCGTTATATTATTGTCCTGGGAAGAATTAGCAGTAGCAATTTGGCAATAGTAAACGTATATGGTCCGAATTGGGATGATGAGGATTTTTTCAGAAACATTTTCTTCTCACTTCCTGGTCTGAATAACAGCCAGCTCATTCTTTAACTGCTGCCTCGACCCTTTGCTTGGCCGTTCCTCAACAAGTCATATTCAGTGTCTTCCAAAGGTTTACATACATTTATGCAGCAATATGCAGTCTCAGACGTTTGGCGTTATTTCAACCCTAACACCAGAAAATGTTCCTTTTTCTCCCCAGTGCATTCTACTTTCTCTAGAATTGACTTCTTTCTTCTGGATAACAGACTGCTCTCCTCAGTTTGGTCATGTTGCTGTAATCCCATCGTAATCTCAGACCATTCTCGTGTCACCTTGGATCTCTCTCTCCCGGGTAGACCTGCTTCACGGCCTCCGTGGCGTTTTAATTCGGTTTTACTCATTGATCCTGTGAATGACCGTTTAGACCTGTTTGTCGCCTCTAATGTTACTCCAGATGTATCTGCAGCAACAGTTTGGGAGACATGTAAGGCGTATTTACGGGGGGAGATAATAGCTTACTCAGCATATCTTAGAAAAACAACCACACAAAAAAGTCTTATCCTATCTAGTGCTATATCTGACCTGCAAACAAAATGTGCAGAGTCCCCTGCTCCAGACCTTATAAAACGTTTGTTGATAAAAACGGCTGAATTTGACACTCTAGCTTCTGACGCAGCTGCGGCACGATTATCTAAAAGCCGTTATAGTTATTATGAGTTTGGTGAGAAGCCCAGCAAAATTCTTGCTCATCAGATTCGGCAGAGAGCTTCAAACCAGCACATCGCTGAAATTAACATCCCCAACGGGACCTCTATTAATCCACAAACTATCAACAATCAGTTTAGAGACTTCAGAGTGTTCACCCGATCAAGCTCATTATGAAAGTTTCTTTGATAATTTTCTATCCCTACAATTGATCCTGAAACGGCCTCTGACTTAGACTAGCCCTTTCCGCTCGCTGAGGTCAAGAGTGCTATATTATCAATGCAGAGTGGAAAATGCCCTGGATCTGATGGTTTTCCATCAGAATCCTGTAAGGTCTTTTCAGAAAAACTATCTCCCCTTCTGCTTAACATGCTTAAAGAAGCATATGAATTTGGTGTTCTCCCTCTCACAATGCGACAAGCTACTATCTCCCTTATCCTAAAGAAAGATAAAGATCCACGAGTCTGCAACAACTATTTCATTGCTCTGTACAGATGTCAAGATTTTGGCAAAGATGTTGGCAAAACGTCTGGAGGTAATCATGACCAAAATCATCAACCCTGACCAGACAGGCTTCATTAGAAACAGACACTCCTTTCATAATATTAGGCGGTTGCTAAATATAATATATTCACCTACATCAGCTGATACCCCAGAAGTGATTATCTCAATGGATGCCGAAAAAGCTTTTGATCGAGTAGAGTGGTCCTATTTGTTTTACACCTTACGACATTTTGGCTGTTCCTTTATTTCCTGGATCAAACTGTTATATACTTCTCCATTAGCCAGTGTCCGCACAAATAATGACCACTCAGAATATTTTCACCTAGGCCGTGGAACCCACCAGCGCTGTCCACTCTCCCCTCTTTTGTTTGCAATTGCTATAGAGCCTCTAGCTGCAGCCATTAGATCCAGTCCCATCCACGGCATCACAAGAGGTGGTCTGGACCATCAAGTCTCTTTATATGCTGATGACCTGTTACTCTTTCTCTCAGACCCAGAGACCTCCATGCCCCCAGTATTAGACCTGCTTGAAAAGTTTGGACAAATAACTGAACTTTAATAAAAGTGAGTTATTTCCAATTAATGATGCAGCTACGGCCTACACTGGCTTACCATTCAAGATCTCTCTGCAAGCATTTAAGTACCTGGGAATCCATGTAATTATTCACAACTTTTTAAAGCTATTTCTTCTCCCTTACTTGACCAGCTGACTCAGGACTTACTGGTCCATGCTGCCACTTTCTTTAGCAGGCAGGATCAGCTGTATCAAGATGAATGTTTTGCCGAAATTCTTGTACCTCTTCCAGTGTTTACCAGTATTTATCCCCCAAAATATATTTTTTTAGGACGCTCGATGCTTCAGTTTTTCAGTTCACATGAAACAGAAAACCTCCTAGAATACGAAAGAGCATCCTACAGAAAAGTAAGGAAATGGGAGGGCTTGCCACACCAAATTTCTTATGCTATTATTGGTCTGTTAATATTCGTACAATGTTATTTTGGTGCAATGCGAACTGTGAGACTCCCAAATGGTTACCAACAGAAGAGGCCTCAAGTAGCTCTGCTTCCTTGTACTCTCTTTTATGCTTTCCCCCTGCAACATCTCCTATAAATTACACCAACAATATAATTAAGAACTGCCTTAGAATATGGGCTCAGATTATGCAACATTTTGGGATCCAGAGAATACCTCTTTTGTCACCACTAAACTCGAATCCTCTATTTCCACCTTCACTCATTGATAAAACTTTTTCAGTTGGAAAAGCCATGGGCTTTTTTCTCTGAAAGATCTATACTTAGATGGTACTTTTGCCTCATTTGCTCAATTATCTTCAAATTTTAACTTACCAGCTGTCCACTTTTTTAGATTTCTACAAGTTAGATATTTATTCATCATCGTTTCCCAGGTTTTCCAATAATTCCTGCCCCCAATATGGTTGATCAACTGCTAGAAATTAGTCCCACTGCAAAGGGTACAATATCAAAAATATACACCCTCTTAACATCCAACATGACTCCTGGGCTTGGCCATCTCCAGGCTACTTGGTCTGATGATCTTAACACAGAGATCGATAATGAAATGTGGCAAACTATTCTGGAACGCATTCACACCTCATCAATTTGTGCCCGACATAGAATAGTTCAGTGTAAAGTCGTCCACTGAGTACACTGGTCCAAAAGCAAACTGGCTCGAATCTTTCCGGACGTGGATTCAAGCTGTGTGAAGTCTGGTTTGGGCCCAGCCACTCTCGGCCACATGTTTTGGACCTGTTCCTCCCTATTTCAATTTTGGAAATCTGTTTTGGACTCACTTTCTGTAATCACCTCGACCACAGTACAGCCATCTCCACTCGCTGCTTTATTTGGGGTTCTCCCCAAAAACCAGTTACTGCCACCCCATCATGCTGACCTTCCTCACGCTACTGGCTAGGCGTATCCCACTGATGCATTGGAAGAATCCTCTCCCACCCTCACATTCTCATTGGATAAAATATGCCCTTTCATTCATGAAACTGAAAAAATTAGGCATACTCTCAAAGGCTCTGAAATCACATTTTCAAGAATCTGGTCACCGTTTCTGGACCATGTCAGGTCTTTGATGCTCGATGTGACCCGATGAGTGGTGCTCCCCTTACTTCCCAGTTGTAATGGCATACAGCCTTTATCTAAGCCTTATAACAATTTTAGTAGCACAGAATACATTAAGCCCTTTAAGTGCCCCATTTTAGTTGTTTTCTGTTTAATTTATATTTTATTTCCTTTCTGTTACCTCTGTTTGTTTATTTTTTAGTTATCTACTTTATATCAATGTACTTATGGAAAAAATTGATGGATTTTTGTTTGAATGTATCTTGCTTTGTTTTTGGTTCTTGTCTTGTCATTTATTAGTTTATGTTTATTCTCCAAAGTACTGCCTCAAGTATGACTTGAATGTCTATGTATGGTGCTCATTGTTTTGTTAAAAATCAGAAAGAAAAAACAGGATGCAGCTCATTCCGGCAGGAGTGAGCTATCTTCTTAGTGATAGTGATGTTTTCATAGTAATAAAAAAACAAATCTAAATGTAATTAAAGCTATTTTTTGCTCTCTCATAGGCGGTTCTGGATGAAGGTTTACAGCTTCAAAACAAACTTTACGACGTTCTTTCCCAGCAGAACATTCTGGTAAATTGTCTGGGTGAAGAAATGATGAAAACTCTGCTGAAAAGCGCTTCAGAGGTTTTGCTGGAAAGTCGAGGCCTGGTGAGAATATTCTTATTAAAGTGTCTAACTTATGGCCCGGGGACCAAAAATGGCTGACAGTAGGTTTTTTTGGACCTTCAGAATAACAGTTGTGTGCTTAAATGTTATGTTATCAATCAAATCAAAGCATTTTGTCTCAGCATGTTGCCAAATTACATCGTCAGTCCCTCCACTTGGTCACTATTCCACCAAATCCAAGCAAAATCAACAAATTGTTTCACGCTAATGTATAATTGTGAGTTTATTGCAAAATTTCTGCAAAAATGTTCAAAAATATGACTAACTCCCACCTCCAGGACGCAGTATTTCCTACTTCTGCTGCACTACTTTATTTGACGTCTGTTATTGATACGGCGAGTGAAAAGTAATTTATAAGTACACATATCAAAAAATATCTTAAAAATATTTAAACAGTTCTGGAAAAATGCTCAGTTTCTCTGATTTTACTTTTTATAGTTAAATAATGAGATAAATACATTTTTAAAAATCTGGAATAAATTTACAAATATACATATAAGAGACTCCATAAGAACAAATAAAATTTGGCCAATTTTGTACTAAAAAACAACATAATTTTTCTTTCTGAATGTAGATTTATACAACTCTCTAAAAAAATTTAGCCGACCACTTAAAATGATCAGTTTTTCTGATTTTACTTTTGATAGTTTTATGTTTGAATAAAATGAACATTGTTCTTTTATTCTATGAACTACTGACAACATGTCTCTGAAATTACAAGCAAAAATGTAGTATTTATTTTCAGAAAATGAGAAATATAAGTCAAAATAAGAAAAGAAGCAGAGCTTTCAAACCTCAAATAATGCTAAGAAAATAACAATACTAATGTTTTAACTCAGGAAAAGTTCAGGAATCAATATTTGGAGGAAAATCCAGGTTTTCAATGCAGTTCAGTGCAGTGAGCTTCTAATTTCTGTATATTTATATATTACAAAATTTTGCACAAATATGTATATATTAGCACCACAAAATTAGTGATTTTTATTACAAACAACATCACAGAGTCAATCATGAAATCCTGGAGGGAGTGATTAATGTGAGGACAATTAAAATGTTATTTAATTTAAAGACAAACTCCACACATAGCTACTGATTAATATTTTTGTTTTTTGTGGGGGTTTAACAGGTTAATCAAATGCAAACAGAAATGCCAAACGGAGGTGAAGAAAAAGCCGGAGATGTTTGTGAACCCAACTCAGACAGACACCAAGATGGCCGGGAAACCTTACAAGTCCCAACCAAACTGCTCAGTTCTCAACCAGGAGTATTGAAGTTTGAAACTGATGCCAATAAACCGAATCCAGAAAACATCCCTGTTATTTGTGCAACAGCTGCTTTAGACGATATTCCAGCCGTTTGTTCAGAAAGTCCAGATGTTTTCGGGTCAAAGGAGCCGCCGTCTGCATCAGGAGAAACTAACCAACAGATTGCTGTTGAGTCAACGGACATGACAGTTTCTGGAAATATTGCAGGAACAATCATATCCGCCTCACTAAACACTGAAGAAGCCTTAGTTTTAGACCCGTCTTATTCAGACAAAATCAACAAAATCAAATTACCGGTTGTCTCGTCCCCTAAGGAATCGACTGAAGCAACCATTCCTGGGATCAACAACGTGCCTGATCCTCCGCCGATACATTCAGAGAGGCTTGATGCCTTAGAAGACCATTCTGATGTCTCAACAGAAGTATGTTTAGTTGAACCAGAAATGGAGAAAGAGAAAACGGAAAAAGAGCTGATTGAAAACACAGAAAAAGCAACTAGATTTTTCACAGATTCAGCCCAGTCAGAGTCGGACCAAACACCTTCAGAAACCTGCATAAAAGCTGCAGAATCAGAGGCTTTCAGTGCAGGTGCAAGAGAACAAGATGAGCAAAATGGGCAAGTCAATGGAAGCAAAGATAAAGTGTTCACTGTAGTTTTGGAGCTGCAGTCGTTTGACATACAGCCAAGTGGATATGTAGGAGATCAACAGTGTAAAACAAGTTCAAACGCAGGATTTCCTGAGAAGAAACCAAGACCCAACCCTGAGTTAGACGGAAAACCTGCAGAGCAAAAAGGTTCAAGCAGGCAATCAGAAAACAAAGAGACTCAGCCAACCCATGCAGTAAAGAATGACGAAGCTCTGACTCTGTCTGAATCCGACTCCAAATGTGAGTTTGAAACGGCTCAAACATCCCCAGTCAGCAAATCGGGGGCGACTGCCTGTCACTCTTTGGGGGAAACTGCGCCTCCTGCCCTGAGCTCTGCGGAGGATTTGGTGCCAAATCGAGATGAAACTGAAACCGAAAATCAAATTGATGCAACTGACAAACAACTGACAGCTGCCGACAGTGCAATGAGCCCAGGTGGAGCAGGTGAGGGGGCGGCGCGAGGAGGAGCTAACGACTCTGAATGTACACATGGGAAGCATTGTCCCACAGGACAAGACGGCACTTCACTGCTACCTGAAGAAAAGAAATGGAAGCAAGATGGAGCGCTGAAAGAAATGCTGTGGCCACTGGGAAAGGTGAGCTGTTTGGTTTATTTGTTAGCACATTTTAAAAGTTTTTTCACTTCTTTTGCTTTTAAAGGAAGAATAAATGGAACAAACATAACATGAATACCTGGACGAACAATGATCAAGACTTTTTATTCACTACATTAGACCTGTTTATATCAGATATAGACGATCCTTTTGGCTCCCATTTCAGAATAAACGTTAAAATCAATCAATCCGTACACAGCTCCATCCAAT
>NW_006799940.1:918249-943029 GCF_000485575.1 Poecilia formosa
AAAAACGTGATGCGTCGTGGGCGGAGTCAATTGAAAAATGTTTTCCCATGATATGTTGAGTGTTAGCAATTTAGTTTTGATTGTCTAGGATTCTGGAAGATGCATGGCCAAACAGAGAGTATGAAATGTTGAGAACAATTCAAAGAAAGAAACCTGGAAATTTGAGCTCATTTGGATTTTTTTTTTTTTTAGATTTTCTTTTAAAGTTTGGAGGCCAGGTGAAACATTTTTCACATTTTTGTAAATAAAGCCCCCACACTTCAACCAACCATGACCGTATCAGATACCATATGAGGTAGGATGTATGTGGTGTTAGTATGTGCAAAGTTTGGCAAAAATCCAAGCTGCGATTTTTGTGTAACAAATTTCGCCATTTTACAGCTCCACCTAAAGCTGGACAAAATACTAGCTAGATATTGTCAATATTGTGTTTCTAATTGGCAGTTTGAAGGAAATTGTGGATTTTTTTTTAACAGTTTTAAAATTATGATTTAAAATGTAGCTACGTTTGTGGTAATATTTTATTAAGTTGTAATTGGGCAAAAAAGAAAATCCACCGCCATAACTTTTTTGTTTCTTCCTTAGTGCATATGGTGCCAGGTTTTATTTTTGATTCTAGGGGTGGAGTTGGTTTTGGTTAATCCAGATTTCATGGCTCTGGTGGGAAATATTCCAGACCAATAACTTTGGCACAGATCTGTTGGAGAATCTATCTAAGAAACGTATCAGTTTTGTTAATGTGATTAATAAGTTTGGAGTTATAAGCTAAAGTTATAGCGCCACCTACAGATGGAAGTGGCTGAATATGTGCATCTGAGTTGTGAATGCTGAACCTGGAGTTGCATTGGTCGCTCGCTCGCTCGCGTGGGCTCAGAACCCTGAATATAAAGGTCATCAGGTCAAGCTCTCTTCTGACAGATAAGTGTTTTTTCCTAAACTTCCTGCAGATTAAGACAACAACCTGTTCTCAGCTCTTTAGATTTTTTTTATCAAGTAACGTTGACATTTACAAACATGTCTTGCAGTCAAGTGTGAGAGACACCAAGAAGTAAAAATGACATTTTAAAGCTGTAATTTTATGCTAAACTGCTTTTTTGCAAGAACAGATTTGCGTTTCTTTTCCTTTTCTTACCTGATCATTTATCGTTTGAACGCCTCCCATCTGCCAAAGTTCATTTTAAAGCATTGGCCATCTACCGAAAAGCAGCTAAATTTGAGCAAAATCCTGAACAATTTGAGGACACTGCCAAAGTAGCTTTCACTTCCTTTCACTTCTTGTGGTTGTTTCTAGATGGCTGAAATATTTCTTTAGGAATTTGTCAATAAGAATATTTGTCATTACACCATCGTTCGTTATCAGGGTTAGCATCTGGTTTCTGTTTACGGTTTTATCTGTTCAGCCAGGAAAGTTTGGCTTTGTGTACTTTCTCCAGATAGCTAACATGCACAGGTGCAGAAGAGCATGACAGAATGGGCTTTTTGTCTTTTGCATTTTGAATTGCCCAGCTGACCAATCAGAGCAGGCAAGGTTTTTAGGACGCAGCTCTTAAAGTGACAGGAGCAGAAATGTGGTACTACTTTAGGAAATCTAAACAACAATAAAATAAGTAAACTTCTTTCTTCTGCACAAGACAAAACAGATTTTATTTTGTGTCAGACTTTCATTTTGGGCCGTATCGGTTGTATCAGATTGTACAGATGGGACACATTAACAATTGGTTGTTGTTTTTCTGATATTTTGCAGTTAAAATCAGAAAATTTAAAAACATTTGAAAGAAGTTTTGCGCCATATTGTGTCAGATGATAACTGACATTTTACTTACCATATGGATCGCAGGCTAAAGTTGAGATTAAATAAGGAAGCGGTGGAGTAGAAGTAAAAACTACCACCATGTTAGTTTTTGAACATTTTACAGAAAATTTGCAATGAATTCATAATTATACATTACCGCAAAAAAAAAAAAAAAAAATGACAATCTGGTTATTTTCCAAGAATTTCAGCAATTGTGGAATCATGAAAAACCAAAGAGACTGGTTGTTGTAATTTGGGGTGTAGACGTTTCTATAGGGCCACATAAAAAGCTACGGTGGGCTGGATTTGGCCCCCGGACCTTGAGTTTGACACCTGTGCTCTAAATGAAGCTCATTTATCAGTTGTATATTGATCAGTAGATGACTATTTTTCCATTTCCTTGTTGCAAATCATTTTGCATGTTTCCATTCTTTCACTGCATAGAAACCAGCCACAATACACACCTTCATCTTCTCCCTGACGTTTATCAAGGCGACTCCCTTCTTTTGTAACCTGCTAACGTTTTTGGTTTCAGTCCAGTTTGTCGACACTGTAAAAAAACAGAGTCAGCGTTGTTTCATGTGAGCAGACGGGGAATCCTTCACCCCCAGGGCTTCCTACTCTTCTTCACTCACCCGGGTGCATTCTTGTGTTAACTGCACTAACTGGCTGAGCCACTGACAACCTGATATTTGCAGCGGTGGAGGCGGGAAAAAAGAGAACAGGAAGCGCTGTTATCTGTGGACAAACATGGGGAAAGGCTAAAACGTGACGCCATTCCTGGCTTCTTTCTGCGTAGCTTCAAAGCCAAAGAGTCATGGAGTCGGAGCGGATCCCGCCGGGATCGGCATGCGGTCCCGGGGCTGAAGAGTCGACAGGTGGATCACCGGGAAGCCACAGCTACAGCTCCGCCTTGCAGGACAGTTTATCAGCGATTCAGGCGTCGCTGGAGCAAAGTAACATTTTACAGGTGAGTTTTAACTGGTTTTAATGCAAAACCTGAACACAGCTTCTGTCCTAAACTGAGTCACAAATATTATCTCTTATATTTGTGCACATATAATGCATCACTTTTTGAAACAAGTTCAAGTCTGTTTCCAAATGAAGGGTTAAATCATTTCTGAATGCATGTCAGAGTGAGAAGAAGAGAGTTGACTGATGTTTGTGTTTTCCCATGACGCTGCCTAACAGGAAGGATTTATGAGAGAGTCGTTTCCTGTGGAGTCTTTAGTCTAATTACACTTCACACAGATCAAGATAAAACAGCAGTTATGTTAGAATAATTACATTTTGTGTGATTTTTCGAGAACGTTGATATTTGATATCAATATTCATAATGATTCTTGACTTATTTATGTCTAAAAGTGAACAATTTAAACTGCTTCTTTTGCAAAAAAGTTCATAACTGAAGTGGAAAACATTTTATAAATAAAAATCTCAAAAGTGTGGTGTGATTTTTTTACTCATCTGCACTTACACTGCAAAAACACAAAATCCTACCAAGTATTTCTGGTTAAACATAACTAAATATTTTTGTACACTTGAAATGAGACAGACTAACATAAAAGTAACGTTTCAACAATGTTTTAAGTAAATAATTCCTTAATATTTATGAAAAAGTTCTAGTTCTATTGGCAGATAAATTAACTTATAACATGTGAAAGTTTATTTTTATAAGTTAAATAATCTGCCAATGAAACCATGATAAGGAATTATTTACTTAAAACAAGCTCTTATATTGGCTAAACAGTTACTTGTAAGTTAGTTTTGTCTCATTTCAAGTTTATCTTAAGATTTTTGCACTAGAAACTAGACCAAATATACTTGGTAAGATTTTGTATTTTTGCAGTGTACAGCTGCAGGTTTTGGGTTTAGTCAGATTAGATGGAGAGCGTTTGTAAAAGTCACATTTTAAAGCTTTATAACAGATTTTTAAGTGATTTATGGTGTAAATTGTGACTCTGCCATGCCTTAGGCTTTCAGTTGTTCCTTGCAGTTTTTTCAGATGATTTATTAAACTTTATTCCATGAGATGTTCAGGAATTGCTTCATAAGCTTTGCCATAATTTTATATTCGACCTGTCTGCTGTTTTTTGGTCTTCATTTATTCACTGCTGCTGTCTAACAAACCTCAGGCATTCACATGACAAGTGGGAATAAATTACACACAGTATTACAACATGCACTCTGTAATTATGTGGCTTCCACAGGCAAATTGCTTCTCTGAGTTTTCCTATAGGAGGGTCAGAGAGCTGCAGGTTGACTCCAAATGCAGGATTAATTTGTAAAAAATGTGAAAACTAGGCACATTTTTTCCAGTTTTTATGCTACTTTATTAGGTACTTAACATAAAATCCAAATATAACACTTTGAAATTTATAGCTGGAATATGGAAAATTACCATCATCTGCTGTTTCTTTGTCATGAGATCATATTAATATCACTTTACTTCCTCTGTTGACTTTGTTGCTCTAAGGTTATCAGAAGAAATAGATTTTATGTGCACCTTAAGGTTCATTTTTTCTTTTTTTCTTAGAAAATGCCTCATATGGACCTGAGTTGGTACCTGACATCCTCACCTGGTGATGCAGACGTCCGATTAGCACGGACGGTTCAGCGTGTTCTTGCTTGCCGATATCAGCCTGCACGCCTCAGTGCTGCAGCTATGGACAAACAGCTGCAGGAAGCGCAGGTATGTGAATTATTCCATCACATTTTACTTTACTCTCCTTTGTCAAAACTTTTTTTTCCTGTAAAAAAAAAAACGTTTAAGAACTGATTTTTCTCAAAATTGATCAAAAACATTGGGTTTAAGTGACTGCCTCCTCAGCCTTACTTGATGTCAAGTGATTAACAAAAAGTCACATAAGTGCAAATATTATGAAAAATTCCCTACAAATATCTCTAAATTAGCGCCACAAAATCTGTGATTTTGATTGCAAAAAAAAAACACAAAAACAATCACAAAGTTCTGGATGGACTGACCAGCGTGAAAAGATGTTTAATATTATTTAATTTTAAGAAACACTTACTGAATGCTGAAACAAACAGCTGTTAACAGTTTAATGGGTTTTATCAGTACATTCTGGCACAGCCGGCCCTTTAAGATCATTCTAAATTTTGATTTGGCCCAAAATGAGCTTGAATTCATTTAATTTTTATGACTGCAACATCTAATGTTGAAAACCTGGAGTTTTTGCTTACTGAAGCACTTTTGATTTAGCTTTTGCCAAACTAATCTTGAGCTTTTCTTTCCCTTGCATTGTGCTTCCTTTAGGAGTACAGGCGGTCCGTGCAGGAGCAAGTGGCTTCCATTAAAAGCAACGTGACAACGGTTTCAGACCCGAAGGCTTCAGAAAGAGCGGAGGCAGAGTGGAGCTCAGCCCTGCTGGATGCCTCTGCCACAGTTCAGGTCAAAGCAGCTCAGCTGGATCTGGTCAAGCAGTATCACCTGCAGAAGAAGAACGCCAGAGCCTTCCTTGAGGTCGTAGCGGCGGAAAAGGAAAAGATGAGCTTGTAAGCGACCAATTATGCAAAATTCACTTTTGCATGTTTTTTTGTTTTTTTTTACATTTTAATTTGCATTTCTGCTGCTTCTAAAACCAGAAAAAGCACTTAAAAACAGGTAGTTTTTGGCATTAAGTTGATGTTTTTATTGTCTGGAAAATGAACCATTTCAAAATTTTAAGTCACACTGCGACATTACCTAGCAACCCAAGCGGAGTTCCAGTACATTTGTTCAGCTGGTTTTAATGCTGTATGGGCTGTACAATGGCTGCTGGAAAAGACAAGTCTTTTGTTGTTGACTTACCACTTGCTGCATTTTTGTTGGTTGTGCAGGAGGCTCCACTTCTGCTTTTCAAAGATGTAAGGTTATATAATTGCACATATGTTTGCAGCCATTTTCACTGTGAGTGTAAACGTTGATTGGGGGGCGTGGCCAGCAGCAACTTATTTGGATTTAAAGGAACAGATCCCTAAAACAGCTCATTCTGAAAATAATTCAAATTGGCAGAATCTGAGCAGAATAAAATCTCAATTTGTGTAAAAAAAATGTAATGTTTTTTATAAATCTGTTCAAGGAAGCATAATAGGTCACCTTTAAATTATTTTATCGTGTCTTTTATAATTGATGTGTTAATCTAATATCATTTTGTGTTGGTTTTACTTTTTTAGGAGTGTTTTGGGAAGCAGTTCCTTTCAAGAGGAAAAACTGAATGCGTTGCTGCTAACCATGGAGCAGAAGAAGTCAACGCTGGAAGGTTTGCTCTGCCTAAGCAGCCAGTTGTCGGTCCACCTGAGTGATGCGGAGAGTTCAGGTGTTCTCGTTGCTCAGCTTGGTGACATCCAGGAGGAATGGAGGCTCCTTAAAGGAAGCATCAGAAGAGCTCATCAACAGGCGTCAAATTCTGCATCTCAGTCAAAACTCGTTTTAAAAGAGGCTGCTGAGCTTAAAGCCAAACTTGAAGCTCTTTTAAAATCTGAAACTGACAATATAAGTTGTTTAGACTTAGCTTGTCTGACCACAGAGCTGAAAGTTTGCAACCAGCTTCTCCTGCATTTACAGTCCCAGGCTGGTTCCCTCACCTGCTTTTCGCTGGGTCAGAAAGAAAAGGCTGCGATTGAAGAAAAGATTCAGGACCTGAAGACTTTGCTCCGTGTCACTAAAGAGAAGCTCAACTCTTTGCCAGAAATCTGTGGAAGCGGATCTACTAGTAAAATCAACAAGCAACTACAGGACTTGATCAATTTGACAAAACAAGCAGAAAACCGAGTCTTTTCTGGGAAAAAGTTGTCTGTTTTTCCTGAGCAGGCTCGTCTTCAGTTTGAAGAAATGAGGGAATTTCACATGGAAACTTTATCTAGACGAAGCAAGATGCAAATGCAGGTTGGAGAGCTAAAGAGTAAAGCTACCGAAACGGAAAATCAGGAGTTAATAAAGACCGTAGAGCTGTATGAAACAGTTGCTGATAGGTTGGGTCGTGTTCTTGAAGCCATGAAAAAGGGTCTTGATGAAACAGGGAAGGTTATGTGTGAGTTTGGTAGGTTGGATGTCTGGGTAGCAGAAACGTATATGAAAAGAGAGACCTGCACCAACGTTGAGAACGTTTCAAAAGCTGATCTCAGTGAATTGGAAATGGAGCTAAAAAGTCATCGATCAGCAGCAGTAGAGCTGGAGACCCAACTCAAATTAGTGGACGCACTTTCAGAGAGTTGCACAAAATTAGCCGTTGAGCTGAGTCCGGCTGAGAGCCGCTACCTCGGCAACAGGCTTTTAGGCCTTTGGGCAGAATTAGACGGACTGCTAGCTCATGAGAAAGCCACCTGCTGGGAATTAGAGGAGCTAATTCATGAGAGAATGTCCTCCAAAGAGGGGTTAGCTGCCATTCAGGCTAACTTGGAGCAAACATTTGCTGATCTGGAGAAGCAGAAGTTCCCTTTGACCAAAGAGACGCTGTTAGTTATCACCCAGTTGGAGCACAAGCTAATGGAGCATCAGTGGGAAGTTCAAGAGCTGCAGCATTGCCAGGAGGACCAGAGAAACTCTGTGCTCTGCGCTATTAGTGAACTGCAAGACCAGTGCAAAGCTCTCAGAATAAACGCCATGGAGCAACAGAGATATGTTTACCACAGAGGACAAATGGAGGAATCCATGAAAATCGCCCAAACTCAACTCCAGGAGGCTAAAAACCAATCGGTGAGCGCGGCGGAGAGGTTCAGATTGATTCAAACACTGCTGGTCGAACTCGCGATGGTCAACACCCAATGCCAAGAGACGGCGGATCATCTGGAGGCGATCGCCCGTGAGTTAGAGCCGTCCGAGCTTAACGCAGAGAAGAAGAAGCTCCATGACATGGTGGAAACGCTGATCTGCTGGGAGCAATCTGCCACAGATCAAATCAAAAATCTGGAGGCCGAGCTTTTACCGGGTCTCCAGTTTGAATTTGAGCTTCCGCTGCTGATGGATCTGTTGCAGAGAGCCAACAGGCAGCTGGAGGAAAACAAGCAAGTCAAACCCGATGAGAAAGCAATAGATGATGCAGTGATTCAGTGTTGGGTCATCAGGAGAAACGTAGAGTCTGGGATGAGAGTGTTGGCAGGTCTGGCGCAGAGAGACAACGTTAACCTGGAAGACTGCAATGAGCTGAATTCCCTCAGAGACGCAGTAATGCAACAGTCCAACTCATGGATGGTAAGGCGGCCAATACCGTAAAGCTGCAGACAAAACAAATATGCTTTTTACTTATAAACCTGTCACCATGTGATGACAATCTGTGAAAAGATAAATCTTTCCTGAGCTACTATTGCCATCTGACAGAATACACCAAAAACAACCAATCAGAGCCAGGAGGCGGGTCTTAGCGCTGTCAATCAACATCCTGTACTGTGGAAAATATCTGTTCTCCATGCTAAGTTCTTGATGTGAGGTTGAATAAGAGTCAATGAGTTGAATTCATGAATTACATTTATTAACACCAAAATACAGCTGGTCCATTTCTCATGCTACCTTTAGGAGCTAGCAGGACAAAATGGCATCAAACAAAAGTTCTCCATTCTCTTTGTTAGCCTCTATGTAAGCTGTAAGTAGTGTGTCATATCCTCTAACTTTAGCTTTGATGGAGTTCCTAATATGCCATGTCCTTTAGCTTTAGCTTTGCAGCTAGCTAAAAGAGATAGAAGGAAAACACAGAATTATTATTCTCAACAGTACTCACTGTTAAAGGTGCTAATGAAGGCAAAACAACTTACTGTTAATGGAAAACATTAACTACAGAAGCTATGTTAGTTACCAAAGTGATTGACAGCATTAAGCCCCGCCTCCTGGAGCTGATTGGGTGTTTCCAGCTAGCACAAAGAAAAGACAGAGGAACTCAATCTTTTCACAGAAACTGTCACAACTTAGTGATATATAGTAAGTTACACACTGCAGCTTTAAATGGTTTTTATTCACCCATTTGGAAGATTTCTTTAACATTTTGAATGTGTCCAACAGGTCGGTCTGTCTCAGGCCAGGGAATCCCTTAAAGATTACCAGTGGGCTGCTCAGGGAGCCATAAACTTCCTCCATAATGCCGAGGCGACCTTCCTGTCAGCTCCCGGAGGCTTTTTGGATTGCACCCAGGAGCAAAGACAAACCCAACAGGCTTTGGAAGCTCTTGAAGTTGGCTTTCAAGCTCACATAAACCACCTGATGGAGCGAGTGCCGCAGGAACGCTGCCTCTCACGACCGGAGACCGAGCTCCTTCACATCAACGTCCTCAGCCAGTTGTTGGTTGGAAGAGCTGTACTGGAGGCTCAGGCAAAACTCAGAGTGGAGCGTCTGCAGAGGTACCACGCCTCACTATGTGTCTGAGATGTATTTATATGCTTGTTTTGTTTACACTTCCTGTTCTTACAGGTGTGAAGTCAGACAGAGAACCCATAGAAAGTGGCATGAAGACGTTAAACAGGAAGTGTTGCAGTTTGAAGCCAAGCTTTCAGGATATGCATCAGAGAAAGTCACATCGTATGATGAGTGTATCGATCAGAAGAAGAGAGTGAAGGTGGGTCAGATGTGGAAAATCTGCTAGAGCCTTGAAATAGAGATTTAGGGAGTTTTCACACCTGATACTCCAGTAGACTCGGTTCAACTGGGAACCAAAATGGAAACATTTGCTACATTTTCAGTTAGTGTGGTCAAACCAACCAAAGCTTTCGAAAAAACCTGTTCCCCTCCTCACCTGCGGGGGCGCTGCACCAAGAACAACTGAAGGAAAATGTGAACAAAAATGGAGAAGTTAAATTAAAGCGAACTAAGCAGGGCTGGTGTGAATGCTTAAATAGTTACCACTCTGTTTCAAGTTGCCTACGTCCTGTGATTACAATTTTAAATTCTTATTATGTACTTAATTTTACTATGCATTTAAATTTTGTCTCTGTTTTTGCATTAAATTATGTAAGGTGACCTTGAGTGTCGAAAGACGCCTAAAAATAAAATGTATTATTCTTCTTCCTCTTAAGAGATATTATTGTTTGATGAGAGTTTAATTCAGGCTGGTGTCTTTGTGAAGGTTTTAAAGGAAGATCTTCGTGACCTCGCTGGGAAGATGGTTGACCTGAGAGCTGGATGTCCAACGCAGGGTTGTGGCGTCGGGAAGGACGGCGAGCATGGCGCCCTCTGGAGGGGCTGGATGTCATTACGGCGGCGTTTGGGCCTCCTGTTGGTGCAGACAGAACAGAAGGAAGAGGAATGGAAGGACATCACGACAAGTGTGGGTGTCATCATCAGCAAATCACCTTCATGCAGAAAGTAATCGTCATTTAGGCTTTGATGGTAATTACTGACGGTTTAATTCTGCTTTCCTTAGATGGAGGAGAGTTGCAGCTGCTTGTCCGGTCTTCAGGCTGAACTTCCAGACTCTTCCACTGTGAGTTTCTCTCAGGAGGAACCTCAGGAGCTTCTGGCCCAAATGGAGCAGCAGCAGCTGGCCTTATCGTCCCTGAAGCGCCGACTGGAGCAGGCGTTGGGCTCATCATCTTCCCAAGATGGCATCCTGCCTGGGTCCGCCTGGAAATCCCTGGAGAAAATCCAAGAGAGCATCTGGAGGTGGGATTTCTTAAATCTGACTTTGTAGAATGATGGATCCAGCTGAAAGGTAAATGTTTTTACAACATCATTGATCCCCACAGCTTGAAAGAGAGATACCTGCTTCTGATGGCTGCAGCGGAGGAAGAGGAGGAAGAGAGACGGCGAGCTGAAGAGGAAATACGAGACGTTGAGAAAAAAGTGTTTGAGATTTTACCAGAACTGGAAACGAGTTCAGATCCAAGCAAAACGCAGGTCGGCTCATTTCTTATGCTTCATTAATGCATATAAACATAAATACAAAAACAGAGCTTATAACAGATTGAGAGTTCGTGTTTTTCTGGAACTCAAGTGGAAATTTTAAACAATTCAATGCATTTTCTGAAAGCATCTAGAAACCAGAACAGTTATTTAGTTGAGTAACTTTATTTTGAAATGTTAAAGATTCATAGGTTTTTTATTGAAACAATTTGATTTGTAAAAGCATTTATTTTGCATAATTTTGTTATTTTGTAATTATGTTATTTATATATTTTGATCTATAAAATACCATAATTTACACACATTTTTTTATTTTGTCCGTCCGATTACATAATTTTTAAATATTAAAATATTATTTAAATACAATTGTTAATTTTTGTATTTTTTTTTTAACTTTTCCTTGATTCCAGTTTTTGCCTTTGTTTGTGACACATTGTGTCTCATCTTGTTTCCATGTTGTTCTGCCCTTAAAGGAGCTCCAGGAAAACGTTATCTCTCTAAAAACCCAACTTAAACACATCCTGGACGCCTTGGGGAGCCGACATGCAGAAATCCCGCCAGATATCCGAACAAAGATCCAAAATGTGGAACAATCCGTCCAGAAAGCAGAAGAAATGGTGACATTAACTTCCATCTTTCCCGACACATGAATCGTCTTCCACCAAAACCGTTTTTTCCAGACCGTTTGTTTTTTATCCAGCAGCTTTTGGAGACGGACAACCCAATCAGGAAGCTTTCACGCAGAGTCAGGGAGCTGGGTTCTGGTCTGGAGAGAGTGACATCTTTACTGGAGCAGAAAAGCCCAACAATCAGAGAGGCTCAACGTGTCCTGAAGGTCTTTATGTCTCCATTTTGTATTTTTCTCTGTTTGCTTGAACATCTTTTTGATAATTTCATAAAATCTGATTTTTTCCCCACATGTTCAAATTCCATTCCCTGCTTTTAATCAATGGATTTAACCCTTTTGGTGCCTGGAACTATTTTTATTGCTCAAGAAGCAAAGATTTGTGCTTCAGGTTGTTTTGATTGTCCTCCAGTGTGTGTGGGACGAACTGGACGCCTGGCACAGCAGCTTGATGCTCCTGGACAGCGAAGTGCAGGACGTTGCGGAGGACCAGCCGGATGAGGCCCAGCTCCTTATGGACCAGCTCACAGAACCGCTGCAGCTCTATCAGAACGCATCCCGCCTGGCTGAGAACCGAACCGCCTTCCTCAACAAGGTCTCCTCCTCCTCCTCAGATTTCTACACTCAGCTCAGCTAGCACTGAAAAACATCATCAACTACATAAAAACGTTTAATGTTTTTATTTTCCTCTCTGACTTCAGATTCCCGCCTGCCTGCAGGAGTTTGAAGACATTTCTCACCGAGCCTCCTGCTGGTTGGATGAGGCCCAGTTATGGCTTGGCACTCAGTGCAACTTTACAACAGCCAAAAGTCTCAGCAATCATGTCAAGTATTTACAGGTTAGAGATCCACAAAATCTCTCTCTGGTCTTCAAATGTCAGCCTTTTTTCACCCATACAGTGGAAGACAGGGCATCTTTTATACAAAATTCACATTTTCACTGTTTTCATACTTCCATTTGGCTCTCTGCCGCTTCTAAAAACAACCGAAGTGTTTAGAAAAAAGACCAGGATGTTTTTTTGTTGTCTTTAAAATGAGCAAAAATTGTTAAGTAACATTCGACAGGCACTGCGCCGTTACCTAGCAACCCCAGACCGAGCCCAGTGCCGTTACCTAGCAACCCCGGACCAAGCTCCAGCACGTTTGATCAGTTTGTTTTACCGCTGTACAATGGCTGCTGGAACAGACAAGTGTTTGTTGTTGCCTTACCATTCATAAACCACTTGCTGCATTCTGTTTGGTTGTGCAGGAGGCTCCTCTTTTGCTTTTCATAGATGTACTGTTGCATAATTGCACATCTGTTTGTAGCCATTTTCATGTGCGAGTGTAAACGCTGAGTTGGGGGCGTGGCCTGCAGCAACTTATTAGGATTTAAAGTGACAGAGACCAAAAACAGCTCAAAATAGGCAGAACTGAGCAGATTAAAATCTCATACTCAAAGAATTTCATTTACAGGCCATAAATCTATCCCAGAGAGACAGAATTACCCATTGATTTATCAGTAAATACGAAGATTTAAATCAGATATTACACTTTGCACATTTTGCCCCAACCGTTTAACTGGCTGTGATATTTTTGCTTTTTTCTTTTTAATTGAAATTTCTGGAATAGTTGATGCTGGAAGACTCTGACAGGATCAGACACACCCTGCAGGTGTTTAAGTCGGGCCTGGTGGAGATCTCTGCCGTGTGTGACGTCAGCGCTCAGGAGGAGAGGCTGGACCAGAGAGACCAACAGGTCCAGGAGATGCAGCAGACCATCGTCGAGCCGCTTGACCAGCTCCAGGAGGCTGCTGCGGTAAAAACCCAGAAATAAAAGCACTTTTTTATGCTAACGCTAGCACTGAAAGCTCCCACCCTACTGACATTCGTCTAAACTGAAGCCAGTTTCTTTTGCAGATAGTGGAAGTGGTTGAAGCTGACATTAAGGCAATGGAGAAAAACGTCTCCAAATTCATAAACGTTTTAAACTGCATGGATGATGCAGACGTAACGCAGGCAGAACGTGAGGTAAAACTCTGCTGACGAAGATTTGATCGTTTGTTTGACAGTTAAATGCTTCAGCTCGGTTAGAACTGATGCATTTTCTGACTAATGTGGACGTTTTAACTCTGGTTTAACTGGGTTTTGCACCTTAAGGAGATCCTGACCCAGATCCAGTTGATGCAGAAGAGTTTGGAAGACATGGAGAGCTGGAAGGAGGAGGTCCATCTCCCTGAAGGAGCAGAAAACCTGGTGATCTTCTCCAAAGCCAGGATGCTGCTGGAACAGCTGGATGGGCTGGAGCAAATCACCAGAGAGAAAAGGTGTTTGCTGGAGGTACGGCACGTTTTAGGACGGGGATTATGTCAAAACGCAGTCAGGAAAACCTTATATAAGCAGTACAAAAGTTAAAACATTCAAAAGTGTGAAGGATTATTAAATAAAATGGCTTTGTGTGTTTTGAGTAACTCCTTGATTGTTCCATGTGTGAAATATTTGAAATATACCTAGTCTTCGATTACAGGTTGGCAGCTTGTTTGGTTTTTTTGATGACAAGAATGAAGTAAAGCAGAAATCTGTGTTTTTATATGTCCATTTTCTTCAAATAACACAACAAATATCATTGAAACAGGCGTGATCTTTTTTTTTTTTTTTACTGTTCTTGACAAACAGAACAAAAAGGAAGAAGAAGAAACGACTGAGAATCTTAATATCATCTCTGATTCATCTGAAGAGATGCCGCTGCTGGAGAACCCTGCACACAGACGCTTTTTCCAGGTAACAGTAATGACAATATTAGATAAAGAGAAGCGTCTGACAAGCCGTGATTCATTTAAAACTTTTCATTATCTGAGAATTTTGATTGTCATACACTGAAAAGCTGGCAGGTCTTTTAAGTTTGATGTTTGAGCTTTTCACGCTTTGTTACGTCTGTTTTCTGGATTTATCTGAATCTGCTTATGAACAGTTTTACTAAAAATATGAAGTTAAAAGGGAAGTTAATCAATTCATTGAATTTTAGTTTTGCAGGTGTGTATTGAATGCTGCGAGTCACATGTGCCAAATTATTTAATACGTTTCATTAAAGAAGCTTTCAGGTCAATAATTATTGAATATTGACTAAAAAAGCAATACTGGCAGATTATTTCACTTATAACATGTGAAAAATGTTTTGTTACAAGTGAAATAATCTGCCAGTGGAACTAGAACTGGGTTGCTAGGTAACGGGCTGGGCATGGCTGGCGTTGCTAGGTAACGGGCTGGGCATGGCTGGCGTTGCTAGGTAACGGCGCCAGTGGAACTGGAACTTTTTATGCAACTTTATATACATATATATATATAAAAAAATATATATGGATAAAAAACAGTTACTACTGTATTTTTTTTATTTTAAGTAGATAAAAAACAGTTACTACTTTATTTTTTTATTTTGACTTAAAAAAAACCTTTAAATTTTCAGACTACCTAAATCTTGCCAACGTTGTTCTTCTCATATTTTTTCTCCTTCTCTAACAGTTTGTTATTAAATGAAAGTTACTTCCTTCATCACTGTATGGAAAATAGAAAAGAATATACTGGACAAGCTACTCCATCCAAAATGTTATTAGCAATAGAAATATAACCTTAAGAGATAAAGTTTATAAATATATATATGCCTAAGATTGATGTAAATATGACTGAATATAAATAAATAACTAAATAAATAAGCACATAGAAATAGGTTAATCTATAAATGAGTGCAGAGAAAATTAGATTAAATTAGCTTGAAATATTGAAATATTAGATAAAAATATATTTTTATTTATAAATATATACATAAATATATTAATACTTACTAAACTAATGTAATGTTTCATATTATGTTCTAGATTTGAGTGAAATCATTCATTCATCCATGAAAGTAGCACCGATGTTCAGTGACTGAGTGATTATTGCTCCGTTTTAATTCGACTCACGTTTGGTGATTTATTAATTCTCATCCCTGCAATCAGGAGGCTTTTGAGATGCATGTTACAGAGGAAGAGGAGGATGAAGGGGATGAGAGTCGTCACTCTTCCTCCTCTGACACACTAACATGCAGTATACCAGAGGTAAATCTTTGAAACGATCCAAACCTGAGCGTAACTGAAAATCTTTACATCTTCTATTATTTACAAAACATACTGTCTTTTATTCTGAAAAGGAATAAAAATTCTTTTTATATTTATCAAGCTTCCTTTTAATGATTTTCAAATAAAATTCATGCATGTATCCTTTGCTACTAATTAAATTAACTCATTTTTGCATGAAGTGAAGCTGCACCGGATGGGTTTTTGTCTCTCCTTAGAAACCTGCTCTTCTGCTGTCGGGAGCAGCTGCTTGAAACGCTTCCTTTCATCCATACACTCAAAACCAGAAGGTCATGTTTGAATAAATGTGTGGGCGTGGATTTTATTTGCATTTCTATTTTCACAAACTCACCAGGACCTGGAGGAGACGCTCAATCTTCCAGATGAACCAAGGGAGGACATGGTAAAAAATATTGGAAACATAAGGATGTGAGGATTTATTCCTAAAAAAAAACAATTACATGTTGGATTAAAGTGATTCATTTGTGTTTCAGGAGGAGCAGAGTGCAGCTTATCAGGCTGAAAACGGTTCAGACGAACCTGGAATCAGTGTTTTATGTGTGAAATCTGGACTTGATGACAGTTTTGGACCCACATCTCCAAAACTGGACTTGAACGCTTCCCAGACCTTTCATTTTGAAAAAGTAGAGAATGACGTAAAAGACGAAGATGTTGCAGGATCGTCAGAGCAGAAAACGGCCGACGTCAATCCACAAATAAACCCGTGTTTGATGGAAGCTGCGGTGGGAGACACCAGGCTGATTCCTTCGAGACCCACAACTCCGTTTTGCTCCAAAAAAGCCTCGGATGAGCCGAGAGAGGAGGAAGACGATCGTCTGTCTTCGTCTTCGGCTGACCTTTCACACCCGGTGAGTGTCCAAGATTAATTGAAATTAAAAAAATGCTAATTTTTAAACTGTAATCCATCAAATGTGGCTGTTTTTCTCTTTAATCTTCAGGGAGTGTTAAACAAACTGAAGGAGCAAAAAGAAGTCAGTCCAAGTTCAGAACCTCAGAAAACTGAAGCATCATTTGGGTAACAAACTGCAAACGAGAAGAGAAAATGTTTTCATATTTTAGTTTGTTCAAACCTACAGCACACCCGTCCTCATTCTGTCCTGCAGCTCTCCTGATGATGATGATGATGATGATGATGATGTGGAAAATCAGCATTGGACTCGTATTCGCTCCCATGTTGGGAAAAAAGTGAGCACTTTGAGGAAAGTTTTGGAGGAGCAGAAAAACACGATCGGCCCTCAAGACGGAGGAAAAAAGAAAACGGTTAGAAAATACGTGAAAAGTAAATGTGGAGTGACAAAATACCGAACTGAATACAAGTTTTCCATTTCAATTTAGCTACAAATTTAAGTTGTTAATTTTAAATAAAGCAGGGTTAAAAGAGTTGAAGAAAAAGGAAGAAGAGTAAATGATTTTTTCTACTTTAAGAAGAAGACTAGGCAAAAAGAAAAAAAAAGATTTAAATACATAAATTGATCTAAAATGGTGCCTCTTCTTCTTCTTTGGTTTTTTGTTCAGGTTCCAGGAAAAGATCCCGTGTCTGCAGGATCTGTTTCATCGGTTCTACAGCAAATAAAAGACACAAACGCTAAGCTGAGACAAACGTTACATGAGGTACAAAGAGTTTAATCTGAAAACAGTTCAATTCTCAACCTGGTAATTTTTACAGATTTTGTTGATTATGTCCAGTAAGTAATATTTAATAAAATCTAACAAGATAACAAAGCAGCTAAGATGATATGTAAATGATTTTTTTGTAATTACTTCACTTTTTCAGTCAAATTTTGCTATATGACTGACAAAAAGTGACCTGTAAGGTTTTCTATGAGTTTATATGAATTACAGGTGTGTATTGAACGCTATGAGTCACATGTGCTAAATTATATATTACATGTTATATTATAGAAGCTTGTTTTAGGTCAATAATTCTTGAACACTGATAAAAATGCAATAGTTATTACACTTACAACATGTGAAAAATGTCTTGCTATAAGTGAAATAATCTGCCAGTGGAACTAGAACTTGGTTGCTAGGTGACGGGCTGGGCTTGGCTGGCGTTGCTAGGTAACGGCACCAGTGGAACTAGAACTGTTTTACTTAATTATTTACTTAAATCAAGCTCCTATGTCTTGCTGAAAAGCTACTTGTAAGATAGTTTTGTCTTATTCCAAGTGAGCCAAGATATTTTTACTACAAACTAGACCAGAAATACTTGGTAAGATTTTGTGGTTTTGCAGCGTTTAAGTGATAAAAAGAGAATTTAAAAAACTAGAACCAGAACAGTTTGAATTGTAAAATATTCAAGAAGTTGTGATGCTTTTCTTTTCTCTAATTGGTTTTGCTCTATTTTATGTTCGTCTACCACATAAAATCTCAGTAAAAAACTGAAGTTTATGTTTGTAATGTGGAAAAAGGATGACTGTAATTTCGGTAATCCCCAGGCGAAGGCCTCAGGTTCTTCTCATCCAGGAGTGAAGAAGAAGTTCGGCGAGGCCGTGCAGAGCGTCGTGACGTGTCTGGACTCATCAGCCGACCTGCTGACCCCTGATGGACCTGCAGCAGCGGATCCGCAGCTGAGGCTGCTGCAGCTGGAGGTGGCTGGCCACCGTCAACCTGCTTAAATTACAATAATATCAGCAAACCTGAAAATACAGCTTAGTGCAACACAGAGGAGGGGAGTACTGAAAAACTGTACTCAAGTAAGAGTAGCACTACTTCATCACACTTTTAATCCAGTAAAAGTAAAGTCAAATTATAATTTAACCTTTAAAAATTACGTAATCAGATGGACCAAAATGTAAAGCCAAGTTAAAATGTTGGTATTGTAAGGACCAAAATGAAAACATTTCATATAACAAAAAAATAACAAAATCAGACAAAATAAAATGTTTCCAAATCAGTTTCTTTAAATATAAAACTTACAAAACTTTGACAAAAACTGAATGTTTGAATTTTTGGTTAGAACATTTTTGTTTGTCACTTAGTGGGTAGGAAATCCAGAAATTTTACTCAAGTAAGAGTAGAGATACTTCATAATAAAATGACTCAAATAAGAGTAGAAAAGTATTTGGTTTACTTAAGTACAGAGAACGTGATCAAATTATCAGTCGTTTAAATTTAAAAAACTACATCGTCAAAATCTAAAGTTAGGTTGAAATTTTAAGGACCAAAATAACAAAAAAAATAACAAAATTAGACACACACAAAAAAATCAAAATCAGTTTCTTAAAAAAAAACATATGAAACTAACAAAAACTTCAAGTTTGTGGTGATTTTTGTTTTTTACAGAAAATTTTTACTCAAGTAAAAGTAGCGATACATCATAATAAAATAACTGAAGTAAAAGTAAAAAGTACCTCTAAAAACAATTTGTTTCAAAAAAAGGTGTAAATGTAATTGGTTCCTTCCCAGCTACATTTCAGTTTTGTTTTCCTTTGTGTTTGTTTCAGAGTTTATGGGCTCAGCTGGAGCCTCTGGCTGAGCTGGTGGCTGAAGTGGAAGCGCAGATCAAACCTGCTCTCCTGATGGGAGAATCAGACGCTCACAGCGGTTTGGCGCCGCTGGACGATTTTGCCCAGACGGTGCAGCTTCTCCTCACCTCCTCCCACAGTCGGCTGCTTGAGCGCTCAGGACTGCAGAGCCAACATCAGGTTTGATGTGTTGCAAATCAATGCCAAGCTTTTCCACATGTATAGAAAATTTCTCTCTTTAAATGCAAAAAACATAGACTATCGTTAACAGGGGTAGTATTTTGTAAAATTATGCTATAATGTTATTTTTGCCTTTATTCTTTCATGCTTGTTTGGGGAATTTTTCAATCTCCATGGCAACCGTTCAGCTGTGGAAAATGCCTGCTTTCACTAAGCGTCTTTTTTTTTTTTTCTCCAACAAAGCTCCTCACAGCTTCAGTTTCCAAGTTTCTAAGCTTCCACCCCACTCAGCTCCTTCAGACTAGCCAGCAGCAATTAGCAAACATCTGGTCAGACTTTGTATCTGCTGAAGCTACTTCTCAGTGAAACACTGGTAGAAATGTTGCTGGAGACATTTTTTTTCCTTTGGTCCAGCATTTATTTAGAGCAAAAAGCTACTTGAAACAAATTAGCTTATAATTTTTTTAAAGAAAGAAAAGCACTTTTATGTTTTAAATTTTTATATTTTTTTTACACAAAAGGAATGAATGATTTTTCAATAGAACATATTGTTTGTAGTAGAAAGTTATTTCCAAAAATAGCCAGCATAAAACTTAAAAGTTACAATTTAAAGAAGAAAGACAATTCTTTTTAAAAATGCTTTACATATATTTTTACGTTTACATTTTAAAACAATAGTTCTTTAGGATTTTTGACCAAAGTTATTAATTTGGCCCCGCGCTTCGAGTTTAACACATATGCACAACATCTCTGTAGCTTAAGCTGAAATAGTAAAACTTTGTAAGAACATGTAGCCAAATAACTCATTAGTAAATGTTTAATGATGAAATTAACGATTAAATTCCGAGTTTTCTGTGAAAAAGCTGATAAAAATCAACGTCTTTCTCTCCAAACTGCAGACTCTTCCCCCCTGCCGGCCTCGTCTCCTGGATCCGTTTGACGCAGGACTTTGTGAGATCTTCCCAAACCTGAAGGGTCCGCTCAGCTTGGAGGTAACAGCCGCTGCAATTTAGCTTTCTGAAAAAGTTTTCAAAAATTTTGCAACAAAATTGCAAACATTTTCGTGACGTTTTAATTATTTTTTTCCCCGTTTTTCTGAAAGTTAAACCCATAAATATTCTCACCTAACTCTGGTTCTGTGTATCGTCCCAGTGCGAGCCGGGCGGAACAGAGGAGGCGCAGCACGCCTCCCAAACCTTGCTCCAGGGGATTTCATGCCTCTTGAAACGCTGTGAGGAGAGTTTAACAGAAAAACGGACGAGCCTTTTTCCCAGCCGCAGCAAACTTCAAGCTGATCTCTGCAGACGCGAGGTATCCGATTATGCAGGCAAAGCCCAGATTTAAGTCAGAAACTCCACTTTTTCCACAAAGCGAGTCCAACCTCCAAGAGTTTATGATTCAGGACCTCCAAACGTCTTGTTTGTTGAATTATTTACAGTTTAATTCACTTTTGTCACAAATCTGGATTCATTACGCAGAAACTCCTCCAGGTCCTCGGATCCCAGCTGTCTTTTCTTCAGTATCTATTCCAGCATGAACCTGATGCACTTAGCAGCAAACAGGATGAATGGGTACATCTGGAAGTCCGGGCCAAAGCTCTGCAGCAGCAACTTCTGGAACAACAAGTGGCTTCTCAGAAGACGCTTCAGGTTTGTAATGTTTGTTTGCTGAAGGCCATTTGAGCTTCTGCTCACATAAATGTGTGTCTTTGTTGTGTCTAAAAATCTGTTCTGGGGCTTTACTAAAATGTATCAACATTTCAACATTTCAGTATGTTTGCCTTTGCTATAGGACTGGACCCACTGGGAGCAACTTTGTGGTCAACTTGGCAGCGTGTTGGATGAGTCTGAAGCTTTTTTTAGCGCTGGAGAGCCAGAGGGAGACGATGAGGAGGAGACGGTGCAGCGGAGGCTACATGCCTGCGAGGTAAGTCCAGTGGAAACTTCACACAGTTTATCCTCATTTCTTCTCTCTGGTTGCCTAGTTACCCCTTTTCCCCAACTAAACAGAAGCACAAATAAACAGGAAATACAGATCTGTGGAGGGGGAAACAGAAAAATGCCGTTGAGATTTTAAGAAAACTATTAAAGGAGAAAAGGGCACAAAAAAACATGTTGCATTAACAAATAATGAAACAATAATTAAAATTTAAAAAGGACAGAGGGATTTTAAGTTTAAGAAATAAAAACACACTCTGTTTTCAAACAAATGGGAAAAAATACTTATAAAATAGTAAAACAATTCTCAAAACCATGAATATTTACCAAAGTGGACATGTTTTTATAAACAAACAAAGTTAATACAGAAATCATGTATCTGCAACTCTAGACATAGAAATTGGTTTAATGAATCAGATTTCTTTGGGAAAGAGCACGTCAACATACATTTTGTCATTATTTTACACTTTATTTACTGTAATGTATCAATTATGTATTTTCCTGCTGAAATTTAAACATACAACGTTGATTATTTTTATTTATACACCATATTTTCATCAAAATAAAGTTGTTTCTTTTGAGTTTTAGAGAAAGTAATCAGAAGTTTTGCCGTTGTTCAAACTCGACATAAACCTCGTTCTGCTCGTTTCGCAGCGAACTCTTATCCGGCTGGAGGAGAGCCGCTCCGTGTTGGGGTCGTTTTTGGATCACAGGCTGGTGCTGCAGGCAGAGCCGTGGTTCGGTGCCTCGGTTGCGCAGGAAGGGGGCGCTCTGGAGCTGCGATGGAAAGGCGCCTACAGGCGCACGGAGCAAGAGATCCTCCGCCTAAGAAACATCCAGGAAAGCAGAGCCAGGTGGGCCAGATGCAGCATTACCAATTTAAAGCATGTAATCAGGAGAAAACATGTTTTGTACAAGAAGCAGAAGAGCAGAATTATTATGGCTGGAGCTCTTGACGAATTGAAATAACCAGATGAGCAGCTTTATTTAGAACCACACTGCAGAAACACAGTTACCAAGTATCTTTGTCTAGTTTGTAGTGCAGATACCTTAGTGAACATGAGACAAAACTAACTGACAAGTAGCTTTTCAGCAACATATAGGAACTTTTTTTAAAGGTTTTATTGGCTCTGGTGGCCTTTTTCTGATAGTTAATTGACAGGAAAGAGGGCAGTGAGAGAAGGGGAAGACATGGGGCAAAGGTCGCCAGGCCGGGAATTGAACCCACAAATTTTTTTAAGTAAAGGATTTCTTAATATTAATGAAAAAGTATTAGTTATAAGTGAAGTAATCTGCTAATGGAACAGGACATTTTCCCCATATTATAAGTTATAATAGTGGAAAAATGTATTTTAAAAAAAAAGAACAAAAACACCCAGCTGTTTTTTGACAATGTTTCTTTTTATTTTTTTATTTTTTTGGTGTCTGTTACCTAGCAACCCCAGCAGAGTTCCAGCTTGTTACCTAGCAACCCAGGCAGAATTCCATACACATTTTGCCAGCTGGTTTTACTCTGCAAGACAAGTGAATTGTTGTTAACTTACCATCCAGAAACCACTTGCTGCATTCTTGCTGGTTGTGCAGGAGGCTCCACTTCTGTTTTTCGAAGATGTACAGTTGTATAATTAGGGGGCGTTGCCAGCAGCAGCTCATTTGGATTTAAAGTGACAAGAGCCCCTAAAACGGCTCGTTTTGAATGCTCAAAGCAAACTGAAATCTCATTATCTAAGAATAATTTTATGCAAAACAATGTAAATGAACATATTTTGAACATGTTATGAACAGCCTTCTCCATATCCAAGAACTAAGAATCTAAACGAATTAGTTAAATTTATCTTCCCTTTGGGATCAGTAAAGTTTTTTTGCATTTGAATTTGTTTTGTATAGCACACAGACCAATCCTCTCCTGTTCAAGGAAGCACAACACGTCTCCTTCTTCAAAACAAAAGTAGAAAAGAGAGAGAAAAAAAAAACACATGTCTGAATCGGGTTCTCTGCCTTAAAAAATAAAGTTGTGTAACCTTATTTGTTGCTTGGTAGCTTCTCCCGTCTCAAGTGGGCTGCAGTTCTTCTTTTAGCTTTTCTCTTTCATCCAAAAAGCAGCACAGCACACACAGAACCACAGAACATGGAGTCTGAACCTGCTCCTCTGGAGACGGGCCGATGTAGAAACCAAAAATCACAACGTGTTGCACCAAACGTCACTGAGCATCAAAATATCCCGCAAAAATTAAAATTAACAAGATATTGACTGCATAAAAGGATCAAGGTTGCAGTTTTATAGTTTCCTAACTTTTTTATTTTGTTTAAGAATATGTTTTCATTATTTTCCTACCAATTTATATGAGAACTTTGCTCCGAAAGCCTTGCTGTATTAGGATAATTTCATTGAACTGTTTTTTATTGCTGTTTTTGAGCAAAGCAAAAACAAAGCATTGCTAATAAAAGAACATTTACCATTTAATAAGTTACACATCTGAAAATCTAAAATACTTCAGCTCCATTTGGTGGCTAATTTTTACTCTTCTTGATCTGCAAAAGGGGCCACACAAACTCATTACAAGGGCCATAAATGGCCCTCGGGCCGCACTTTGAGCACCTCAAGTGTAAAACTTGAGATTACTTTTGCAGGAATAAATAATCTGAAGCTTTAGTTGTATTTTATTAATATTTTCATCTTCACTTTACATAAGAATCCAGCAAAAATATTTTCAAAAAGTTTTGCAGCAGGTTTATTTTACTTTATGTGAATCCAAATATAATTTGTTGCTAAATTTATAAAACAAGCCAAAAAGAAAGATAAAAAGTGTTTTTTTGTTTCCAAGCACAACCTTATGAGAAAAAAATAGAGTACAAATGTATATAACTTAAAATTTTATGTTTCACATTGTTTTTTTATGTTTCTGCTCATAATTTCTATAAGAAAGTTGTATTTTTGTCTTATTTTATGCATATTTTAAAAATAAGGAGAAGTAGTTAGTTCAGTTTGATGCCATAAATCTAATATTTGTGTACCTTTTCAGTCAAGCTGTTTAAAAGTTTTGATTGATTGATTTTTGTTTTATTTAATCATTGAAACACTAACAGTTTCAAGAGTTTTGATTGCCCATAAATCAAGACAGTGGAGTGAACTGGGAACAGTTCAATCTCTGACAAAAGACTCTTTGAAGCAGTTTAGAGACGTCAAGTCAAATAACATCCCTAGTTGTTAGTTTGCTCATCTGAGTGGGAGGATTTCATGAATATACAGTTCGTCTTATTTCTGGATTCAGGACAACAGACAGAGAAAGAGTTAAAAGAGAAGACAGGTACATATAAGAAAAAATAAAAAGGGAGCTTATCTTTTATTTTCATTTTGGCCTTTGGACATCCACCAACTGGCCTTTGGTGTGTGTGAGGGGGCCTTCATGTTCTGCCCCGCTGGTTGATCTATCAGTCCTGGCTGTCCTCCCCACAGATTCCTGGCTGGCGTTGCTGCGGTCGGTGAGCGTCTGCTGGCCGCCGGCGAACACCTGAAGACTTCCTCAGACCTGAGTCAGGAATCCGTTCAAAGGCGACTGCTGGAGCTGCTGGTGAGGCGCTTATCTGCTGCTCCGCCTGGGTTCATTAGGAGCGAGCTGCAGGACGCCAGGCTGCTGCTTTCAGGGGTGATAAGAAGAGCAGAGGCTTATTATGGGTCTATTATTGGTTTATTATGGTTCTGTTATTGGTTTATTATGGGTCTATTATTGGTTTATTATGGGTCTATTATTGGTTTATTATGGTTCTGTTATTGGTTTATTATGGGTCTGTTATTGGTTTATTATGGTTCTGTTATTGGTTTATTATGGGTCTATTATTG
>NW_006799940.1:943939-947741 GCF_000485575.1 Poecilia formosa
CCATCCATCCATCCATCCATCCATCCAGAATGACTGAGAACTCAAAAAATTTCACTCTCATAAAGTTTGTAATTTGAATAAAAAATGTGCAGATCCCCATGTAAGGAAACATGGCAGAGTAAAGCCAAGGCGTGCGTGCGTTCATTCATTCATTCATTCATTCATTCATTCATTCATTTATGTTGCGGTCTCTTGTCTCTTAAAAATGAGACACATGGTCTTATTTTTAAGGGAGATCTGCTTAAGCCACGGTTCGATGTAAAATACAATTTACTGTCAACAAAAATCCTTCAAATGATAAAAATGATAAATATTTAAAATCTGTTTAATCAAACTGACCACATTAAACCACTAAAAGCATGATAAGATTTTATCAGGTGTCCGTAGTTTAATAAAACCTAAAATAATGTTCCAAACATATTAATTATAATTATTCCAACATTGTCAACCTTTCCCCAGGACGTCTCTGTGGAGCTGACAGCCGTTTCCAAGGAAACCAGTCGGCTTGTCCACCTGAGGGACGCCAAGTGTCCCAAACTGACAAGCCAGGTCTCACAGCTGGAGGCCAGCTGCAGCCAGCTGACCTCTGCCCTTTCCAAGATGCTGGAGCATCTGCTGCAGGTTCAGTGTTTCAGTACTCAGAGAAAATAACGTTTTAAATGAACTAAGATAAACAGATATGAAGCAGCTGAGAGTGTTTGAGAATGTGTCAGATTTCATGTTAGTTCTGTTAGTTTTCAGAAATAATTAGAACCCCCCTCTGCTGCTGGGAGTATAAACTTAAATGTCTTCTGGGCGATCAGAGACGGGAGGAATCAGCAGGAAGGTCACTCTTAATTTTTTCTCTCCGTTCATCACCGGTGACTGGAACCAGATATCTGGCTTCGCTATAATTAGTCACATTTTGCCAGATTTTTTTCTCCCAGTTGGTTGAGTTTGAAGCCTTATAATCTGGAAACCGCTTCAGCAGATCTTATCTTCTGAAGAGAGATTTAATAACAGACACTGACGATGTTCTCCTTATAAACACCAGATGTTTCATGCAGAATTACTTTGATTAAGAGCAATAAAACCCAGCAGCAGAACATTTCACAGATGGTTATGTGAAATGAAAATCAGTTATTGTTTTGTTGAATTATGTTTGTTAGCGCCTGGTGAACCAACAGCCGCCAGTAAAGCTGCTGTCTGAAGTGGAGAACTGGCTGAAGGAAACGGAAACTCGGCTCAGCAGGGAGAAGAAAAGAGTCCTGATGGCCAGAACTGCAGCTGAGATGGTTGAAATTCTGCAGCAATGTCAGGTACTTTATGTGTTTTATGCATTCATTTAAATAATAATTAAATTAAAGGTGCTTTTTTGTCAGGATTCCTGTTTTAAGCTGAAATACATAGTTTATATTCTAACTTACCATATTTACATTTCTCCATGTTCCAAACCACAATTGTAACTTTACTGATATTTCATGTGACAAGTTAACATAAAGTAAGTCCGACTGTAAAATCAAAAGAAAACAATGCAAGTTTTACAAATTAAAGATGTGATGTACATTTTTACTCAGCCTCCCTGAACAAAGAAAGGATTGTCTCTCTAAAAACTGACATTTTTATTTGCAGAATTTCTTATTTTTAGTCAGATTGAATGGAGGTAGTTTTATTTTCTCTGCTGAAGAAAACAATTCCCCCAGCATGATGCTGACACCACCATGTTTCAAAATGGGGATGGTGTTTTCTAAATGTTGTGCAGCCTTTGTTTTGTAGATGTAGAGATTAAAAAGAAGGTCAAAAAGAGATTTTTGCTCTCCTCTGACCAAACCCTTCACAGGTTTAATTTCCCTACATGGTTTTTACTGCAAAAACACAAAATATTACCACATATTTGCCATTGAAGAAAATACTTTTTTCATCAATATTAAGGAATTATTTACTTAAAACTAGCTCTTATCTCTTGAAGAAAATTTACTTTTAAATTAGTTTTGTCTTATTTTAAGTGTACTAAGATTTTGTGGTGGCTTAATAAATCTGTAAAAAAATTATAATTTTCTTTCTACTTTACAATTAAATGCAGCTTTGTCTCGGTTTATTGCATAAAAACATTAACGTCTGCAGTGGGACAAAGTATGGTAAAATGATGATTTGAATTTATTGTTCTGTACAAAATCTCAAAGGAAGAAAGTAAGTGTAAAATTAAGAGCTTTTAATAAATAAAATTAACACTTATGACAAATAAATTCCTCATATCCCCTATTTTTCAGGCGTTGAGGACGGCTGTCGACAACTGTCAGCAAGTCCTTGATTTCATGTCCGAGCCAGGGTCCAAAATGGCGGGAGCAGACGTCCCGGCTCGCCGCTTGGAACGCACGACCTTTGCAGAAAACCTGGGCGGCGTCAGACAGCAGTGGGAGCTCCTGCAGAGGGAGCTGGACGGCCAGGTCAGCGCCTCGGTGCAACCCGAGTCAAACGGGACTCACTATGCAAAACTCACATTTTTTACATCTTTGTACTTCCATTTGGGTCTGACCTGCTTCTAAAAAACCATTTGTGGACAATACGTTCATGTTTCTTTTTTTTTTTCTGTGTGTTTGCAAAATTAGCCGTTTAAAAAAAATCACAATTGTTAAGTGGTAGTGCACTGTTACCTAGCAACCAAAACGGAGCTCCAGCATATATGGTCAGCTGGTTTTACCGCCGTGCAATGGCTTCTGGAAAAGACAAGCATTTTGTTGTTTACATGACATCCAGAAACCACTTATTGGTTGTGCAGAGGGCTCCACTTCTGCTTTTCAAAGATGCATGTTTATATAATTGCACATCTGTTTTCGTCCATTTTCATGTGCAAGTTTAAACGTCGAGTTTACAGCAGCTGGTTTTTGGATTTAAAGTGATTTAAAGTGATAAGAGGCCCTGCTCTGAAACGAGCAGACCACAAGTCTCATTATATAAGAATGACTTTGTCTAAATAATGTAATGAAATGTTTTTATAGAACATAGTTCTGTGCCAACCTGTTCAAGGACACATAAAGTGTCACCTTTAAGTGTTGCTGTTCAAACTAGTTTTATTCAAAATGGAGATATTTAAAGACAGATTGTGTGCTACAATTTATCAGTTTATAGATTCAACATATTGTTAAATAATGTGTCCAAAATGCACGTGTCCATCTTTAGTAACATGAAACCAACGACTGTGTTTGAATTGGCTCCATTCCTTTTCCTCAGATTCATGAAGTCGAACACATCCATCACATTTGTGCAGAACGAGAGAGACATCTGCAGAAACGGCAGGACTGGACAGAGCAGCAGAAGAAGAGGATGAGTCAGTGGAAACGGCCCTGCAGTCAAACCCTGGCTGGCTACGCTCTGCTGGAGTGGGAGGTATGACGGTGGGAATCACACAGAGGGACGTCTGGACGCTGAGGACGGTTTTCTATCTGAGTGACTTTCTGTCTTCCAGGCTGAAGTTGCCAGAATCCAGCAGGTTTCTGCAGATCTGCAGGATCTGGGAGAAGGAAGAGGAAGAGGAGGAAGAGTGTGTTATGGGAAGGAAGGGAAGCTCCTGTGGGAAGAGATCTTCTCTGGCCGAGTGGAGAGTGTGAGGCGGGACTGTGTTGATCTTCATCAACAGGTAAAACAACCTCAAGGTCAAAGGTCACAGATTTACTCACTGAGAAGGAGCCATGATGGATTTAAAGGTTCTGCAGGTTTGGACGAGTTTGGTGGACAGGAGTCCATAAATACTCCATCCATCCATCCATCCATCCATCCATCCATCCATCCATCCATCCATCCATCCATCCATCCACCCGTCCGT